>NC_091284.1:779485586-779805420 GCF_032444005.1 Ranitomeya imitator
TAGCTGTGCCTTATACGGTGCTCTGCACCGTTCACTGTGCCCCATAGATGCTCCACATTAATCTGTGCTGCCGCTGCTACTGCTGCAATAAAAAGAAAAAAAAAAACATACTCACCTCCCTTGATTGCAGCTCCCAGCGTCTCGTTCCGGCGCCTCCATCTTCTCGGCGTCTCTGCTCTGACTGATCAGGCAGAGGGCGCCGCGCACACTATATGCGTCATCGCACCCTCTGCCTGATCAGTCAGAGAGCGCAGACGCCGGGAAGATGGAGGCGCCGGCCGGGAAGATGGATCGGCGCCCGGCGGCTGGAACGAGGACAGGTGAATATAACATACTCACCTAGTCCTGGCGATCCTCGCGCTGTCCCTCTGCCTGGTCTTCGGCGCTGCAGCTTCTTTCTCTATCAGCGGTCACCGGCACCGCTGATTAGAGAAATGAATAAGCGGCTCCGCCCCTATGGGAGGTGGAGCCGCTTATTCATTTCTGTAATGAGCGGTCCCACGTGACCGCTGAAGAGAGGAAGAAGCTGCAGCGCCGAAGCCCGTGGGACGGCAGGGACAGCGCGAGGATCGCTGGGACTAGGTAAGTATACCCCAGCGCCCTCAGCCCCTCACCTGCCGACCCCACTGCTACCGTGACTCGAGTATAAGCCGAGGGGGGCACTTTCAGCCCTAAAATTTGGGCTGAAAATCTCGGCTTATACTCGAGTATATACGGTATTCTAAAAAAAAAAAAAAAAAAAAAAAAAATCTATCTTTTTCCTATGTAAAAAATAAAGCATTTAAAAAAAATAAAAAAATAAGAGCATATTTAGTATCATCACACCAGTAACAAAAGGAGGAATAAAAAAAAATATTAAATGATTTAGCGCTGTAAAGTAAAAGGAAATGGCAGAACTGCTGATTTTTAGTCGACCCAAGTTTCCTAAAAATACAATGGTTTCTTCACATATTATTGTATGTACCTCAGTGGCATCAACAAAAACTACAGCTCGCCACACAAAAATCAAAGCCTCACACCGCTGCATGGAAGGGAAAAAAAATCTAAGGACTCAAATGGTCAAACCAATTTATTTATTTATTTTATATTTTTAATTTAATCAGTTTCCTTCTAGAGGCGCCGCTGCCCACAGAGCGGCGAGTACGAGGCACATGGCGGCTCTTACTTGGTGAGGACGATCTGTCCGATCAGGTCCTTGCAGCAGGCATCCTGGAACCTCTGAGCGCCATACGAGAACAGCCTGGTCATGATGTCGTGTACAGTCTCGTTCCTGAGGACTTTATGGCTGACATCAATGCTCAACATGATGCTGGACTCATACTGGAGGATGGAGGTGGAAAACCCCGGCCAGATGGAGAGTCTGATGGGAGAGGAGACAGGACGGAGGGTGAAGATGGAGGAGAAAAGTAACAGCATCAGTGTGTACAGACACCTACAGGCAACAGCAGGGAGATTCTGTGCCTACATACATTACTTATCCTCCAGAGCTGCACTCACTATTCTGCTGGTGCAGTCACTGTGTACATACATTACATTACTGATCCTGAGATACAGGTCCTTCTCAAAAAATTAGCATATAGTGTTAAATTTCATTATTTACCATAATGTAATGATTACAATTAAACTTTCATGTATTATAGATTCATTATCCACCAACTGAAATTTGTCACGTCTTTTATTGTTTTAATACTGATGATTTTGGCATACAACTCCTGATAACCCAAAAAACCTGTCTCAATAAATTAGCATATTTCACCCATCCAATCAAAGTGTTTTTTAATAACAAACAAAAAAAACATCAAATAATAATGTTCAGTTATGCACTCAATACTTGGTCGGGAATCCTTTGGCAGAAATGACTGCTTCAATGCGGCGTGGCATGGAGGCAATCAGCCTGTGACACTGCTGAGAGGTTATGGAGGCCCAGGATGCTTCAATAGCGGCCTTAAGCTCATCCAGAGTGTTGGGTCTTGCGTCTCTCAACTTTCTCTTCACAATATCCCACAGATTCTCTATGGGGTTCAGGTCAGGAGAGTTGGCAGGCCAATTGAGCACAGTAATACCATGGTCAGTAAACCATTTACCAGTGGTTTTGGCACTGTGAGCAGGTGCCAGGTCGTGCTGAAAAATGAAATCTTCATCTCCATAAAGCATTTCAGCCGATGGAAGCATGAAGTGCTCCAAAATCTCCTGATCGCTAGCTGCATTGACCCTGCCCTTGATGAAACACAGTGGACCAACACCAGCAGCTGACATGGCACCCCACACCATCACTGACTGTGGGTACTTGACACTGGACTTCAGGCATTTTGGCATTTCCTTCTCCCCAGTCTTCCTCCAGACTCTGGCACCTTGATTTCCGAATGACATGCAAAATTTGCTTTCATCAGAAAAAAGTACTTGGGACCACTTAGCAACAGTCCAGTGCTGCTTCTCTGTAGCCCAGGTCAGGCGCCTCTGCCGCTGTTTATGGTTCAAAAGTGGCTTTACCTGGGGAATGCGGCACCTGTAGCCCATTTCCTGCACACGCCTGTGCACGGTGGCTCTGGATGTTTCCACACCAGACTCAGTCCACTGCTTCCTCAGGTTCCCCAAGGTCTGGAATCGGTCCTTCTCCACAATCTTCCTCAGGGTCCGGTCTCCTCTTCTCGTTGTACAGCGTTTTCTGCCACATTGTTTCCTTCCAACAGACTTACCATTGAGGTGCCTTGATACAGCACTCTGGGAACAGCCTATTTGTTGAGAAATTTCTTTCTGGGTCTTACCCTCTTGCTTGAGGGTGTCAATGATGGCCTTCTTGACATCTGTCAGGTCGCTAGTCTTACCCATGATGGGGGTTTTGAGTAATGAACCAGGCAGGGAGTTTATAAAAGCCTCAGGTATCTTTTGCATGTGTTTAGAGTTAATTAGTTGATTCAGAAGATTAGGGTAATAGGTCGTTTAGAGAACCTTTTCTTGATATGCTAATTTATTGAGACAGGTTTTTTGGGTTATCAGGAGTTGTATGCCAAAATCATCAGTATTAAAACAATAAAAGACCTGACAAATTTCAGTTGGTGGATAATGAATCTATAATATATGAAAGTTTAATTGTAATCATTACATTATGGTAAATAATGAAATTTAACACTATATGCTAATTTTTTGAGAAGGACCTGTACATCCTGTATTACACTCCAGAGCTGCACTCACTATTCTGCTGGTGCAGTCACTGTGTACATACATTACTGATCCGGAGTTACATCCTGTAGTATACTCCAGAGCTGTACTCACTATTCTGCTGGTGCAGTCACTGTGTACATACATTACAGTACTGATCCGGGAGTTACATCCTGTATTATACCCCAGAGCTGCACTCACTATTCTGCTGGTGCAGTCACTGTGTACATACATTACTGATCCGGGAGTTACATCCTGTATTATACCCCAGAGCTGCACTCACTATTCTGCTGGTGCAGTCACTGTGTACATACAGTGGGGCAAAAAAGTAGTCAGTCAGCAATAGTGCAAGTTCCACCACTTAAAAAGATGAGAGGCGTCTGTAATTTACATCATAGGTAGACCTCAACTATGGGAGACAAACTGAGAAAAAAAAAATCCAGAAAATCACATTGTCTGTTTTTTTAACATTTTATTTGCATATTATGGTGGAAAATAAGTATTTGGTCAGAAACAAACAATCAAGATTTCTGGCTCTCACAGACCTGTAACTTCTTCTTTAAGAGTCTCCTCTTTCCTCCACTCATTACCTGTAGTAATGGCACCTGTTTAAACTTGTTATCAGTATAAAAAGACACCTGTGCACACCCTCAAACAGTCTGACTCCAAACTCCACTATGGTGAAGACCAAAGAGCTGTCAAAGGACACCAGAAACAAAATTGTAGCCCTGCACCAGGCTGGGAAGACTGAATCTGCAATAGCCAACCAGCTTGGAGTGAAGAAATCAACAGTGGGAGCAATAATTAGAAAATGGAAGACATACAAGACCACTGATAATCTCCCTCGATCTGGGGCTCCACGCAAAATCCCACCCCGTGGGGTCAGAATGATCACAAGAACGGTGAGCAAAAATCCCAGAACCACGTGGGGGGACCTAGTGAATGAACTGCAGAGAGCTGGGACCAATGTAACAAGGCCTACCATAAGTAACACACTACGCCACCATGGACTCAGATCCTGCAGTGCCAGACGTGTCCCACTGCTTAAGCCAGTACATGTCCGGGCCCGTCTGAAGTTTGCTAGAGAGCATTTGGATGATCCAGAGGAGTTTTGGGAGAATGTCCTATGGTCTGATGAAACCAAACTGGAACTGTTTGGTAGAAACACAACTTGTCGTGTTTGGAGGAAAAAGAATACCGAGTTGCATCCATCAAACACCATGCCTACTGTAAAGCATGGTGGTGGAAACATCATGCTTTGGGGCTGTTTCTCTGCAAAGGCGCCAGGACGACTGATCCGGGTACATGAAAGAATGAATGGGGCCATGTATCGTGAGATTTTGAATGCAAACCTCCTTCCATCAGCAAGGGCATTGAAGATGAAACGTGGCTGGGTCTTTCAACATGACAATGATCCAAAGCACACCGCCAGGGCAACGAAGGAGTGGCTTCGTAAGAAGCATTTCAAGGTTCTGGAGTGGCCTAGCCAGTCTCCAGATCTCAACCCTATAGAAAACCTTTGGAGGGAGTTGAAAGTCCGTGTTGCCAAGCGAAAAGCCAAAAACATCACTGCTCTAGAGGAGATCTGCATGGAGGAATGGGCCAACATACCAACAACAGTGTGTGGCAACCTTGTGAAGACTTACAGAAAACGTTTGACCTTTGTCATTGCCAACAAAGGATATATTACAAAGTATTGAGATGAAATTTTGTTTCTGACCAAATACTTATTTTCCACCATAATATGCAAATAAATTGTTAAAAAAACAGACAATGTGATTTTATGGATTTTTTTTTCTCAGTTTGTCTCCCATAGTTGAGGTCTACCTATGATGTAAGTTACAGACGCCTCTCATCTTTTTAAGTGGTGGAACTTGCACTATTGCTGACTGACTAAATACTTTTTTGCCCCACTGTACATTACATTACTGATCCTGAATTACCTCCTGTATTATAGCCCAGAGCTGCACTCACTATTCTGCTGGTGCAGTCACTGTGTACATACATTACTGATCCTGAGTTACCTCCTGTATTATACCCAAGAGCTGCACTCACTATTCTGCTGGTGCAGTTACTGTGTACACACATTACATTACTGATCCGGAGTTACATCCTGTATTATACTCCAGAGCTGCACTCACTATTCTGCTGGTGCAATCACTGTGTACATACATTACTGATCCTGAGTTACCTCCTGTATTGTACCCCAGAGCTGCACTCACTATTCTGCTGGTGCAGTCACTGTGTACATACATTACTGATCCTGAGATACATCCTGTATTATACCCCAGAGCTGCACTCACTATTCTGCTGGTGCAGTCACTGTGTACATACGTTACATTACTGATCCTGAGTTACCTCCTGTATTATACCCCAGAGCTGCACTCACTATTCTGCTGGTGCAGTCCCTCTGTACATACATTCCATGCTCCCATGAGTACAGCATGGTCAGTCCCATGTAAACCCTGCTGTGCTGGTTACCGGTGGGCTTGGACTTCGGTGGCGTCGCTCGGGTTGTAGTAGTTGCGTCCTATCTGCTTCATGTCCATGATCTTCAGGAGTCTGGGGGGAGAGAACAGGCGCTGTCAGCTCTGCAGGTGGAAGACCTGTGTGATCCCAGCAGTGGGCGAGGGATGTGGGATCCACTGGAAGATGTGACTGAGGGTTTATCATTTTAGGGAACAGACGACAAATAATTCAGGATTTTCCTTCTTTTTGCTTTACAGGGTTTAACGCAGGAAATGAATCACTTTAGATTTTCACAGATCGGACTTTCCTGGACGTGGCGATAACTAATAAAATTTTTTTAGTGTCCATCTTTAATGAGAGAAAGTCGGTCAGATCAGATCGTTAAAGATTTTATCTTTTTTATATGCAGATTTCTATTGAGGCTTTTTGTTTAATATTCTTTATCTGAGACCAGAACTTGTCAGTATTGCTGTATAGAGCAAACGTCACGGCCTCCTATAAAGCCCAGAGGTGCGGACACGGCGTCCAGTGCCTCCCTGCTGTCGTGTCATGGAGGGGCCGCTCTGCACCTGGACGCCCCCCAGTCAGGAACGTGCAGCTCAAATGCCAGTCAGTGATTGTCTGCAGCATGTACGGTGTTAAACAGCGATCAGAGCCGACTCCAGTCCCCGCTGTATAACCAGCATCTGCCGGGTATGGAGCAGGCGCAGCTACTGAGGCCGCTCCGTACACCCACATCTGACAACGTTGGGATGGCATTAAAAGGCCAGGACCGGACCCGAAGATTAAAGGGGTATTCCCATCTCCAAGATCCTACACCAATATGTAGCAAAAAAAATTATTATTAACAGCGAATACCTCCAACTAGATATGTAGTGTAGTTCTTCTGATTCACTATGTCGCTCATGTGCAGGGCATTACAGTAAGCTTAGGTATCCATGGTTACAACCACTGTCACTATGAGTGGTCATAACCATGGAAACCTAAGCTTACTGCTAAGCCCTGCACATGGGGTAAGTAACACTGCGAATTAGAAGAACTATACCACATTTGTAATTGGAGATATTTGCCAATTTTATCATTACACCTACTACATATTGGGATAAGATCTTGGAGATGGGAAGACCCCTTTAAAAGGGGTTGTCGAGGATCAGAAGAACATGGCTGCTTTCTTTCACCCCCGACCATGGAGTGTGCGTGGTAACGCAGCTCCAGTCACTTCAATGGAGTTGGAGTGCAATACGACCCATGGTCAGGAGTGGCGCTGTTCCTGAAAGAAAGCAGACATGTTTTCTAACCCTGGACAACCCCTTTAACAGTATTATAAATGGAGCGTGAAAAGTGGGGGTCTGGGTTAAGATTTTCCATTGGGGCCAAGGAGCCTAAAGTTTCAGTCTTGCAGGAGAGCCTCCAGATACAGGACAGTTTGCTGATGGGCTCACACCATTACTGTAAAAGGAACACTCCCAAATTATCATGTTACCCCCTCGTCTGACTGCTGGAGGGAAGGTCCAGCATGAACACCTCAGCTCCATTCAAAACGGGTTCTGCAGAGCCCAATTTTGGGATGATGTGGGGTCCCAATGGTCGGGGAAAGGGGGGAGTAAATAATATTTTGGGATTAACCCTTTAAAGCCGATATTTTTTACAGTCGTACGTCCCTCTGACCTTCGGAAAATGATGTTGTAGAAATGGAAGCAGGTGGGCGAGGTCGGTGGAAGCTCGTTGGTCAGGGTGATTGTTATCCGCACGTTCTCTCCATTTCGAGTTTGGCTGAACACCTCGGTGACCTTCAAAAACAACAAGAAAAATCCAAAAACATCAAATGCAATCACCGTTACGTCAACTACCAGAGAGGAGTGAAAGGACAGATATTGGTGACCAGAAAGGTCATCAGTGTCAGATCAAACATGGTCCCAAGTGACCCACGAGGCCTTGTCTGGTTACACGCGGCACCTCCATCATTGCTCTCCATCAATGACCCGTTGTCCTCGGCACAACTTTACCTTATTCAGTCTTTTTGGTAAAAACAACACTGTTCCATCAAACGCCCGCGCCTTCCCGATGGTTTCTTCGTGCTGGTACAGGAGGGCATACCGCAAACGCTTGGACTCCATGGCGGGGTTAAAGTCAACGTGATACTGGTACAGGGCCCACTGTGGTCGGGACACCAGCTTGATGTGGTTGGTCACAAGAGGAATCAGGGTTCCAGAGGAGCCTGCCGATATTAGGGAGATGGATATATTTTACCCATTTGAACCAGTCACGGAGGAAGACGTGATCAGGCTTCTTGCATTTTCTCGCCCCACTACTTGCACCAATGACCCTATTCCCTCACATCTCCTCCAGTCCCTTCCCCCAGCTGTCACCACTCACCTAACAAAAACATTCAACCGCTCTCTCTCTCTTCCGGTATCTTTCCCTTCTCATTTAAAACATGCCAGCATACTTCCATTGCTTAAAAAACCATCCATTGACAAACTGTGCTACCAACTAGTGACCTGTCTCTAATCTCCCTTCATCTCTAAACTCCTGGAACGCCTGATCCACTCCCGTCTTATCCGCTATCTCTCAGCTCACTTTCTTCTCGACCCTCTACAATCCGGTTTCCGCTCTTTACACTCTACTGAAACTGCCCTCACTAAAGTTTCTAATGACCTAATAACAGCTAAATCTAATGGTCCCTGCTGATTCTCCAGGATCTCTCTGCAGCATGTGAGACCTGTGGATCATCAGCTCCTCCTCACTATGCTCCACTATCGGGCTCAAGGACAGCGTTCTCTCCTGGTTCTCCTCCCATCTCTCACCGCTCCTTCACTGTGTCTTTTTCTGGCTCCTCCTTTCATCGTCCCCTTGTTGGGGTTCCTCAAGGATCAATCCAAGCCCCATTCTTCTACTTGTACACCGCCCCTATTGGATAATTACGGCTTGCATTATTACAAAACACCGGTGATTGTCCTCCCTCTATCTGAACCTGTCAAAAACAGAATTCCTTGTGTTTCCTCCTTCTACTAACCTACCTATGTCCGACATTACCATCTCCGTGTGTGGTTCCACCATTACACTCCCCAGCAACATGCCCGCTGTCTTGGGGTCATACTTGATTCAGATCTTTCATTCACCCCACACATCCGATCACTGGCTCGCTCGTCATCTACACCTGAAAAACATTTCTAGAATTCGACCTTTCCTTACTTTCAACACTGCAAGAACTCTTATTCATTCTCGTTTGGACTATTGTAACTCTCTACTAATCGGCCTCCCTCTTACCAAACTCTCCCCTCTCCAATCTGTCCTGAATGCTGCAGCCAGGATCATATTCCTCACCAGCCGTTACACCGATGCCTCTACCTTGTGCCAGTCATTACACTGGTTACCCATCTACCCCAGAGTTCAATATAAATTTATTCACTCTCACCCACAAAGCGCTTCACTGTTCATCAGCACCCTACATCTCCTCGCTCCTCAGCCTACCACCCTACCCGTGCCCTCCGTTCTGTTAATGACCTGAGGTTAACATCCTCAATAATCAGAACCTCCCACTCCCATCTCCAAGACTTCCTGTGTGCTGCGCCGATTCTTTGGAATGCGTTACTCAGGATAATTTGATTAATCTCCAATACCCACAGTTTAAAGCGTGCCCTAAAAATGCATTTCTTCAGACTGGTCTACCGCCACAACACATTAATCCAATTATCCCCGTGTTTCCCATTCAACATTTTCTTCATAACCAGGTTCCTCGCATCATGTTCTCACACGCTTTATGCATTTAATAGCCTCTGTGTCTGTACTGTTACACATTCTGGCTGATAACTGGTTCATGCAGCTTTACATGAACACCCGAGCCTTACACTATGGCTGCTCCGAACAATGAAAGCAACTGTCACCATCCACCTCTCGTGTCTCCCATATTTCCTCATAGATTGTAGCTTGCGAACAGCAGGGCCCTCACTCCTCTTGGTGACTGTCTGTGATTAGCGTTATGCTGTAATGTCTTTCATTGTCTGTACAATTTCCCCTCTAAAACGTACAGTGTTGCGGAATATGTTGGCGCTATAGAAAACAGGATTTTTGGTTGCTTACCGTAAAATCTGTTTCTCGGAGCCTTCATTTGGGGACACAGGAACCATGGGTGTATGCTGCTGCCACTAGGAGGCTGACACTATGCAAATAAAAAAGTTAGCTCCTCCTCTGCAGTGTACACCCTACCGACAGGAAGTAGGATATTCAGTTAGTGAGAAAGCAGTAGGAGAAGCAACGTGTAAAAGAGAAAGAATAATAATATAATAATAATAAACTTTATCTACATAGCGCCAACAAATTCCACGGCGCTCCATAGATTAACAGTTTCAAACACTCAAAGAGTGTTCAAAGAACTCAAAACGTAAACAGTAAACAGAGCTGTTCAACTTGGGAGGGTGCTGTGTCCCCCAATGAAGGCTCCGAGAAACAGATTTTACGGTAAGCAACCAAAAATCCTGTTTTCTCTATCGCCTTTCATTGGGGGACACAGGAACCATGGGACGTCCCAAAGCAGTCCCTGGGGTGGGAAAAACAGACTTCCATCAGGTCCGAGGACTCACCACTGCTGCCTGCAGGATCCTTCTGCCCAGGCTGGAGTCCGCCGTAGTTCGGCGAAACGTGTGGATGGAAGACCAGGTTGCCGCTTTACAAAGCCGTCGGCAAAAGCCCCGTGACGTACCGCACTGGAAGCGCCGACTGCCCGGGTAGAGTGAGCCTTTATCTCAGGAGGGGGCACTCTTGTTCTTGACCCGGTAAGCTTTCAAAATTGCCGTTCTGATCGAGCGAACAATAGTCGCCTTGGAAGCCGGCAGGCCTCTACGCACGCCATCAGGGATGGCGAAAAGAGAATCCATCTTTCGGAAAGCGGCTGTGCTAGCTAGGGAGATCCTCACTGCCCTGACGAGGCCCAGCCTGTTCAACGATCACTCCAGAAGATGAGTCGGAGCTGGACAAAAGGAAAGGTATAACGATGTCCTCGTTGAGTTGGAAAGATGAAAACCACCTCGAGAAAGGAAGGAAGGCAGAGGCCTGGGACCACCTTGTCCTGGATTAAAATTAAGAAAGGAGGTCGGCAAGAAATGGCCGCCAACTCAAAAACGCGGCGGATCGAAGAGATGGACCTGAGAAAAGCCACCTTCCGAGATAGAACTGACAGGGAAAACTCCCTGAGAGGCTATAAGGGGGGAACCCCTAAGCACAACCAACCCAACCTTTAAATCCCATGAATCCACAGAGGCCCTGTACGGAGGGACAGCGTGGACTACTTGGAGGGAGGTCTTAACCTGTGGCTGAGAAGAAAGTCTTCTTAAAGGGAAGAAGAGCGCAGGAACCTGGCCCTATAGGGAACTGAGAGCGAAGCCCGAATCCAGTCCTGCCTGAAGGAAAACCAAATGGAAGGCAGGGAAAAATGACATGGGTGAAAAGTGGTTGGACTCGCATCAACGAAAGTAAGCCTTCCAGGTACGATAGATCCTGGAAGAAGACGAAGGCTTCCCAGCGTGGATTATAGAGTGACTCATCTGGGCCGAAAGGCCGGACGCTCTTAGAACTGTGGAGTCCACAGCCACGCCGTTAAACTGAGCGACCGATAATTCGGGTGGCAGATCGGACCCTGAGACAGCAGATCGGGTCCGCCTGGAAGACACCAGGGGTGTCCGCGAGAAGATTGGCGATGTCTGCAAACAGACCTCCTGGGCCAATCCGGGACGATCAGAATGACCGGCACCCATCTCAACAGCTTGGAAAGCAAGGGAAGGCGTGGGAACCGATAGGGGAGCCCGAACTGCGACCGGGGAATGGCCAGAGTGACAACACCACTGTGAGAGGATCACGGGACCCTGGGCCGACCCGAGGGACCTCCTGTTCAATCGGGACGCCATGAGGTCCACCTCTGGAGTCCCCCATCGAAGAGCAATCCGATAGGAAACCTCCTGAAGCACCATTCCCGTGCCGCGAGGCCCTCGCGGCCGAGGAAGTCGGCGGCCTAAGTGTCCACGCCGGGGACATGCACTGCGGAGCTCACCAGGACCGTTGCGCCTCTGTCCAAAGGAGGATCCTGGAATCTCGGCCGAGGCCAGCGAACGCCGAGTCCACCCCTGGTGGTAGACATATGCCACTGCTGTGTCATTGTCTGTCTGGATTCGAATTGGCAGGCTGCTGAGAATCCTTACCCAAAGAAGGAAAGACAGAGATGATCCGGAACTCGAGGACATTGATCGGCAAAGAGGGCTCCTGCGCCGACCAACAACCCTGAAAGAACAGGAGACAAAGCCCTGCGCCTCCGCCGAGCGGACTGGCGTCCGTCGTCACCACCTGCCAGGGAACTGGAAGGAAGGATATGCTGTGAAGGATCTGCTCTGGGATAAGAGAAGTGACCTCGGCCATCAGTTGAGGAACCATTTGACCCGGGAGAAAGCCGGATTGGACGATGCAGGGAGAAGACAGACCTGCCCCCTGTGATAGAATAGCCTGCTGAAGAAGTCTCGAATGAAACGGGCGAAGGGAAAATTGCTTCCGATGTTGCAACCAACCTCCTTAGGGCCTTTAAGGCCCATCGGAAAAAAGGGGAGCTGAGAACCCTGGAGCAAGCGAACTTCCTGACAAAGGAGGGATATCCTGTCTTCGGGAAGGAAGACTCTGGTCCGACAAGTGTCGAAGAACATGCCCGGAGATACGAGGCGCTAAACAAGACGGAACTTCTTCCTGTTGACGAGCCACCCGCAACGGTTAGAATGTTGGGAAAGATGGATAGACTTTCGGGAGCCTGAAACCGAAATTCCTGAGCCTCCATGGAAGTGATTACTGAACGAGGGAATATCATCCTGAAGTGTCTCCGACGAAACTTCCTGTTCAGCAAATTGAGATCCGGACTGGAACGAACCTTGTTGTCCTCTGTCAGTACAGAAAGATTCGAAGAGAAGCCTGTGAACCGTTGAACCGTTCCTGTTCTGGGACAGGAACGATTACCCCGGATTTAAGGAGGGAAACAATGGCTGTAAAGAAAACGATCCCAGGACCGTGAAATGAAGATTTTGTATCTAGAGGATACAAGTGCCCTGGCCCATGCGTCCTCTACTGAGGAGACCCAGACGTCCCTGAGGAACAGGAGACGGTTGCCCAGCCTGAGAAACGGGCTGGGGTCTAGTCGTGGGTCGTGCCTAGGTGGAACTTCCAGTCCTGGACCTGGAGAATCCACCTTAGGAGTAGCGGGCACGCCAGGAAAGAGTGAGTCGAAGAATACCTTCTCTTAACGTGCCTGTGGCCTCTGCTGTTGCGAAGAGGAATCTAATGCCGCGAAACTACGAAAAAGGTCTAAAAGACCGAAGTAGCCGCCTAAGGGGAAGTAGGCGAGGTCTGGAGAAGGGGACTGGTGCCGCCAGTGGCGTCCTTAATAATTTGGTCCAGCTTGGAACCGAAAGGACGTGAACCTTGAAAAGGCAGGCTCGTAAGGGACTTCTTCGATGACTCTTGAGCCAAACAGTGCGACGGCTGGCAACAACATTACTGGGCGCCTGTGCGACAGAAGACGCGACGTCCAGGGAACAAATTATTCCCCGGCGCGAGTAATCTGGGAGGCAAGTTCCGCCAGCCGGGCTGATGGAGCTCCAGCTTGAATGCCCCAACGGAGTTGTTTAGCCCCTCGGATACAGACTTCGAAACCCAAGTGGAAGCCAAAGCCTGGCATTGGGATGATGCGGCAGTTTTGAAAGCCGACTTCACGAAGGATTCCATGATCCCATCGATGGAATCTTTCAGAGCCGCCCACTGGACAGCGTAAGGACTGTGGTGGTGGCAAGTCTAGCAGCTGACGGATCCACAGGGGGAGAGGTCGTTCTCTAACGCCTCTCATTCCGGTTGGCAATGAGATCCGGAGGAAAGAGATATGAGACTCCAAGACGCTTGTCTCTTTGAGAACGTCTGGTCGAATTCGCTCTTTCTCTGGACAGAGGCTCCTTGAATTCAGGATGAGGAGCAAATACCTTGGGAGGTAGTTTAGACCGTCTAAACGAAACCGCCTGATCTGCGGGTTTCGTAGAGGAATCTTTGATGCCACAGGTCTGATTGGTCGCTCCAATGAGGCTTTGAACCATATCCCTCATGTTAGCGATTTGGTTCGAATCCGGCCCCAAATAATCCTCCGAAGGCGCATCAGAGAAAGCCTCGCCTGACTCAGGGGAGGAGGATCGGGAGGACGCCGACCGCAGAGGAGGACCGAGTGGCGAGATGGAGCGAGAAGAGGACTCAGACTGGCATTCCTGTCTGGACCTTTGCAGCTAGCCTTGGAGGGCTCAGACGGAGCTTCCTGCGACCCGGTGGCTACTGCGGGGGTCTGCAGGGGTAACCGATCCAGCACGGACACCAGGGTTTGAGACACCTGTGTTAAATTGGCCACCGATTGAGACAGAGAGGAGGCCCAGCCTGGGATGGGGTATCACTCTCGGGCGGATCGGCCGGGGGATCCTGGGCGGTGGGGACAATCGGGTTGCTGAAGGACTGACATAGCGGAGACCAGAAGGTTAGGGGACAGAACGGCGGAGGAGAGTGTCAGACTGCAGAGCAGAGCTACTCACGGCAGGTGATGCGCTTCAGTGGTCCTTAAAGGCAGGGGTGCAGGCAGAAGGAGCAGACCTCTGGAACTCTCCTGTCCGGGACCAGCTGTGGGGCTGAGGCGACCGCCATTGAGGAGGACGCCGGTATTCACGTACTTTCGGGGGGAATAAGGCGTTCCTGGATCGAGAATATGGAGGTGGTGGGCAGGGTTAATTGCCTGGCCAGGAGCACCAAGATGGTGCCGGGGGGCGGAGCTTGTTGAGAGAGACGGGCGGGAAAAAAGCCCGCCCGAGAACTCAGGAAGTGGGCGGAGTCACGGCCGAGAGTAGGCCCCGGGAGAAGCCGGGACCTAAATTAGAAGCTGGTGGGCGCCGAGAGGGCCACAGGACCGGAAAACGGTGCGGCCGCCGGAGAACACTGTGCGGCCGCTGGAGAACCCTGTACGGCCGCCGGAGAACACTGTGCGGCCGCCGGAGAACACCGTGCGGCCGCCGGAGAACACCGTGCGGCCGCCGGAGAAAAACAGCATGGCTGCCTGTAGGGGCTGCGCTGCATGGGACAAAGGTACGGCCGCAGACAAGGCAGTGCCGCTGCCTGTAAAGGTGCGGCCGCCAAGCATGGAGAAGCGGCACAGCAGCAGCGCAAACCGCCACGTCAGGGGGAAAGTGCAGCCGCAGAAAAGGCAGCGCGGTTGCCTACAGGGCGCCGCACAGAGCAAAAATGTGCCGCAGTGTGGAAAACTTTCCAATAAAGAGACGTCCAACGATCGCCGAGGGAATCAGGGACCCCCCATGACTGTCTTTGAAGAGAGACCGAAGGTTAGGGGGATTGGTGGGAAGGGAATACTCACCTAAACATCCCACGCCGTCCGTTACTAACCTCGTGAAGATATCAGAGGTCCGTGGAGCTGGACGTCCTCGTCTCCTCCAACCGACAGGCTCTGGTGGGCGAGTGGGTGGGGGACGGATGCAGGACCGGACTTCTAAGCACGCTTGTGTGCTAGGATCTTGGTCCTGGAGAGGGATCTATGAGGATACGGGGTGGCAGTACACGCCGTACTCATAGTCCGCATTGTGGGAGTACAGGTGTGACTGTTCACCCTGTATCCCTCCGGAAAACCTGAAAGAAAACGACGCACATTGAGGTAGATATGGGTCTAATGAAAGACCCGTGTCCACCTCCTACTGACACTAAGCTAAACTGAATATCCTACTTCCTGTCGGTAGGGTGTACACTGCAGAGGAGGAGCTAACTTTTTTATTTGCATAGTGTCAGCCTCCTAGTGGCAGCAGCATACACCCATGGTTCCTGTGTCCCCCAATGAAAGGCGATAGAGAAATAAAATTATTATTGTTATTATTACTTTAGCATTTCTCTGTCCATTCAGCTGCTTTCTTAAGACACCCAATCTGTCGGTTCCCACAAATGTCATCATGTGAAGCCCGTTCCTCACCGCTGCTCTCATCTCATTGCAGTGGCGACATCACTTCAATAGCGCACATCACCGCTGCAGTCAATCATGTAGATGGCAGGAGCTCCTGTGCCCTGTGATTGGCTGCAGCAGTGATGTGCGCTTTTGATGAGGTGTCACTGCTACAGCAGAAAAGCAAATCGGAGCAGTGGCAGAGAACAGGCGGTGGACCGGGGTAAGACGAGTACTGCTTGCCTTTTTCTTTCCTATCTTTTGGGGCCCCTTTTCCAGTAGTGTAAAACCACCGTCACACCTCTACTGATTTCTCATTTCCAATTATTTGGCATAAAAAGACTCCAATCGCCCAGCGAGATTTGGAGACCCGAGACAAGCATCTTTAACCCTTTAAGTGCAGCTTTTTGAGTTGGCGATAACTAGATGACAAATCCAGGAGTTGTAAAGGTGGAAACATGTTTGTCCTCCAGCTTTCCACAGAACGGCAAGAAAACACGATAGATGGAAAAAGATTCGAGGACGCGATTACCAGCTTTCGATTTTTGGACGTGCTCGATAGTCTGCCGAGTGTTCACCCCGACGTCATGGAAGTCGCGCCTACGGCCGCCCCGCTCCCCGATAGACACTTCTGCAAGTCCGGCTGACACCTGCAGAACTAAGCGAGAGAAAAAGGTTTGTTAAACTATTAGCTACACAGGTCTCCCACCACATACAGGGGTCACAGGACAGAAAAGGGGTTCCCAATACTGCACAGTGGCGGCAGGAACCATCCTGCGAGACTACACCAGGTCTCCCATCCTAGCAATCAGTAGGGGCCCCACAGCCGGACCCCAGCATCCAGCAAGTTCTTACTTATCCTGTGAATAGGTGATCACTTACCAAATTTGGAATAACCTTTTATAGGATTGTCTGGGATTATAACCGTATAATTACTGAATCAGATTGAACACATCTGGGACATCATGTCTCTTTCTATCCACCAATGCCACGTTGAGCCAGACTGTCCAGGAGCTGGCGGATGCTTTAGTCCAGGTCTGGGAGGAGATCCCTCAGGAGACCATCCGCCGCCTCATCATCAGCATGCCCAGGTGTTATAGGGAGGTCAAAAAGGCACGTGGAGGCCACACACACTACTTCGCATCATTTCCTTGTCTTGAGGCATTTCCACTAAAGTTGGATCAGCCTGTAACTTGGTTTTCCACTTTGATTTTATTGATTCTAAATCCAGACCTCCATGGGATATTGTGATTTACACTGATCATTTTTATGTTTTATTATTCTCAACGCATTCCACTATGTAATGAAGTATAAATAAACCGCATGGACTTTTTGTGAGAAAAACGTGCCTATGTGACTGAATCCTGGATGTATGGGCTCTGGCTGTGGTGGGGGAGCGGTTTCGGCGGAGCATCGGGTCACAGGAGGCTGGAGCCGGCAGCTCCGGCTAACTCCTGTTCCCGCTGCTAAAGAGAAATGAATATGGGCGTGGAGGGAAATTAATATTCATTTCTTTCTGGCATCCTGGTATGATTGGTCCCATCCTTTGTATTTTATAATTGGCCCCATCCCGTTCCTGGTATGCATGAAGAGCCATGCATACCAGGATAGGGATGAGGGGGCCATGCATACCAGGATAGGGATGAGGGGGCCATGCATACCAGGATAGGGATGAGGGGGCCATGCATACCAGGATAGGGATGAGGGGGCCATGCATACCAGGATAGGGATGAGGGGGCCATGCATACCAGGATAGGGATGAGGGGGCCATGCATACCAGGATAGGGATGAGGGGGCCATGCATACCAGGATAGGGATGAGGGGGCCATGCATACCAGGATAGGGATGAGGGAGCCATGCATACCAGGATAGGGATGAGGGAGCCATGCATACCAGGATAGGGATGAGGGAGCCATGCATACCAGGATAGGGATGAGGGAGCCATGCATACCAGGATAGGGATGAGGGAGCCATGCATACCAGGATAGGGATGAGGGAGCCATGCATACCAGGATAGGGATGAGGGAGCCATGCATACCAGGATAGGGATGAGGGAGCCATGCATACCAGGATAGGGATGAGGAGCCATGCAGACCAGGATAGGGATGAGGAGCCATGCATACCATGATAGGGATGAGGAGCAATGTGTATCAGAATAGGGATGAGGAGCCATGCATACCAGGATAGGAATGAGGAGCCATGTGTATCAGAATGGGGATGAGGGGACCATATATAGCAGGATAGGGGGATATTAAGTACAGAATTGACCTTTTTTTTGCTTTTATTTATTTTTTCCCTAATTTCCTCCTCAGTATAGTCCAAACAGTATGGTATATATGCACATACTATACACATAATTATAAATATATTGTATAATTCGTGGTTTGGGACATTTTCAATAAAAAAAAATATATTTTTATTTAGAAAGTGTTCAAACCACAAATAATTCTAAAAAAAAACAACTTTATTTTTATAATATAATACGATAAATAAAATAATGGCATTGTCCTATTCCGGAGATCTGTAGCTGGAGCTGTGCGAGGTCTTCCTTATTGTGAGGCGAACTTCTGTTTTTACTGGTACCATTTAGGAGTATATACATACATGATTGGGGGGGCGGGGGGGGATTTCCCAATGGGGGAGGGGTGAGATGACCAAAAGATGCCGATATATTACAGGAACACCAGAAAGGCTTACACATATACATATGTATATCTATATTTTTGGAATGAGGCCAATCTGCTCCCAGCACCACAGGAATTGCAACCGTATAAATGCAGCCGTCAATGAATTACAGCAGCATCTAAACTGTTCACACAGCAGTGATCAGAGCTGTCTCCAATCTCTGCTGTTAGAGGCTGGTGCCAGCTATGCAACACCGCTCCGCACACCTGCATCCCATATTAGGACTACCAGCATTTCCTAGATCAAGATAGTGATAAAGGGGGAACGGAAAAAAATAGAAAAAGGTATTAGAGCTACCGGTAATTATGTTTCCAGGAGTCCATCCTGACAGCACCATGGAGGGAGTCGTCCTCCTCCTTGCAGGAACAGGAAAAGCACACAAGGTTAAAAAGCACCACTCCACCACAAGTCCCTCAGTGTTTTAACAATTACCAAACCAAAATGAGGGTAGTACAATCTCTTGGTTCAAGTTCTGGCATGATGCTACTTTGGGTACAAAGGAGGGGTCCAATTTTTAGACTATATGATCCTCCCAAATCTGAAGATATGGGTCCTGGAGAAAGGGCCTGGATCTCCCCTACACGTTTAGCCGTGGTAATGGCCACAAGAAATGCCGTCTTTAATGTCCGGACTGAGATGGGCATCTGCTCCCTTGGGACATAGGGTTCCTTGCATAGGGCCCTAAGGACTAAGTTTAGATCCCGGGGGGGGTTTAGCCTGTCTGATTGTAGGCCGTAATCTCCGACAAACCTTATTATCCATGGGTGAGTAGCCAAGGGGTAGTCAAAGCATGTACTCAATGCAGAAATATGGACCTTTAGTGTACTGGGTCCAAGTCCCTTATTAAACCCAGACTGAAGGAAACCTAAGACACCCAGGATATCCGGAGCCCCTGCAGAAAGGTTGAACCTGCCACCCTCCAAGCAGAATCTCTTTCAAATCTTGCAATATATTGCAGAAGTAACCCGTTTTCTGCTAGCCCAGATCGTAGCCATGACCTGGTCCGACAAGCCCCGAGCCCTCAGGATGTCCCCTTCAGGATCCAAGCCGAAAGGTGATGCCCCTCTGGGTTCTGATGGAAGACTGGACCCTGGTGGATGATATCCTCCCTCGGAGGAAGCATGATCGGGTCTTCTACTGCCATAGCTCCCAGCAGTGGGAACCAACTTCTCCTCGGCCAGTATGGGACAATCAGCACTACCTTCGCCCCGTCTTCCTGAATGTTCCTGAGGACAGCTGGAATGAGTGCTAGCAGTAGGAAGGCGTAAGCGAGGGCCCTGTCCCACCTCTGACTCAGTGCATCTACCGCCTCTGGGACGTTCAACGGATTGAGCGAATAGAATTTTGGCACCTTTGAGTTTTTCCTGGTGGCAAACAGGTCTATCAGGAGTCCCCCAGCGATGGCACAGGTACTAAAACACCTCCTGGTTCAGCTCCCATTAGCCAGATTTTCCGTCTGCTTAAATAGTCTACCAGTGTTCTGGGAGCCTTCGAGATGAACAGCAGTGATTGAGAGGATCGTCCCCTCTGCCCAGGAGAGGATTCTTTCTGCTAGATCATGAAGTGCCCGATGTCTGGGGCCGCCTTGGTGTCGCAGGAACGAGACCGTCACGTTGTCAGACAGTATTCTGACATGTTGATCCCTTACCGAAGCCTGACTCAGTCTTAGAGGTTCCCAGACTGCAAACAGCTCCCTGAAGTTGGAAGACCTGTGACGGATCTTGTCCGGCCATGTGCCCTGAAGGATTCTTCCCTCTAGGTGGGCACCCCATCCCCACATGCTGGCCTCCGTTGTGATCACCAAGCATGGGGAGGAAATCCACTGGACAACCACTTGTAGGTTTCTGGACCGAGTCCACCAGAGTAGTGATCCCTTTACTGCTGGGGTTAAAGAGATTGTCCTGTCCAGAAAGAGAGGACTGCTGCCGATCCCAGACTGACAGGATATCTCTTAGTAGATTTCTTGAGTGGAACTGGGCCCACTAGACACACGGAATGCAGGCTGTCATCAGGCCCAGCACCTTCATAGCTGATCTGATGGAGACTGTCCTCAATATCTCCTTGACTGTTCTGAACTGACTCCGGTTTCTCCACTGGCAAGAAGGATGTTCTGCAACCGGAGTCCAGTAGCACCCCCAGGAAGATCTTCCTGGTCTCTGAGGTCAGACTTCTGTCTGTTTATGGACTAGCCGAGGAATTCCATTGTTGAAATGGTCCGATCTCGGTGATGCGCTAACCGATGTGCCGATCTCCCCACCAGAAGGAAGTCGTCCAGGTATGGCACTATGATGATCCCTTGGTTTCTTAGGTAGGCCACTACTTCTGAAATCAGCTTGGTGAAAACTCGCAAGCCAAAGCCAGGCTAAAAACGGAAGACACTGGAACTGCAAGTGGCAGGTTCGATTCGGCAGCCTTATTGCAAATCTCAAATACTTTTGGGATGCTGGGTGGACAGGAACCTGATAGGCGCTTTTCAGGTGGATAGTGCACATGCAGGCACCTCTGTCTATGAGGTGGACTGTGGATCTTATTGACTCCATCCTGAACCTCTTTTATCTGACCCATAAGTTTAGAGGTTATAGATTTATTATCGTACGGGCCGCGCCTGACGGCTTTACGATGGAGAACAGGGGCGAGTAGTGACACACCTCTACCCGGGGAACCGGGATTATGACTGCCGAACTGGCTAGCTCTTCTAAATCCGCTAACATAGCAGAGTCTGCGGCCACTGTAGTGGGAGCAATAGATCTTTTGGGGAGAGGAGAGGTAAACTATCACATACCCTTCTGCTATGGTCCAGAGGACCCATTGGTTCTGGGTAATCAGGAGCCAATTTGCTGCGAAATGACAGCCTCCCCCCTATCTGGATGGCATCATTGCCTCCAGGGTCTAGAGCTTGACCCAAACAGAGAGCTCTTGTTTTTTCCTCCTCTACCATAGGAGTTACTGTAAGTTCCCCTACTGGCCTTCCCCTGGCTCTTGTGTTCATATTGTCTCCGAGAGGGACCTCCCTTCCGAATGGACTGGTTCCTTTTAAGTCTGTCTTCTGGGAACCCCTTGTTTTTATTGGAAGCCTGCTATAGGAGGTTATCTAATGCCGGCCCGAATACCCTCAATCCTGAAAAGGGAATGAAGCACAACTTGGTCTTGAGGTGTTGTCCCCAGACCAAGATTTTAGCCAAATATCTCTATGGGCCGCGTTGGTCAGAGCTATTCCTAGCTGAGAATCTGACAGACTCTGCAGAAGTATCAGCAAGGAAGGAGGTAGCTAACTTCATTAGGGGAAGGGAGGCCAAGATATCATCTCTAGGGGTTTTATTGGACAAGTGTTCCTCCAATTGCCCTACCCACAAGAACACAGATCTAGCCACAGAAGCAGCTGCTATGTTTGGCCTGATCAGGGCCGCAGAGGACTCCCATGCCCGTCTCAGGAGAATATCGGCCTTCCTGTCCATTGGGTCTCGTAGACTTAAAGAGTCCTCAAATGGGATGGATGTTCTTTTGGTACTGGTCGCCAGAGTCACATCAATCTTTGGAATTTCCTCCCAGACCCTGAAGTCTTCACGATCGAAGGGTAGACGACTTTTGAAGTCCTGATACAATACCAGTCGCCTTTCCGCATCCTCTCACACGTCCAGCACCATAGCACGAATGTGATCGCTTATCGGGAACAATTGCTGTTTTTGCGCTCTTAGATTCCCGAACATTAAGTCCTGTCTGGACTGTGGTTTTGGGTCCTCCTCCACCTGTATCATGCCTCTAATGGCCCGTACCAGTTCATCCTTATCTTCTGGGAAATAAATATCTTCTGCCCCTTTCCTGACTCTCCATCAGTATTTCACGCTCTTCCTCCTGGTCTGAGCCCGGGGAATGGGATTCCTCCTCTGAGCTCTGCTCTAACTCCCACCTAGGTCTCTTAGGGCATGGACCCGGACTGGGAAGCTACTGCCGAAAGAGGCTGGATATAGAGCCCTGTACCTCTTCCCGGATCAGGGACCTCATCTCTGATAGGATAGCTGTTCCTCCCTTACAACCTTGGCAGTACAAGCCTCACAGAGTGTTCTGTTATAGGCGTCAGGGAGCTTCACATGGCATGTGGGGCATCGCCTGGACTTTGTAGAGGTTTTGCTGGTCCGCTGGGGCATAGGCAGGGGAGTAGCTGGGGTTCCATTATCCTGCACAATGCAAGAGAGGGAGTAGTTAGGGGCTGAGTGGAGAACACTGCTGGGGCCTGGAGACGTGCTGGGGCCTGAATGAGTGCTGAGGACAGGGCCGCACAGAGCAGACTTACCCCGCCGTCCTAGTCAGTCTTGCCTGAATCCTCCATTGTACCGCTGTACGCCCTGCGAGATCCAGGAACCCAGAA
The DNA here is from genome assembly GCF_032444005.1 of Ranitomeya imitator. NCBI lineage: Eukaryota > Metazoa > Chordata > Amphibia > Anura > Dendrobatidae > Ranitomeya > Ranitomeya imitator. Next base: position 779,508,263 of record NC_091284.1, read on the forward strand.
AGCTGCCTATCTTTCCACAGTTCCGCATTCCACCCTTGGAAAGCACGCCAACCTTTCACCCGATACCCGTGACTTCAACGTAAGTGCGACGTCCTCTGCATAGCACGACGAAGGAGCAGCCGACCGGTGTCCGAGCCGAGAGCCTCCCGCCAGGAGCGGCTCAACCCAGGAGCCCGTCTGCTCGCTGGTCTGTTGCTGAGGGACTTCCCACCGGGGAGTTTTGGCCCTGGGCCGCTTGACAGGGGGAAGGATTTGGACGAGCCGCATGATCCCCCTGAGCCCTGCAGGTAAAGCTGTGCTCCTCTCGTGCGTCCCTCCATGCAGGAACAGGAAGAAAAAAAAAAAACACTTGGTGGGGCCTTTTAACCTCTCCTGTGCTTTTCCTGTCCCTGCAAGGAGGAGGACGACTCCCTCCATGGTGCTGTCAGAAGGGGACGTCCTGGGAAAAAAAAAAAAAAGTTATAAAAATGAATAAACAAAAAAGCCCACAAAACTCAGCGGTGATATTCCCCGTCATCCTGCAGCTATGACGTCACAGCCACCATCCATGTGATGACTGCAGACAATCACTGGCCCAAGTACACCACGTCACTGCTGCAGCCAGTGATTGTCTGCATCGTTCCCGTAAATTATGCACATCATCTCTTCCACTTATGTTTTGTAGGATTTTTAGGTTTTGTAACATTTTGCCCTTACACCACATTCCTAAAGTCACGGACAAGCCCCTCTCAGTCAGATTTCGCACTTCACACTGGAACATTAAGGACACTTACCCTCAGGCGCTGGTCTCTCTGCTGCCGCTGCTGGTGGACCTCTCTGGCGCCCTCTTCCGACGAGCAAAGGCTCAGGCGCTGGTTGCTGAGGTCTGACTGCTGGCCGGGTGTCTTGGGTCTGCGGTGGTCTGACTGCTGGCCGGGTGTCTTGGGGCTGCGGTGGTCTGACTGCTGGCCGGGTGTCTTGGGGCTGCGGTGGTCTGACTGCTGGCCGGGTGTCTTGGGGCTGCGGTGGTCTGACTGCTGGCCGGGTGTCTTGGGGCTGCGGTGGTCTGACTGCTGGCCGGGTGTCTTGGGGCTGCGGTGGTCTGACTGCTGGCCGGGGGTCTTGGGGCTGCGGTGGTCTGACTGCTGGCCGGGGGTCTTGGGGCTGCGGTGGTCTGACTGCTGCCCAGGCGCCTTGGGGCTGCGGTGGTCTGACTGCTGCCCAGGCGCCTTGGGGCTGCGGTGGTCTGACTGCTGCCCAGGCGCCTTGGGGCTGCGGTGGTCTGATAGCTGGCTGGGGTCCTTGGGGCTGCGGTGGTCTGACTGCTGCCCAAGCGCCTTGGGGCTGCGGTGGTCTGATAGCTGGCTGGGGTCCTTGGGGCTGCTGTACCTGTAAATTCGAGAGAGTTACTCAATAACATAGTAAGGAAAAAAATTGGACCCAGATCTCATTCCCTTGATTCTGCTGCCTCTGCAGAATTAGAGAGCAGCCTCTACTGCAATGCATTGTGGGGAAAAACAGCGGAATTCCCTGCATTATGATAAAGCAGCAGGAATTACTAAAAGGGTTAATGAGTGGGGTACAAAACCTGTCCAGGTGGTCTTTGTGGGGCCTGCTCCTGCCCACGAGCTCGGCCGCGGGCCCGGGATCTGGGTCGTCCGCTCATCTTTTACTTCTGCATAGGAAACAGATCAATTTCAATATATAAATGGAAAAAATATATATATTTATATATAATTCACCCTGAAAAACTGCTAAGGTGCATCATCCTACTCATTACAAGACTGACTGCCGGCTCACTGAGGGATCACAGGATAGCTGCCTATTGAAGGCTATACGGAGATCAGTGAGAGGCCTGTCTTCTAGTATGTGTTTGATCTCACCGTAGTTGGACTCACAGCTACATTGCTCAGTATTGCTGTATAATTTCCTCCATGCTGATGCATGGAGTGTTTAATCTCACCCCAGAGCTGGATTTCCAGCTACATTGCTCAGTACTGCTCTATAATATCTTCTAGGATAAAGATGCTTTCTAGTAAGTGTTTGATCCACCTCAGAATTGGACTCACAGCTATACTGTTCAGTGCTGCTGTATAATGTCCTCCATACTGCTGCTGCTTTCTAGTAACTGTTTCAACTCACCACAGAGCTTAATTTCCAGCTGCACTGCTATTTTACATCTTTTAGGCTCAAGATACTTTCTTGTAATTGTTTAATCTTACCCCAGAGCTGGATTCACATATACGAGGGGCGTTCAAAGATTTCCCCTGACCCACTTCTATTTATCACAGGACGCTGACACCGCACATGTATAATGATACAAGTCTCTACAGATTTTGTGCCAAATTGCAACTCAAAGAACACAGCCAGTACATTTCAGCAGAATTTTTCATGTGCACTAAAAGAAATTGAGAAATTTGACCGTTCATCAAAAATAACAGTGCAACAAGCGATTCCTCTGTATCCTGACATTGTCAGAGATGTTGCCCGAGTGGTTACTGCTTTGCCACCAACCCAAGTTAGGCTACTTTCACACTAGCGTCGGAATCTCCCCGTCGCAATGCGTCGGGCAGAGATTCCGACGCTAGCGTTTAACGCACTGCACAACGGAGGCAGCGGATGCATTTTTCCAGCGCATCCGCTGCCCCATTGTAAGGTGCGGGGAGGTGGGGGCGGAGTTCCGGCCGCGCATGCACGGTCGGAAAAAGCGGTCCGTCAGGAGAAAAAAACGTTACATGTAGCGTTTTTTTGTGCCGACGGTCCGCCAAAGCACGACGCATCCGTCGCACGACGGATGCGACGTGTGGCAATCCGTCGCAATGTGTCGTCAATACAAGTCTATGGGGAAAAAAAGCATCCTGCAAGCACTTTTGCGGGATGCGTTTCTTCTGCAAAACGACGCATTGTGACGGATTGCAGTTAACGCTAGTGTGAAAGTAGCCTTAGGCTATATTTACACTTAGCGGTTTTTACCGCGGAACCGCCGCGATTTTGATGCTGCGGGTCCGCAGCAGTTTCCATAGCGTTTACAGTAACATGTAAACCCTATGGAAACCGCAAACCGCTGTGCACATGCTGCGGGAAAAACCGCGCGGGAACGCAGCGGTTTACAACCCGCAGCATGTCACTTCTTTGTGCAGAATCGCTGCGATTCTGCACCCATAGGAATACATTGAACCGCTTACTTCCCGCATGGGGCTGTGCCCACGTTGCGGGAAGTAAGCGGATAATGTGCGGGTGGTACCCGGGGTGGAGGAGAGGAGACTCTCCTCCAGGCCCTGGGAACCATATTTGGGGTTAAAAAATAAAAAATCTGGTTATACTCACCCTCTGATGTCCGGAGCTCCTGGGCGCTGCACGCGGCCGTCCGGTCAGAGTTGCTGTGCGACCAGGACCTGCGGTGACGTCGCGGTCACATGACCGTGACGTCACGAAGGGTCCTTCTCCCACAGCATCTTTGGAACCGGACCGCCGGGTGCAGCGCCCAGGAGATCCGGACATCAGAGGGTGAGTATAACCAATTTTTATTATTTTTAACATTACTATTGATGCTGCATATTGCTGCATATGCAGCATCAATAGTATAGGCGGAAACCCGCAGCGGAAAACGCGGAACAAACCGCGATAAATCTGCAGGGAGAACCGCAGTTTTGCCCTGCAGATTTATCAAATCCGCTGCGGGAGAACACGCAGGGACCCGACGCAAGGTGTGAACATAGCCTTAGTGTAGAGAGGTTGTTCTCTGCTCTCAAAACAATTAGATCAGATTTGAGGGCATCCATGAAGGAGGATCTGACAGAGGCAATACTTTTTCTGAGGACATATTTATAGATTTCTTCTTAACTACATAACAGTGTTTATTGCATATTTACTTACAAGAGTTTAGAAAAGTTTATAAGGGAATGTGCACACGATGCAGATTTAGTGCAGAACTGCAGCAGATTTTTCTGCTGCAGAACTGCACTGTGATTTACAGTACAATGTAAATCAATGTGAAAAAAAAAAAAGCTGTGCAGAAAACTCTGCGCAGAAACGCTGCAGACTTCAAAGAAGTGCACGTCGCTTCTTTTGTGCAATTCTGCAGCGTTTCTGCGCCAATTTTTCTGCACCATGTGCACAGCTTTTTTTTACATTGATTTACATTGTACTGCACAGAAACTGCACAGAAACTGCACAGAAACTGCACAGAAACTGCACATGCAGATTTAGTGCAGAAAATTCTGCACCACATTTCCTACGTGTGAACATAGCCTAAGTTATTTGCTATATTCTAGGCTATGTTCACACGTAGCGTCGGGTCCCTGCGGGTTCTCCCGCAGCGGATTTGATAAACCTGCAGGGCAAACCCGCTGCGGTTATCCCTGCAGATTTAGGCCATGTTCACACAGTGCGTTTTTTACTGCGGAACCGCAGCGGTTTTGCCGCTGCGGTTCCGCAGCTGTTTTCCATGCAGGGTACATAACAATGTAACCCTATGGAAAACAGTCACTGCTGTGCACATGATCCGGAATTTCGTTTAAAAAGCCGCGCAGAATAGCTGCGGCAAAAAAGAAGGAGCATGTCACTTCTTTTTCCTGAACCGCAGCGGTTCTGCACCCATAGACCTCCATTGTGAGGGCAAAACCGCAGTAAAACCCGCAGATCAAAAATATATCTGCGGGTTTTACAGAGATTTGATGTGCAGAACCGCTGCAGCAGGAAGTGCGGGGGAGCGGGCGGAAGTGCGTGGGCGGAGTGTGGCTGCCCCCCCGTGCTCCGATCCCGCCCCCGTGCTCCGATGCCCCCCCCCCCCCGTGCCCTAATCTCCCCCCCTTATACTTACCCGGCGTCCCGGTGTCCGTCCGGCCGTCTTCTCCCTGGGCGCCGCCATCTTGCAAAATGGCGGGCGCATGCGCAGTGCGCCCGCCGAATCTGCCGGCCGGCAGATTCGCTCCAAAGTGCATTTTGATCACTGAGATATAACCTATCTCAGTGATCAAAATAAAAAAATAGTAAATGACACCCCCCCCCCACTTTGTCACCCCCATTGGTAGGGACAATAAAAAAATTAAGAATTTTTTTTCACTAAGGTTAGAATAGGGGTAGGGGGTAGGGTTAGGGTTAGAAAACTGCATAAAAAAAAAGGATCAAAAACGCATCAAAAAAGGACAAAAAAGGACCAAAAAAAGGACCTGCGTTTTCTGCCAAGAGCTGCAGTTTTTTAAAAAAACAGTCCTGAAAAAAAAAAAAGGATGGAAATCCTGAACGTGTGAACATACCCTTATCGCGGTTTGTGTTGCAGGTTCCGCTGCGGGATTTACTCCTACTATTGATGCTGCATATGCAGCATCAATAGTAATGTTAAAAATAATAAAATGATATACTCACCCTCTGGCGTCCCGATCTCCTCGGCGCTGCAGGCGGCGGTCCGGTTCCAAAGATGCTGTGCGAGAAGGACCTTCGTGACGTCACGGTCATGTGACCGCGACGTCACCGCAGGTCCTGGTTGCATAGCAAACCTGAGACCGGACGGCCGCGTGCAGCGCTGAGAGGTGAGTATAGCATTATTTTTTATTTTAATTTTTTTTTTTTTTTTTTTTACACAAATATGGTTCCCGGGGTCGGGGACTCTCCTCCACCCCGGGTACCACCCGCACATTATTCGCTTACTTCCCGCAGCATGTGCACAGCGGTTTGCTGTTTCCATAGGGTTTACAGGTTACTGTAAACGCAATGGAAACTGCAGCGGACCCGTAGCTGCAAAATCGCTGCGGTTCCGTGGTAAAAACCGCAACGTGTGAACATGGCCTAATTGTATTCTAATAAATATAGTTTTTGCTCTAAAGGTACCTTCACACTCAGCGACGCTGCAGCGATACCGACAACGATGTCGATCGCTGCAGCGTCGCTGTTTGGTCGCTGGAGAACTGTCACACAGACAGCTCTCCAGCGACCAACGATGCCGGTAACCAGGGTAAACATCGGGTTACTAAGCGCAGGGCCGCGCTTAGTAACCCGATGTTTACCCTGGTTACCAACGTAAAAGTAAAAAAAAAAAAAAAACACTACATACTTACCTTCCGCTGTCTGTCCCCGGCGTTGTGCTTTCCTGCACTGACTGAGCACAGCGGCCGGAAAGCAGAGCGGTGACGTCACCGCTGTGCTTTCCGGCTGGCCGGCGCTGACACAGGATGCAGGAGGAGTGCAGAGAAGCAGAGCGCCGGGGACAGACAGCGGAAGGTAAGTATGTAGTGTTTTTTTTTACGTTTACGCTGGTAACCAGGGTAAACATCGGGTTACTAAGCGCGGCCCTGCACTTAGTAACCCGATGTTTACCCTGGTTACCAGTGAAGACATCGCTGAATCGGCGTCACACACGCCGATTCAGCGATGTCAGCAGGAAGTCCAGCGACGAAGTAAAGTTCTGGACTTTCTGCAGCGTCCAACGACATCACAGCAGGATCCTGATCGCTGCTGCGTGTCAAACTGAACAATATCGCTATCCAGGACGCTGCAACGTCACGGATCGCTAGCGATATCGTTCAGTGTGAAGGTACCATAAGTGGTCTGATTACTTATATGATGGTGAGAACCTGAATAAGCACGATGTTAATATTTGACAACAGTAAATTTATTGTTACGAATTGGCCATTTATGAAGGAGTCGGAGCCGGAGTCAGAACCTGATAAAATCCAGGAGTCAGAGTCGCAACTGTGGCTTACAGACTCCACAGCCCTGGTGTAAAGTATCAGAGGAGGGAGGGTACAGCAGAAGCCGGCCATCTAATGAGCCTAGTAAGATTTAGGATCACCCCGGACTCCAACAGACAACGTAGTAAAGTAGGAGTCAGTGGTCACAGCCGGCATCTCATGTGCATTACAGCAAAAACCTTCCAGGGCGAAAGTGCTTTCTGCAGAGGCGGGCCCCTCCCCAGCACAGGCGGCCACGGCGGGCCCCTCCCCAGCACAGGCGGCCACGGCGGGTTGTGAAGTTCCCATAAGGATGCCTGTGGTGCCAGCAGGCGGTCAGATCCCTCCCTACAATACGCATCCCTGGCGCCAGAAGTCGGTAAGATGCTGTTCTGGTCCATCACCAGAAAAAAAAAAAAAAAAATCAATGATGTTCTTGGGGTTCAGGGTCTGATTTACTAGAATTACAAACACTGTGACCTGACCAGGGAGGAGACACTTGTCAGTGATTCGTTCCAGTCTCTGCTCTGTGCCGACATCCACACAGCGGAGAAGGAGAATGTGTGAAGAGGAAGCTCAGACAGCGGCCGCACAACGAACTATTCTATATACTTCCCTAAAGGACGTCACTGTGGGGAACGAGCACACAGTAAAGGTCACCATCACCGACTGATCGCAGCAATCGTCCCCTCCGCCGCCATCACCAACTGATCGCAGCAATCGTCCCCTCCGCCGCCATCACCAACTGATCGCAGCAATCGTCCCCTCCGCCGCCATCACCAACTGATCGCAGCAATCGTCCCCTCCGCCGCCATCACCAACTGATCGCAGCAATCGTCCCCTCCGCCGCCATCACCAACTGATCGCAGCAATCGTCCCCTCCGCCGCCATCACCAACTGATCGCAGCAATCGTCCCCTCCGCCGCCATCACCAACTGATCGCAGCAATCGTCCCCTCCGCCGCCATCACCAACTGATCGCAGCAATCGTCCCCTCCGCCGCCATCACCAACTGATCGCAGCAATCGTCCCCTCCGCCGCCATCACCAACTGATCGCAGCAATCGTCCCCTCCGCCGCCATCACCAACTGATCGCAGCAATCGTCCCCTCCGCCGCCATCACCAACTGATCGCAGCAATCGTCCCCTCCGCCGCCATCACCAGGGGACGGTCGACGGCGGCAGACAGAGGGGACGGTCGACGGCGGCAGACAGAGGGGACGGACGACGGCGGCAGACAGAGGGGACGGACGACGGCGGCAGACAGAGGGGACGGACGACGGCGGCAGACAGAGGGGACGGACGACGGCGGCGGCAGACAGAGGGGACGGACGACGGCGGCGGCAGACAGAGGGGACGGACGACGGCGGCGGCAGACAGAGGGGACGGACGACGGCGGCGGCAGACAGAGGGGACGGACGACGGCGGCGGCAGACAGAGGGGACGGACGACGGCGGCGGCAGACAGAGGGGACGGACGACGGCGGCGGCAGACAGAGGGGACGGACGACGGCGGCGGCAGACAGAGTGGACGGACGGCGGCGGCGGCAGACAGAGTGGACGGACGGCGGCGGCAGACAGAGTGGACGGACGGTGGCAGCAGACGGCCGGATCAGCCGCTGTACAGACCTTATAATCACCGTCTCCAGCGGTAACGAGCTCACGTCTTCACGTGTGACCGACCAGTGACTATTCCACTAGGCGGCACGCGTCACATGAAGAGGTGGTGCAGCAGCTGAGGGTTATGGTCACGTGACTGCTGCTCTACCCCCTCACCTGGTGATGTCACATCCATACCTCACGGACTCGGTGCAGCCAATCAGCGAGTAGCTTTCATTCCGCCTCCTTCCTCACACAGATAAGCTGGAATGTGACTGGCTGCAGTGGGTGACAATGTGGCAGGCTCCGCGCGCCGGCTCCTCACACACCCGCGGGCGCGTCTCCTCCTGCTGCCCCGCCGCCCTCCTCTCACAACAGCACCGTCTCCGGACACCGCAGTGACCGCACACCTCCCACATCTTACCGGTCCCCTCAGAACCTGCGGTCCGCGAAGGCGGGAAAGACAAATGCGTCAACTATCAATATGGCGCTGATGAAAGCGCAGGGACGTCATCACGCTCCGCGCGTCACAGCGGATATCAGAACCTGATTGGTTCACTCAAAGGGTGGGCGTGGCGTCGAAGATTACTTTTCACTGTGGGCGTGACCTGCCCTGCTGCTGCTTCTTCTCTCATTGGTTCCCGCCACAAACGACTGTGCAGAGCAGCTGCCAATCATCCAGTCAGGGAAGAGGTCACCTAGCAACGTGGGTCACCTGAGAGAGCCGAAGTCCGGCGGTGGCTTATGACGTCACCACCGCCTGTTTGTAAGTTAGTAAGTGATGTACCCTCCAAGGGGGGGATTTCCTCTTAAAGGGATGGTGCCGGGATTATTTATTTCCCGACCTGTGACGCAGCATATGCGTCATGGTCGGATCGCGTCCCTGCAGGCCGGGTGAAAGGGTTAACTCCAACTTCACCCGATCTGCAGGGACATGGGCTATGATCGCTCTGATTGGCTGTTGAAAGTGAAACAGCCAATCAGAGCAATCTGTAATATTATTTCACCTATGAAAATTGGTGACAAGGCATTGTGGGCAGTCCCGTAGAATGACAACGCATGCGTCCGCGCGGCGCCGCGCACCTGGCGCATGCGCAGTAGCTAGGGCTACTGCGCGCTGCCCTAGACTGTAATGGCAGGTGGGCGGGTGCTCTCCCAGCGAAACACAACCCCCTTCTCCCGCCTTCTCGTTTTGGCGGCATGCCAAGACAGCGGACACTGCTACCGGTATTTACCCTTTAGGGGGGTGCCAACAGTGATACCGGTATTAACCCTTTAGGGGGGTGCCAACAGTGATACCGGTATTAACCTTTTGGGGGGAGGCCAACACTGCTACCGGTATTAACCCTTTGGGGGGGGGAGAGGGCGCGGGGGGGGGCTCAGATCCAGCGGATCCGTATTCTGCCTGTAGTAACCTGTTGCGTTTATTCCCAGCGGATCCCTATTCTGACTGTAGTAATCTGTTGCGTTTATTCCCAGCGGATCCGTATTCTGCCTGTAGTAACCTGTTGCCTTTATTCCCAGCGGATCCGTATTTTGCCTGTAGTAATCTGTTGCGTTTATTCCCAGCGGATCCATATTCTGCCTGTAGTAATCTGTTGCCTTTATTCCCAGCGGATCCGTATTCTGCCTGTAGTAATCTGTTGCCTTTATTCCCAGCGGATCCGTATTCTGCCTGTAGTAACCTGTTGCGTTTATTCCCAGCGGATCCCTATTCTGCCTGTAGTAACCTGTTGCCTTTATTCCCAGCGGATCCCTATTCTGCCTGTAGTAACCTGTTGCCTTTATTCCCAGCGGATCCCTATTCTGCCTGTAGTAACCTGTTGCGTTTATTCCCAGCGGATCCGTATTCTGTTTGTAGTAACCTGTTGCCTTTATTCCCAGCGGATCCCTATTCTGCCTGTAGTAACCTGTTGCCTTTATTCCCAGTGTATCCGTATTCTGCCTGTAGTAATCTGTTGCCTTTATTACCAGCGGATCCCTATTCTGCCTGTAGTAATCTGTTGCGTTTATTCCCAGCGGATCCGTATTCTGCCTGTAGTAATCTGTTGCCTTTATTCCCAGCGGATCCGTATTCTGCCTGTAGTAATCTGTTGCCTTTATTCCCAGCGGATCCGTATTCTGCCTGTAGTAATCTGTTGCCTTTATTCCCAGCGGATCCGTATTCTGCCTGTAGTAATCTGTTGCCTTTATTCCCAGCGGATCCCTATTCTGCCTGTAGTAATCTGTTGCCTTTATTCCCAGCGGATCCCTATTCTGCCTGTAGTAACCTGTTGCCTTTATTCCCAGCGGATCCGTATTCTGCCTGTAGTAATCTGTTGCCTTTATTCCCAGCGGATCCCTATTCTGCCTGTAGTAACCTGTTGCCTTTATTCCCAGCGGATCCGTATTCTGCCTGTAGTAATCTGTTGCCTTTATTCCCAGCGGATCCCTATTCTGCCTGTAGTAACCTGTTGCCTTTATTCCCAGCGGATCCCTATTCTGCCTGTAGTAACCTGTTGCGTTTATTCCCAGCGGATCCGTATTCTGTTTGTAGTAACCTGTTGCCTTTATTCCCAGCGGATCCGTATTCTGCCTGTAGTAAGCTGTTGCCTTTATTCCCAGCGGATCCCTATTCTGCCTGTAGTAACCTGTTGCGTTTATTCCCAGCGGATCCGTATTCTGTTTGCAGTAACCTGTTGCCTTTATTCCCAGCGGATCCGTATTCTGCCTGTAGTAAGCTGTTGCCTTTATTCCCAGCGGATCCCTATTCTGCCTGTAGTAACCTGTTGCGTTTATTCCCAGCGGATCCGTATTCTGTTTGTAGTAACCTGTTGCCTTTATTCCCAGCGGATCCGTATTCTGCCTGTAGTAACCTGTTGCCTTTATTCCCAGCGGATCCGTATTCTGCCTGTAGTAATCTGTTGCCTTTATTCCCAGCGGATCCGTATTCTGCCTGTAGTAAGCTGTTGCCTTTATTCCCAGCGGATCCCTATTCTGCCTGTAGTAAGCTGTTGCCTTTATTCCCAGCGGATCCGTATTCTGCCTGTAGTAATCTGTTGCCTTTATTCCCAGCGGATCCGTATTCTGCCTGTAGTAATCTGTTGCCTTTATTCCCAGCGGATCCGTATTCTGCCTGTAGTAAGCTGTTGCCTGTATTCCCAGGTGCTGCATCTCCTGGAACGTGTGGTTTTGCCAGAGCTGCTGATTCAGTTAGCAACATCGGCTATTTCGGAGACTGTGGATGACCTGAACAGTCAGGTAATGCCATGTACAAGCACTCGTGTCCTTCTCTATGTATCTATGATATTTTTTGGTGAGTGACCAGATGTCTCCTGTTTGTAGGCAACTTTGAGGACGTGTATTTTCAAGCATCACCTGGATTTCGGACACAACCGCCAGTCGTACAACGCTGTCGCGCATATTCCCGATCACAGCAGGTGAGATGGAGGTCTGATTACTCGTGGTGTGGGGTGCAGGGCCGACAGCTCGTGGTGTGGGGTGCAGGGCCGACAGCTCGTGGTGTGGGGTGCAGGGCCGACAGCTCATGGTGTGGGGTGCAGGGCTGACAGCTCGTGGTGTGGGGTGCAGGGCCGACAGCTCTTGGTGTGGGGTGCAGGGCTGACAGCTCGTGGTGTGGGGTGCAGGGCCGACAGCTCTTGGTGTGGGGTGCAGGGCTGACAGCTCGTGGGGTGCAGGGCTGATAGCTCGTGGTGTGGGGTGCAGGGCTGACAGCTCGTGGTGTGGGGTGCAGGGCTGACAGCTCGTGGTGTGGGGTGCAGGGCTGACAGCTCGTGGTGTGGGGTGCAGGGCTGACAGCTCGTGGGGTGCAGGGCTGATAGCTCGTGGTGTGGGGTGCAGGGCTGACAGCTCGTGGTGTGGGGTGCAGGGCTGACAGCTCGTGGTGTGGGGTGCAGGGCTGACAGCTCGTGGTGTGGGGTGCAGGGCTGACAGCTCGTGGTGTGGGGTGCAGGGCTGACAGCTCGTGGGGTGCAGGGCTGATAGCTCGTGGTGTGGGGTGCAGGGCTGACAGCTCGTGGTGTGGGGTACAGGGCTGACAGCTCGTGGTGTGGGGTGCAGGGCCGACAGCTCGTGGTGTGAGGTGCAGGGCTGACAGCTCGTGGTGTGGGGTGCAGGGCTGACAGCTCGTGGTGTGGGGTGCAGGGCCGACAGCTCGTGGTGTGGGGTGCAGGGCCGACAGCTCGTGGGGTGCAGGGCTGATAGCTCGTGGTGTGGGGTGCAGGGCTGACAGCTCGTGGTGTGGGGTGCAGGGCTGACAGCTCGTGGTGTGGGGTGCAGGGCTGACAGCTCGTGGTGTGGGGTGCAGGGCTGACAGCTCGTGGTGTGGGGTGCAGGGCTGACAGCTCGTGGGGTGCAGGGCTGATAGCTCGTGGTGTGGGGTGCAGGGCTGACAGCTCGTGGTGTGGGGTGCAGGGCTGACAGCTCGTGGTGTGGGGTGCAGGGCTGACAGCTCGTGGTGTGGGGTGCAGGGCTGACAGCTCGTGGTGTGGGGTGCAGTGCTGACAGCTCGTGGTGTGGGGTGGAGGGCCGACAGCTCGTGGTGTGGGGTGCAGGGCTGACAGCTCGTGGTGTGGGGTGCAGGGCCGACAGCTCGTGGTGTGGGGTGCAGGGCTGACAGCTCTTGGTGTGGGGTGCAGGGCTGACAGCTCGTGGTGTGGGGTGCAGGGCCGACAGTTCGTGGTGTGGGGTGCAGGGCCGACAGCTCGTGGTGTGGGGTGCAGGGCCGACAGCTCGTGGTGTGGGGTGCAGGGCCGACAGCTCGTGGTGTGGGGTGCAGGGCTGACAGCTTTTGGTGTGGGGTGCAGGGCTGATAGCTCGTGGTGTGGGGTGCAGGGCTGACAGCTCTTGGTGTGGGGTGCAGGGCTGACAGCTCGTGGTGTGGGGTGCAGGGCTGATAGCTCGTGGTGTGGGGTGCAGGGCTGACAGCTCTTGGTGTGGGGTGCAGGGCTGATAGCTCGTGGTGTGGGGTGCAGGGCTGATAGCTCGTGGTGTGGGGTGCAGGGCTGACAGCTCTTGGTGTGGGGTGCAGGGCTGACAGCTCGTGGTGTGGGGTGCAGGGCTGATAGCTCTTGGTGTGGGGTGCAGGGCTGACAGCTCGTGGTGTGGGGTGCAGGGCTGATAGCTCGTGGTGTGGGGTGCAGGGCTGACAGCTCGTGGTGTGGGGTGCAGGGCTGATAGCTCGTGGTGTGGGGTGCAGGGCTGACAGCTCGTGGTGTGGGGTGCAGGGCTGACAGCTCTTGGTGTGGGGTGCAGGGCTGATAGCTCGTGGTGTGGGGTGCAGGGCTGATAGCTCGTGGTGTGGGGTGCAGGGCTGACAGCTCTTGGTGTGGGGTGCAGGGCTGATAGCTCGTGGTGTGGGGTGCAGGGCTGATAGCTCGTGGTGTGGGGTGCAGGGCTGACAGCTCTTGGTGTGGGGTGCAGGGCTGACAGCTCGTGGTGTGGGGTGCAGGGCTGACAGCTCGTGGTGTGGGGTGCAGGGCTGATAGCTCGTGGTGTGGGGTGCAGGGCTGATAGCTCTTGGTGTGGGGTGCAGGGCTGACAGCTCGTGGTGTGGGGTGCAGGGCTGATAGCTCTTGGTGTGGGGTGCAGGGCTGACAGCTCGTGGTGTGGGGTGCAGGGCTGATAGCTCGTGGTGTGGGGTGCAGGGCTGACAGCTCTTGGTGTGGGGTGCAGGGCTGATAGCTCGTGGTGTGGGGTGCAGGGCTGATAGCTCGTGGTGTGGGGTGCAGGGCTGACAGCTCTTGGTGTGGGGTGCAGGGCTGACAGCTCGTGGTGTGGGGTGCAGGGCTGACAGCTCGTGGTGTGGGGTGCAGGGCTGACAGCTCGTGGTGTGGGGTGCAGGGCTGACAGCTCGTGGTGTGGGGTGCAGGGCTGACAGCTCGTGGTGTGGGGTGCAGGGCTGACAGCTCGTGGTGTGGGGTGCAGGGCCGACAGCTCGTGGTGTGGGGCGGAGGGCTGACAGCTCGTGGTGTGGGGTGCAGGGCTGACAGCTCGTGGTGTGGGGTGCAGGGCCGACAGCTCGTGGTGTGGGGTGCAGGGCTGACAGCTCGTGGTGTGGGGTGCAGGGCTGACAGCTCGTGGTGTGGGGTGCAGGGCTGACAGCTCGTGGTGTGGGGCGGAGGTGTGTACGTTGTGCCTGAGCCTTAGACCCCAGCGTATGCTCCATACATGGCCAAATGGAGGATGGAAGCATCTCTTTTTAGTGACAGGCTCTGATCATGAGCCGCTCCGTACACCGGCTCCTGGCCTGTAATTTACATGCACCTCAATGGTTGGGAATGTATTAAAGGCACCGCAGGAAATAGCAATGGGCAGAAATCTCACAGTGACCCCACTTGTTAAAGTGAACCTGTCACGTCGGTTTGCCCCTGTAAGCTGCGGACACCGCCTTTCAGGGCTTATATACAGTATTCTATAATGCTATAGATAAGCCCCCTGTCCAACCTGAAATAGAAGAAAAACAAGTTTTATTATACTCACCCTGGGGCGGTCGGTTCCGATGGGCATCTCAGGTCCTGGTCCTGCGCCTCCCATCTTTATGCGATGACATCCTCCTCCTTGCTTTGTGTCGCAGCTCCTGCGCAGGCGTACTTATCTGCCCTGTTGAGGGCAGAGTAAATTACAGCAGTGCGCAGGTGCCTGGAAAGGTCAGAAAGTCCCAGAGACTGCAGTATTTTGCTGTGCCCTCAACAGGGCAGACCAGTACGGCTGCGCAGGAGACGCGACAAGAAGCAAGGAAGAGGAAGTCATCGTATGAAGATGGGAGGCTCCGGACCGCGATGCCCATCGAACGGGACAGCCCCTGGGTGAGTATAATCTTGTTTTTCTTCTATTTCAGGGTAGATCGGAGGCTTATCTACAGCATTACAGAATACTGTAGATTAGCCGTGAAAGGCAGTGGCCGCAGTTTAGGCCTCTTTCACACTTCCATCTTTGAGCTCCCGTCACAATCCGTCGATTTTTGAAAAAACAGGATCCAGCAAATTTTTCTGCTGGATCCTGTTTTCCTCATAGACTTGTATTAGCGACGGATTGTGACGGATTGCCTTCCATTTCATCGTGCACTGGATCTGTCGGAAAATTGCTGTCCGTCGGGTGGAGAAAACGTTCATAGGAACGTTTTTTCTGCACGTCGTAAAATCGCTCAGCGACGGGTTCTGCGCTGTCCGTCGTTGGCTATAATGGAAGCCTATGTACGCAGGATCCGTCGCTGACCATCAAAAGCAGGAATCCAGCGACGGGTCCCGTCTTTTAAAACTGATCATGCGTGGAAGAATTTCCCGTGAGGGAAATTGTCTCTCGCTCTCTCTCTTTTTACTATTGATGCTGCCTATGCAGCATCAATAGTAAAAAGATATCATGTTACAAATATTAAAAAAAATTTATAAAAAATCGCAATATTCATACCTTCCGGCATCCCGCGCAGCGTTACCGATGCTCCCGATGCCGCCGGCATCTTCCGTTTCCAGTAATGCATTGCGAAATGATACGATGATCTCGCGAGACCGCTAGGTCTTCTGGGTTATTGCCACAATGCATAACTGGATACGCTAGCTGCCGGGAGCATCGGTAACGCTGCGCGGGATGCCGGAAGGTAAGAATATTGCGTTTTTTTTTTCCTTTTTCACCTGGGTTGTGTTGTGTATTCGTTTTCGCAGCGGAAAACTGCTGCGAAGACGCATACACAACAGGTGCACATAGCCTCGACGGGTCTGTCAGGAAAACAGGCCCAGTGCACACGTTTTCTACAATCTGCACAGGATCCGTCATTTCAACTTCTTGACGGATCTTGTGCAGATTTGGAAGACGGAAGTGTGAAAGAGGCCTTACAGGGCCAAATCGACGTGACAGGTTCCCTTTAACCCTTACTTAGCCAGAGTAGGTGCCCAGTTACATGCTGCAGGAGTGCTGGAATATTAGGGGCTGGTTGGTTCCTCATCCCCCGTCCCCCCTTTTTGCAGACAGCTGGATTGCCTTCGGCAGCTGGTCATCGTCCTGTGTGAACGTTCAGAGCTCCATGAACCTGTGGAATTCCCTTACGTGAATTTACAGTGAGGTGAGCGTCGCCCGGCCGGAGCCATCGTCTTCTTACCGAGCCGGCTGTGTCTCCCTCAGGTTGTGAGCATCATTGAAGCTCGGGCTCGAGCCGCGGATCTGCTGACCCATAATATGCTTCCATATTCATCGACACAACTCTCCGAAAGGTATCGTGGGTTTTACTCTTCTGATCTTATCTCTAGTAAGAGATTGTATTACATATTCTGGAGCCGCTAATTTTAGTACTGTACATTCCACCTGGACATATGTGCGTTATGTGAAGCCCCTCCATTTGTCTTTGCACATGGGGGGGGGGCACACTCGGGGGTCAGGTGGTTATCCGTCATATTTGAGATTCTCCTCTCTAGTGATCTCCATTCCTCTTTTGATTTCTGTCTCTGCTGAATGTCGTTGTCTCCTTCCTCAGCCGACACCGTGATGTTTGTGTACAGGATGCATCTCAGCAGAGGGGTCCGAACCCATAAAGGTCTTCAGAAGCAAGTGAATGCGTACCTGGCGTGTCTGACCTGTCTGCAGCTTATACGGCCCGAATACTCCAGGATTGTGCAGCCGGCGTCGGGGGCAGTGGGAAAGAAATGTATAGTTACAGGGGTTTTCCTGTCCAGGGGTGGATTCTCGTCTCAGGCGTTCACGGTAAAATCTGTCAGTCAGCACAAGTGTATGCCATTTATTATATGTCATGCCGTTGCTGCCGCCGCCTCTCCCCACTGCAGCTCGCCAGGTGCGCGCGCGCGCGCGTCGCATTCAGCTCTGCGCGTGCGCACATCTGATTCCTCTGTTGGCGCTCTTTCCTGTCCTTTCCGTCATCCTGGAGGACTGTAACCCGGAAGCAGCTCCCATGCTGCTATGTAAACTGCTTCCTGCTGCTTCTCTGTGCCTGATGTTCATTTGTGTTTACAAGTGCTTCTGGCCACCTGTGGTCTCTGTGCGTTCCTAGCTCTCTGACTTTGGGTCTCCTCCGCCCTCTGCAGTGCCTGCCTGTTTCCTGTGTTCCTGCCTTGTTCCTTCAGTTCCTTCTCTTCTGTGGTACCTGCCCGGCTCCTATATCTTTTCCTTGCTCCCGTCAGCCTCGGTGTCTCCATATTGTCCTGCCAGCCTCCGTGCCTCCGTAGCGTTCCCATCTTCTCCCTTGTCTCAGTAGTTCCTTTCTGTTCCCTCTTTCCCTTTGTGCCTGCTGTGTTCCCATCTGATCTCAGTCGACCCTCCAGCTTCCGTGGCGATAGTCCCTCACGGGCCTGCCCCTAACTCTCCCTGTATAGGGGGCGGTCCACCTGGTCAGCTCGTCCGAGAGGGGTTCGTCATCACGGTCCAGTGGGTCCACTCTCCGTTTTTCACTGTTTGAATCTACATGCTCTAATAGGACTGCACTCGGGTGACATCCGAGTGCAGCCAGATTCTTACAGCGTCACATTATAGCGCCTTTTTTTTATTACAGCACCATTTATTGCAGTACGCTATAATACTCCATTTACAAAACTCTTCATTAAGAGTCACAGAACCGGCGCAGCACACCCATATCCGTAGCTTCGACCCTTAAACTTATATCGGGGTCCAAGCCGTGAACGAACTCCGTCTATGCGCTGGTCGGAGCTGTGGAAATGGCTGAGCTGGTCGTGCAATGCCATTCCTGTAAGTGGATGGGCTACAGCCGATGTGTCTGTAACTCTGAACACTTCACATATTCCCACCAGTGAGTGAGAGAAGAAAGTCCCTTTTAGGTGTCCTTAGAAAAGCCGGTAATTCATGTGCAGTGTACAGTAAAATCACACTGACAGGTTAGAATAGAATAATAGAATAGATATCTATGTACATACAATAGGTATATATCTACTATATAAAGCTGAATGTGTGTGTGTGTGTGTGTGTGTGTGTGTGTCCGGGATTGGCATCTGCACCGTCGCAGCTACAGCCACAAAATTTTGCAGTCACACGTCTGGACCCCGAGAGCGTCATAGGCTATATTGTGAGGCGAAATTTTAACCCTGCGCGTTCCAATTCACCAAACAATTTTGCCCCTATCTACATAATGGGGAAAAAAGTGAAAGGAAAAGTGTTGGAAGCGTCGCAGCTACAGCCACAAAATTTTGCACAGTCACACGTCTGGACCACGAGAGCGTCATAGGCTATGTTGTGAGGTGAAATTTTAACTCCGCGCTTTCCAATTCACCAAACTATTTTTCCCCTATCTACATAATGGGGAAAAGTGAAAGGAAAAGTGTTGGAGGCGAATTGACAGCTGCCAGATGTGAACAAGGGGGACTTAAAGAATGAGAGCGATGGCGCAAAAGAGTATATACCGATCAGTTGCTGAGGTGGGGCCCCGACATGGGATACTCACCACACACGGGGATATGAACACACACAAAATGCGCCACACACTACCACGTGCTTGAACACATATACCACTCTCAGCACACATTTCACCACACATACACCAACCTCGCCACATAAAAGTCGAAACACAAAAGTCGCCACTCAAAACTCGCCACGCGCAAAACTCGCCACATGCAAAAACTAGGCTCACGCAAAACTCGCCACAATTGCAAAACTCACCTCATGGAAAACTCGCCACACGCAAAACTTGCACACGCGGAAAAATTGCCATATGCACAAAATTTGCAACACATGCAAAAGTTGCCTCACACAAAACTTGCACATACTCAAAAGGCACCAGACCTAAAACTCACCACGCGCAAAACTCGCCATGCGCAAAACTTGCTGCACACAACTTGCTACACTAACCTGTTACATGCAACTCGACACACAAAAAGTTGCTACACGCATGTTGCCACACAAAACTCATCTCACAAAAGTCGCTACATGCATGTCGCCACACACAACTCAACACACACAACTTGACAAACGAAACTCGCCCTAAAACACACACAAGTCTGGTATTAGCCTTCAAAAATAAAAATCTGATTAATAAGCAGACAAACTACAAGAGCAAGAAATGTACCATATAGGAAATACGGCAGCTGTCAGTCACATGACCTGTCTATTATGTGTATGTGTGAGCTAATATATACTGCCAGGGGGAGGGCTTCCTGTTGGCTGGGGATTTATCAGGCTGCCAATTTATCTTACAAATACTGAGGTAAAAATACTGAGCAAATAACGTGTTAACGAGGTCTAATACAGGAGATCACACAGGTATATACTATATACAGGGGAGATGACACACAGATATATAATATATACAGGAGAGATAACACACAGGTATATACTATATAGAGGAGGAGATGACATACAGGTACATACTATATACAGGAGGAGATGACATACAGGTATATACTAAATGCAGGAGGAGATGACACACAGGTATATACTATATACAGGAGCAGATTACCTACAGGTATATACTATATACAGGAGGAGATGACATACAGGTATATACTATATATAGGAGGAGATGACATACAGGTATATACTATATATAGGAGGAGATGACATACAGGTATATACTATATACAGGGGAGATGACACACAGCAGGTATATACTATATACAGGGGAGATGACATACAGGTATATACTATATACAGGAGATGACATACAGGTGTATACTATATATAAGGGAGATTACAAACATGTATATACTGAGGTGAAAATGAGAGGTGTGAGGTGAAAATGAAAAGGTGTGAGTGCAAAATGAGAGGAGTGAGGGAAAATAGTGTAGTGATAGGAAAATGACAGATGTGAGGTCGAAATGACAAGTGTTAGGGGGGAATGAGAGGAGTGAGGGAGAAAATGAGAGGTGTGAGGGAGAAAATGAGAGATGTGAGGGGAAAAATGAGAGGCATGATGGGAAAATAAGAGAAGTGACGTGTTATAACTAACCACAGATATTTACTTTGCCCAGGCAACGCCGGGCTCTTCAGCTAGTACATACATATTGTAGAACACCCGATGCGTTAATACAGGCCATGCAATATATAACAGTGGCCACGCAGTATATTACACAGCCCAAATAGTATATAACACAGCCCACACAGTATATAGCAGCCACGCAGTATATAACACAAGTGACGTAGTATATAACACCGGCCATGCAGTATATAACAGTGGCCACGTAATATATAGCACAGGCCACGCAGTACATAACACAGCCCACATAGTATCTAACACTGGCTACGTAGTATATAGAAGCCACGCGGTATATAACACTGCCCACGCGGTATATAATACTGCCCACATAGTATATAACACTGGCCATGTAGTATATAGCAGCCACCTGGTATATAACACTGCCCACGCAGTATATAACACTGCCCACGCGGTATATAACACAGCCCACGGGGTATATAACACTGCCCACGTAGTATATAGCAGCCCACGCGGTATATAACGCAGCCCACGCGGTATATAACGCAGCCCACGCGGTATATAACGCAGCCCACGCGGTATATAACGCAGCCCACGCGGTATATAACGCAGCCCACGCGGTATATAACATTACCCACACGGTATATAACACTGCCCACATAGTATATAGCAGCCACGCTGTAAATAACGCCGCCCACGCGCTATATAACACTGCCTATGTAGTATATAGCAGTGTGGGCACATATCCGTGTTAAAAAAAGATAATTAAAACAAAAAATAGTTATATACTCACCCTCTGGGATCCCGCAAAGCTGTCCCTATGCGCGCGGCTGCCGCCATCTTCCGTTCCCAGGATGCATTGCGAAATTACCCAGATGACTTAGCGGTCTCGCTAGGCAGCATCAATAGTAAAAATTTGGGGACACACAGGGTTAATAGCAGCGGTAACGTTACCCGTGGCATAGTGCGGTACGTTACCGCTGGCATTAACCCTGTGTGAGTGGAGGGGAGTATGCGGGCGCCGGGCACTGACTGCGGGGAGTATGGAGCGGGCGCCGGGCACTGACTGCAGGGGAGTAGGGAGGGACTAATCGGACTGTGCCCGTCGCTGATTGGTCGCAGCAGCCATGACAGGCAGCTGGCGAGACCAATCAGCGATGCGGGATTTCCGTGACAGAAGTTGCAGACAGAAAGATGGAAGTACCCCTTAGACAATTATATATATACATACATATGTGTGTTTTGATAAATATTTAGTATTAAAATGATATGTAAATGACAGAGAACTGCTTATTGCAAATGGGTATGAAGCCTAAGGATGAGAACCGGCAAAGCCAAAGCTTGTCCTCCGCATGCGCCTGGACTCCCTGACCGTTTATGGTGAGAATTCACATCACATGACCGTCGTGACTAATGGTGATGTCATTCATGGTGACGTAATGCCACACTCAGAAACTGTGAGGGATTAGAGCCATGGCAGCCGGGCTCAGACCATGTGTGCACCATTAATGTCTTCCTCCATTTCCTTTACAGCTGCGGGAGAAGCTCAGTGAGAAACTCAACCACTACTTTCAGAAGTTGGGAGACTCCACGTCGCATCTGCTCCATTGGAGAAGCAAGCGCCGCTATGTGCTCCATGGTTTTCCCCTTTATATCTGTATTTAGTCATTTTTGTATAATAAAATTTTATATTTTCTATGTTTTTGCGATACTGAGTTGCTGGTTTCTCGGTAATGGGCCGTGTCCTCAGCGTTAGATAATTTACATCAAGTTTATGGCTTATATTAATTAATTCATTAAACCGCTAGCAGACTCCGCCTCTCCTGCTAAGCCCTTCCCACTTTTTAGAACTGTGTCATAAAGGTGGGCCCAGCTGGCGGAGCGTAAGTAATGGCTCTTTGTAGCTGCTTGCAAGCAGTGAATTGAAACATCCCCGTTCTTGCATTTTCACAACTGCCACGATATAAACACGAGCGGCTCGGGGTCCTCGTCCTCACGGGTCTCTTGTGTATAGATGTCATCGGTACGGCCGACGATGTGGTGCTGATCTGCTGCAGCAGCGTTGGAGGCGCTACCATGGTGGGCATGAGCTTTCATCCCTTGAACTGTTCTCTTTTTAAAGGGGTTGTCCATGACCGTGACATTAATGGTCTCATTAGAGTATGTCACCTGTGTGTGATCTCTGGGGGTGCGACACTGACACCTCCGCCTTTTAAGTTGTTGGTTGGAACGTGTCAGTCCCTGCGCTGCACAGCTCCACCGACAGACGTGCTGTACCCGACCTTGGACTCCGGTGACGCCGCTGTGCTCTGGGCGTCGGTGACTGAGCAGCTCCGGCTGACACCAGGGAAGAGCTTACAGCCAAGATGGCGGGTGTAACCAGTGGTAAAGACGGGCTATCAATGTTAACCCCTTATTGACCAAGGCAATTTTTACATGTCTGACCACTGTCCCTTTATGAGGTTATAACTCTGGAACGCTTCAACGGATCTTGGCGATTCTGACATTGTTTTCTCGTGACATATTAAACTTCATGATAGTGGTAAAATTTATTTGATATTACCTGTGTTTATTTGTGAAAAAAACGGAAATTTGGCTAAAACTTTCAAAATTTCGCAATTTTCCAACTTTGAATTTTTATTCCCTTAAAGGGAACCTGTCACCTGAATTTGGCGGGACTGGTTTTGGGTCATATGGGCGGAGTTTTTGGGTGTTTGATTCACCCTTTCCTTACCCGCTGGCTGCATGCTGGCTGCAATATTGGATTGAAGTTCATTCTATGTCCTCCGTTGTACACGCCTGCGCAAGGCAAGATTGCTTTGCGCAGGCGTGTACTACGGAGGACATAGAATGAACTTCAATCCAATATTGCAGCCAGCATGCAGCCAGCAGGTAAGGAAAGGGTCAATCAAACACCCGAAAACTCCGCCCATATGACCCAAAACCAGTCCCGCCAAATTCAGGTGACAGAGTCCCTTTAAATCACAGAGATATGTCACGCAAAATACTTAATAAGTAACATTTCCCACAAGTCTACTTTACATCAGAACATTTTTGGAAACAATTTTTTTTTGTTAGGGAGTTATAAGGGTTAAAAGTTGACTAGCAATTTCTCATTTTTACAACAAAATTTACAAAACCATTTTTGTTCGGGACCACCTCACATTTGAAGTCACATTTAGGAGTCTATATAGCAAAAAATACCCAAAAGTGACACTATTCTAAAAACTGCACCCCTCAAGCTGATCAAAACCACATTCAAGAAGTTTATTAGCCCTTCAGGTGCTTCATGAGAGCTAAAGCAATGATGAAGGAAAAAAATGGAAATTTAACTTTTTAGTCATGAAAACGATCTTTTAGCAACAATTTTTTTATTTTCCCAAAGGTAACAGTAGAAATTGGACTGGAAAAGTTGTTGTCAATTTGTCCTGAGTACGCTGATAACCCATATGTGGTGGGGAACCACTGTTTGGGGGCATAGCAGGGCTCGGAAGGGAAGGAGCGCCATTTGATTTTTTCAACCTAAAATTGGCTGGAATTGCGATCGGACGCCATGTTGCGTTTGACGAGCCCCTGATGTGCCTAAACAGGGGAAACCCCCCACAAGTGACCTCATTTTGGAAACTAGACCCCCTAAGGAACATCTAGATGTGTGGTGAGCACTTTGAACCCCCAGGGACTTCACAGAAGTTAATAACGCCCGGGCGTGAAAATAAAAAATCATATTTTTTCCACAAACATGATCGTTTAGTCCCCAATTTTTTAATTTCCCAAGGGTAACAGGAGAAATTGGACAGCAAAAGTTGTTGTCCAATTTGTCCTGAGTACGCTGGTACCCCATATGTGGGAGAAAACTACTGTTTGGGCACACGTTAGGGTTCGGAAGGAAACTAGTGACGTTTTGGAATGCAGGCTTTGATGGCATGTTCTGTGGGCGCCACGTTGCGTTTGCGGAGCCCCTGATGTGCCTAAGCAGTGGATACCCCCAAGTGACCCGATTTTGGAAACTAGACCCCCTAAGGAACTTGTCTAGATATGTGGTAAGAACTTTGAACCCCCAAGTGTTTCACTAAAGTTTATAACGCCCGGGTGTGAAAATAAAAAATCCTATTTTTTCCACAAACATGATCGTTTAGTCCCCAATTTTTTAATTTCCCAAGGGTAACAGGAGAAATTGGACAGCAAAAGTTGTTGTCCAATTTGTCCTGAGTACGCTGGTACCCCATATGTGGGAGAAAACTACTGTTTGGGCACACGTTAGGGTTCGGAAGGAAACTAGTGACGTTTTGGAATGCAGGCTTTGATGGCATGTTCTGTGGGCGCCACGTTGCGTTTGCGGAGCCCCTGATGTGCCTAAGCAGTGGATACCCCCAAGTGACCCGATTTTGGAAACTAGACCCCCTAAGGAACTTGTCTAGATATGTGGTAAGAACTTTGAACCCCCAAGTGTTTCACTAAAGTTTATAACGCCCGGGTGTGAAAATAAAAAATCCTATTTTTTGCCCACAAAAATGATCTTTTAGTCCCCAATTTTTTAATTTCCCAAGGGCAAAAGTTGTTGTCCGATTTGTCCTGAGTACGTTGGTACCCCATATGTGGGAAAAAACTGTTTGGGCACACGTTGGGGCTCGAAAGGGAAGTACTGAAGTTTTGGAATGCAGACTTTGATGGAATCGTCTGCAGGCGTAATGTTCCATTTGCAGAGCCCCTGATGTGCCTAAACAGGAAAAAAACCCACAAGTGACAACATTTTGGAAAGTAGGCCCCCAAAGAACTTACGTAGATGTGCCTCCTTTGGAATGAATCTGTTTCCTGTAAATTAGTAGCGCATGGAGGTGTGATACAATTTAAAGCAATCCTTCCTACACAGGCCAGGTTTTTCGGGGCAGGTTTTATGATCTGGTGGTTTAGGAACAACATGAGACAAGCTCTGAAGGAGGTGGTATCTGTACTGACCGCAGACCCTGAACCTAGCAGCGCAACTAGAAATAGCCGTGGGGGGTACCTGACGCTCCCTAGACCCCTCGGCACAGCCTAAGATCTAACTTCCCCCAAAGATGGAAACAGGAAACCTATCTTGCCTCAGAGAAAATCCCCAAAGGAAAGATAGCCCCCCACAGATATTGACGGTGAGAGGAGGGGAAAATAACATACGCAGAGATGAAATCAGATTTTAGCATAGGAGGCCAGTCTAGCTTGATAGATAGGACAGGAAAGGATACTGTGCGGTCAGTATAAAAACTACAAAACAATCCACACAGAGTTTACAAAATCTCCACACCTGACTAAAGGTGTGGAGGGTAAATCTGCTTCCCAGAGCTTCCAGCTAACAGAAAAAATCCATAATGACAAGCTGGACAAATACAGAATGCACAGAACAATAAGTCCACAACATGTGGACTGAAATGAGCAAAGCAGAACTTATCTTTGCAGAATTGGTCAGGAAACCAGGAGAGTCCAAGCAGAGATGTGAATCCAGCCAGAAGACATTGACAAGTGGCACAGGCTGAAGACTAGAGCCAGGTTAAATAGCAGAGCCAGGAGAGACAATTAGTGAAAGCAGCTGCTAAAGATAAACCCAAGGAGCAGCAGTTCCACTCAAAACCACCAGAGGGAGCCCAAGGGCAGAATTCACAAAAGTGCCATTTACAACCACCGGAGGGAGCCCAAGAACGGAATTCACAACAGGCAGGTGTCGTATTGATAGATGGTGTCCTCGCATATTCCTCTTTTGTAGCACACTTGGCACCTTTTTTGCAGCTTACCTTTTCTTCCAATTGGCGAGACAACCCCCGGAAAATGCTGACCTGGTACGATACATGTACCTTCAGTTCCAGAAGTACTGGGGCCCGCTTCTACCCTCGTGCCAAACATCATGGCCTTAACCACTACCTCCTGGAAATGAAGGTACGACGTATCGGTGTTGTGTGCACATTGTGACAGCAGGAAAGCGTTGAGCATTGCCATTTGTACAATGTGCATGGACAGCGTTTTGTACCACACTCTGGCCTTTCTCAAAGCACTGTACGGTTGGAGGAGTTGATCAGAGAGATCAACGCCCCCTATGTTTTTGTTGTACCCCAGTACACAGGTCGGTTTGCTGACCTCTGTAGAGGTACCCCTTACAGTGCTGAGGGTGCTGCCATCACCGTGTATGGTGGTCAATAGATGTGGTGAGTGGCTGTTGATCTGGTATTGTGCCCCTGTGTTGCTAACATCTTGCTTTATGGGCTGGCTGCACCCTGCAGTGCATTTGTTCCAAGATCTGGGCAAGTAAGTGTTGCTGCCTTTTTTTTTCTCTGCTGTTGAAAAATGGTCAATAGATGGGCATCCCTTTTGTCCTTGTACTTGACCACCAGCAGGTGGTCGCTACATCGGGCTTTGCTCTCACCTTTCCTGAGAGTGCCCAAGTAGCGTCTTCGGGAGGCCTCTCTGATTTTTGCGGACAGTACCGCAGGCTGCGGTACCTCGCGCAGAGAGAGATTTGTAGAGTGGGATGCTGGTGTAAAAGTTAGCGGTATAGAGGTGATAACCTTTATCCAAGAGGGGGCACCAAATCCCACACAATTTTCCCACTCACTCCCAGGATCGAAGGACACTCAGGCGGTTCAATCCTGGTGTCCTTCCCTTCGTAAACTCTAAAGCTGTGGGTCTACCCTGAGGTACTCTAACACAGCTTGTAGAGTTTGATTCCATATCTGGCCTTTTTGCTGGGCAGGTATTGACGGAATCTGAGCCGCACCTTAAAATTAATTAAGGACTCATCCGCACAGATGTCCCTTTGAGGCACGTACACTTCAGCAAACTTTTTGTTGAAGTGTTCGATGACCAGCCGAACTTTGAACAGACTGTCAAAGTTGGGGTCATCTCATGCGGGACACCGTGCATTATTGTTGCAATGCAGGAACTTATGGATGGCCTCAAAATGCGTCCGGGTCATGACCATTCGGAACACTGGAGTGTTATATAAAATATCAACACTCCAATATTGCCGAAGTTCAGGCTTCTTCAGGATCCCCATGTGGAGGACCAGGCCCCAAAACTGCATCATTTCAACTGCGTCTACAGGAGACCAGTTAGAATATGATGAACCCGAGTTTTGGTCCAAAAATTGCCGAGCATACAAGTTAGTTGCTCCACCATGAGGTTAATGAAAGCCTCAGAGAAAAAGACTTTGAAAATGTCTAGTTCTGTGAGGCCGGTGGTGTCAAACTTGATTCCTGATTCTGCCACAAAATCAGGAATCAGTGGCTTGTACTTTTCGGGTGGCGGGGTCCATATGGGGTCCGCAGTGGGGTGCGCTGGTTAGTCTTCAGCAATGGTGGGCGCTTCATCATCATCAATGATGGGCCTTGCCTCATCTTCTGTCCTGCGGCGTCTGCGTGGCAGTTCCGCAGGGCTGGAGGAGGAAGATGAGGAGTGGGAAGAGGATGAGGAAGAATCTGAAAAATAAAGAAAAGTGGGATCCTCTCCCTCGCTATCAGTGTCGGAGGCAAGGAAAGAATATGCCTCCCCCACTGACTAGCGCTGTTGGGACGAACGTGACATTTTTTTTGTAAGTGTGGTGCTTGGGTGTACTTTATTGGTAACTATGTGTAAGTGTGGGGGGATAGTGCTTGGTGCAAACTCTGAAGAGAAAAAGCTAAAGGAAAAAGAAGCAAATAGGGAAAAAAAATACCTGTGAAAGAAAAGTCTAAAACAGCAGGCCCTAGCTCTGATAAGTGAACCGCGCCACTTATTAAAGTTCGGCCGTTGCTGGGTGTGCGAACGTGGATGTGAAAAAAAAACAGCAGGCACGAGAGCTCTGATAAGTGAACCGCGTCTCTTATCAAAGTTCGGCGGCTGCTGGGTGTGTGCACAGGTGTGGTGAAAAAAAAGGAAAGAGGCATGCACAAGCTCTGATAAGTAAACTGCGTCACTTATCAAAGTTTGGCGGCTGCAGGATGGGTGTAAGGAATTGGGCAAAGGGGGCTGATGAAAAAAAAGCGAGCACGAGTGTTGATCGGTGAACTGCGTCACCAATCAACGCTCGGCGGCTGCTAAACGTGCGCACGGAGGCGGCGCAATGAGGGACGGAGGGGTTAAAAAAGAGGGATGCGGGGATGAAGAGAGATCCTGTAGGGGCTGTTAACACTTACGTTTGTAGTCTCTCTTCTTTCTTCGGTTTTCTTTCGTTCTTTTCTAACGCAGGGGATTGTGGTGTTACAGGCTTCTGTAGCACCACAAGGCCCAGCAAGACAAGATCTGGCTGTGTGACCGCATTGCAGGAGTCCTCAGCTAGAGTGGGGACCCCTGCAGAGTGGTCAGAAAGGTCACCTGCAGGTGACAGACAAGTCACAGAGCAGTCACACTGCTATGAGCTGTCATTGGTGGGATCGAATGATAACATCGATCCCACTAATCCCTGCAGGCCCTGGTGACCAGGCAACTGCCTAGGATCCCTCCGATCCTAGGCAGGTCACAGCCAGGTCACCAGCAGGGCACACAGCGGTCACAACGTGACCGCCGCTGTGCCCTATGATTGGCGCGATCGTCGATAGCATCGATCGCGCCAATCAGCTCCTGCACTAGTCTCTAGCCTGTGATCGGTGCAATTGCAGCACCGATCCAGGCCGCTACAGCAGGGGATAGCCGGGTACATCAGGGCACAGTGCGGTAATGCCGCTGCTGTGCCCTGCGATTGGCAAGATCGGCGATCGCGCCAATCCCGGGGGCCTTTTGCCAGTGCCTGGCATTGCCAGGCACCGGCCCTAGGATCGAGTACATCGGTACTCGATCCTAGCCTGGGACCTTATTGTTTCAGCCACTCCGATTGGCTGAAACAATGAGAAACGCTGTGATTGGCTGTTCAGAATTGAACAGCCAATCACAGCGATCGTGAGGCCTGGGGGGCAGAGCCAGACCCTGGGATGCCGACGCCATCTTCCTGCAGGTAAGATGGCGCCGGAAATTTAATACGATCACCGCTGTTATGATCTGGTAATTCAGTACCACAATGGACATACAGTTAGGGCCAGAAATATTTGGACAGTGACACAATTTTCGCGAGTTGGGCTCTGCATGCCACCACATTGGATTTGAAATGAAACCTCTACAACAGAATTCAAGTGCAGATTGTAACGTTTAATTTGAAGGGTTGAACAAAAATATCTGATAGAAAATGTAGGAATTGTACACATTTCTTTACAAACACTCCACATTTTAGGAGGTCAAAAGTAATTGGACAAATAAACATAACCCAAACAAAATATTTTTATTTTCAATATTTTGTTGCAAATCCTTTGGAGGCAATCACTGCCTTAAGTCTGGAACCCATGGACATCACCAAACGCTGGGTTTCCTCCTTCTTAATGCTTTGCCAGGCCTTTACAGCCGCAGCCTTCAGGTCTTGCTTGTTTGTGGGTCTTTCCGTCTTAAGTCTGGATTTGAGCAAGTGAAATGCATGCTCAATTGGGTTTAGATCTGGAGATTGACTTGGCCATTGCAGAATGTTCCACTTTTTGGCACTCATGAACTCCTGGGTAGCTTTGGCTGTATGCTTGGGGTCATTGTCCATCTGTACTATGAAGCGCCGTCCAATCAACTTTGCAGCATTTGGCTGAATCTGGGCTGAAAGTATATCCCGGTACACTTCAGAATTCATCCGGCTACTCTTGTCTGCTCTTATGTCATCAATAAACACAAGTGACCCAGTGCCATTGAAAGCCATGCATGCCCATGCCATCACGTTGCCTCCACCATGTTTTACAGAGGATGTGGTGTGCCTTGGATCATGTGCCGTTCCCTTTCTTCTCCAAACTTTTTTCTTCCCATCATTCTGGTACAGGTTGATCTTTGTCTCATCTGTCCATAGAATACTTTTCCAGAACTGAGCTGGCTTCTTGAGGTGTTTTTCTGCAAATTTAACTCTGGCCTGTCTATTTTTGGTATTGATGAATGGTTTGCATCTAGATGTGAACCCTTTGTATTTACTGTCATGGAGTCTTCTCTTTACTGTTGACTTAGAGACAGATACACCTACTTCACTGAGAGTGTTCTGGACTTCAGTTGATGTTGTGAACGGGTTCTTCTTCCCCCAATTAAGTATGCGGCGATCATCCACCACTGTTGTCATCCGTGGACGCCCAGGCCTTTTTGAGTTCCCAAGCTCACCAGTCAATTCCTTTTTCTCAGAATGTACCCAACTGTTGATTTTGCTACTCCAAGCATGTCTGCTATCTCTCTGATGGATTTTTTCTTTTTTTTCAGCCTCAGGATGTTCTGCTTCACCTCAATTGAGAGTTCCTTTGACCGCATGTTGTCTGCTCACAGCAACAGCTTCCAAATGCAAAACCACACACCTGGAATCCACCCCTGACCTTTTAACTACTTCATTGATTACAGGTTAACGAGGGAGACGCCTTCAGAGTTAATTGCAGCCCTTAGAGTCCATTGTCCAATTACTTTTGGTCCCTTGAAAAAGAGGACGCTATGCATTACAGAGCTATGATTCCTAAACCCTTTCTCCGATTTGGATGTGGAAACTATCATATTGCAGCTGGGAGTGTGCACTTTCAGCCCATATTATATATATATATAATTGTATTTCTGAACATGTTTTTGTAAACAGCTAAAATAACAAAACTTGTGTCACTGTCCAAATATTTCTGGCCCTAACTGTAGAAGTCAGAGCACATACAGTGACCTGACAATAACCCAAAAACATAGAACGAGCTCTGAGACGTGGGAACTCTGCTGACCGCAATCCCTAATCCTCTCCAACCACACTAGAGGCAGCCGTGGATTGCGCCTAACGCTCCCTATGCAACTCGGCACAGCCTGAGAAACTAGCTAGCCTGAAGATAGAAAATAAGCCTACCTTGCCTCAGAGAAATACCCCAAAGGAAAAGGCAGCCCCCACATATAGTGACTGTGAGTTAAGATGAAAAGACAAACGTAGAGATGAAATAGATTTAGCAAAGTGAGGCCCGACTTTCTGAACAGAGCGAGGATAGGAAAGGTAACTTTGCGGTCAACACAAAACCCTACAAACAACCACGCAAAGGGGGCAAAAAGACCCTCCGTACCGAACTAACGGCACGGAGGTACACCCTCTGCGTCCCAGAGCTTCCAGCAAACAAGAAAAAACAAATAAGCAAGCTGGACAGAAAAAAACAGCAA
The DNA here is from genome assembly GCF_032444005.1 of Ranitomeya imitator. Lineage (NCBI taxonomy): Eukaryota > Metazoa > Chordata > Amphibia > Anura > Dendrobatidae > Ranitomeya > Ranitomeya imitator. The sequence continues at coordinate 779,539,547 of NC_091284.1, forward strand.
ACAAATAGCAAAAGCGGAACTTAGCTATGCAGAGCAGCAGGCCACAGGAACGATCCAGGAGGAAACAGGTCCGATACTAGAACATTGACTGGAGGCCAGGATCAAAGCACTAGGTGGAGTTAAATAGAGCAGCACCTAACGACTTCACGACATCACCTGAGGAAGGAAACTCAGAAGCCGCAGTACCACTCTCCTCCACCAACGGAAGCTCACAGAGAGAATCAGCCGAAGTACCACTTGTGACCACAGGAGGGAGCTCTGCCACAGAATTCACAACAGTACCCCCCCTTGAGGAGGGGTCACCGAACCCTCACCAGAGCCCCCAGGACGACCAGGATGAGCCATATGAAAGGCACGAACAAGATCAGGAGCATGGACATCAGAGGCAAAGACCCAGGAATTATCTTCCTGAGCATAACCCTTCCACTTAACCAGATACTGGAGTTTCCGTCTTGAAACACGATAATCCAAAATCTTCTCCACAATATACTCCAACTCCCCCTCCACCAAAACCGGGGCAGGAGGATCAACAGATGGAACCATAGGTGCCACGTATCTCCGCAACAATGACCTATGGAATACGTTATGAATGGAAAAAGAATCTGGAAGGGTCAGACGACAAGACACAGGATTAAGAACCTCAGAAATCCTATACGGACCAATGAAACGAGGTTTAAACTTAGGAGAGGAAACCTTCATAGGAATATGACGAGAAGATAACCAAACCAAATCCCCAACACGAAGTCGGGGACACACACAGCATCTGCGATTAGCGAAACGTTGAGCCTTCTCCTGGGACAAGGTCAAATTGTCCACTACATGAGTCCAAATCTGCTGCAACCTATCCACCACAGTATCCACACCAGGACAGTCCGAAGACTCAACCTGCCCTGAAGAGAAACGAGGATGGAACCCAGAGTTGCAGAAAAACGGCGAAACCAAGGTAGCCGAGCTGGCCCGATTATTAAGGGCGAATTCAGCCAAAGGCAAAAAGGACACCCAGTCATCCTGATCAGCAGAAACAAAGCATCTCAGATATGTTTCCAAGGTCTGATTGGTTCGTTCGGTCTGGCCATTAGTCTGAGGATGGAAAGCCGAGGAAAAAGACAAGTCAATGCCCATCCTAGCACAAAAGGCTCGCCAAAACCTCGAAACAAACTGGGAACCTCTGTCAAAAACGATATTCTCTGGAATGCCATGTAAGCGAACCACATGCTGGAAGAACAATGGCACCAAATCAGAGGAGGAAGGTAATTTAGACAAGGGTACCAAATGGACCATCTTAGAAAAGCGATCACAAACCACCCAAATGACTGACATTTTTTGAGAGACGGGAAGATCTGAAATAAAATCCATAGAGATATGTGTCCAAGGCCTCTTCGAGACCGGCAAGGGCAAAAGCAACCAATGGCACAAGAACAGCAGGGCTTAGCCCGAGCACAAATCCCACAGGACTGCACAAAAGAACGCACATCCCGCGACAGAGATGGCCACCAAAAGGATCTAGCCACTAACTCTCTGGTACCAAAGATTCCAGGATGACCAGCCAACACCGAACAATGAACCTCAGAGATAACTTTATTCGTCCACCTATCAGGGACAAACAGTTTCTCCGCTGCGCAACGATCAGGTTTATTAGCCTGAAATTTTTGCAGCACCCGCCGCAAATCAGGGGAGATGGCAGACACAATTACTCCCTCTTTGAGAATACCCGCCGGCTCAGATAAACCCGGAGAGTCGGGCACAAAACTCCTAGACAGAGCATCCGCCTTCACATTTTTAGAGCCCGGAAGGTACGAAATCACAAAGTCAAAACGCGCAAAAAACAGTGACCAACGAGCCTGTCTAGGATTCAACCGCTTGGCAGACTCGAGATAAGTCAAGTTCTTATGATCAGTCAAGACCACCACGCAATGCTTAGCTCCTTCAAGCCAATGACGCCACTCCTCGAATGCCCACTTCATGGCCAGCAACTCTCGGTTGCCAACATCATAATTTCGCTCGGCAGGCGAAAACTTCCTGGAAAAGAAGGCGCATGGTTTCATCACCGAGCAATCAGAACTTCTCTGCGACAAAACAGCCCCTGCTCCAATCTCAGAAGCATCAACCTTGACCTGGAATGGAAGCGAAACATCTGGTTGACACAACACAGGGGCAGAAGAAAAACGACGCTTCAACTCTTGAAAAGCTTCCACAGCAGCAGAAGACCAATTGACCACATCAGCACCCTTCTTGGTCAAATCGGTCAATGGTTTAGCAATACTAGAAAAATTGCAGATGAAGCGACGATAAAAATTAGCAAAGCCCAGGAACTTTTGCAGACTTTTCAGAGATGTCGGCTGAGTCCAATCATGGATGGCTTGGACCTTAACAGGGTCCATCTCGATAGTAGAAGGGGAAAAGATGAACCCCAAAAATGAAACCTTCTGAACACCAAAGAGACACTTTGATCCCTTCACAAACAAAGAATTAGCACGCAGGACCTGAAACACCGTTCTGACCTGCTTCACATGAGACTCCCAATCATCCGAGAAGATCAAAATGTCATCCAAGTACACAATCAGGAATTTATCCAGGTACTCTCGGAAGATGTCATGCATAAAGGACTGAAACACTGATGGAGCATTGGCAAGTTTGAATGGCATAACTAGATACTCAAAATGGCCCTCAGGCGTATTAAATGCAGTTTCCCATTCATCGCCTCGCTTAATACGCACAAGATTATACGCACCACGAAGATCTATCTTGGTGAACCAACTAGCCCCCTTAATCCGAGCAAACAAATCAGATAACAACGGCAAGGGGTACTGAAATTTAACCGTGATCTTATTTAGAAGGCGGTAATCTATACAAGGTCTCAGCGAACCATCCTTCTTGGCCACAAAAAAGAACCCCGCTCCTAATGGCGACGATGACGGGCGAATATGCCCCTTCTCCAAGGACTCCTTCACGTAACTCCGCATAGCGGCGTGCTCAGGCACAGATAAATTATACAGTCGACCCTTTGGGAATTTACTACCAGGAATCAAATCGATAGCACAATCACAATCCCTATGCGGGGTTAGGGTATTGGACTTGGGCTCATCAAATACATCCTGGTAATCAGACAAGAACTCTGGAACCTCAGAAGGGGTGGATGACGAAATAGACAGAAATGGGACATCACCATGTACCCCCTGACAACCCTAGCTGGACACAGACATGGATTTCCAATCTAATACTGGATTATGGACTTGTAGCCATGGCAACCCCAACACGACCACATCATGCAGATTATGCAACACCAGAAAGCGAATAACCTCCTGATGTGCAGGAGCCATGCACATGGTCAGCTGGGTCCAATACTGAGGCTTATTCTTGGCCAAAGGCGTAGCATCAATTCTTCTCAATGGAATAGGACACTGCAAGGGCTCCAAGAAAAACCCACAACGCCTAGCATGCTCCAAGTCCATCAAATTCAGGGCAGCGCCTGAATCCACAAATGCCATGACAGAATAAGATGACAAAGAGCAGATCAAGGTAACGGACAAAAGAAATTTTGACTGTACCGTACCAATGGTGGCAGACCTAGCGAACCGCTTAGTGCGCTTAGGACAATCAGAGATAGCATGTTATGAAAGGCAATTCAGAATCACAATGGACATGGAGGTCAGAGCACATACAGTGAACTGACAATAACCCAAAATAATAGAACGAGCTCTGAGATGTGGGAACTCTGCAGACCGCAATCCCTAAGCCTATCAAACCACACTAAAGGTAGCCGTGGAGCGCTCCTGACCAGAACCTAGGCGCCTCGTCACAGCCTGAGAAACTAGCTAATCCTGAAGATAGAAAAATAAGCCTACCTTGCCTCAGAGAAATTCCCCAAAGGAAAAGGCAGCCCCCCACATATAATGACTGTGAGTAAGATGAAAACACAAACATAGAGATGAAACAGATTTAGCAAAGTGAGGCCCGACTAGCTGAACAGAACGAGGATAGGGAAGATAACTTTGCGGTCAGCACAAAAACCTATAAAAAACCACGCAGAGGGGACAAAAAGACCCTCCGCACCGACTAACGGTACGGAGGTGGTCCCTCTGCGTCTCAGAGCTTCCAGCAGGCGAGAAAAACCAATAAAGCAAGCTGGACAGAAAAATAGAAACAAAATAACATAAGCAAAACTTAGCTTTGCAGAGCAGCAGGCCACAGGAATGATCCAGGGAAAAAAACAAGTCCCACACTGAAACATTGACAGGAAGCATAGATCAAAGCATCAGGTGGAGTTAAGTAGAGAAGAAGCTAACGAGCTCACCAGATCACCTGAGGGAGGAAACTCAGAAGCTGCAGTACCACTTTCCTCCACAAACGGAAGATCCCAGAGAGAATCAGCCGAAGTACCACTTGTGACCACAGGAGTGAACTCTGCCACAGAATTCACAACAGTACCCCCCCCTTGAGGAGGGGTCATCGAACCCTCACCAGAGCCCCCAGGCCGACCAGGATGAGCCACATGAAAGGCACGAACAAGATCGGGAGCATGGACATCAGAGGCAAAAACCCAGGAATTATCCTCCTGAGCATAACCCTTCCATTTAATCAGATACTGGAGTTTCCGTCTTGAAACACGAGAATCCAAAATCTTCTCCACAATATACTCCAACTCCCCCTCCACCAAAACCGGGGCAGGAGGCTCAACAGATGGAACCATAGGTGCCACGTATCTCCGCAACAATGACCTATGGAATACGTTATGTATGGAAAAAGAATCTGGAAGGGTCAGACGAAAAGACACAGGATTAAGAACCTCAGAAATCCTATACGGACCAATAAAACGAGGTTTAAACTTAGGAGAGGAAACCTTCATAGGAATATGACGAGAAGATAACCAAACCAGATCCCCAACACGAAGTCGGGGACCCACACGGCGTCTGCGATTAGCGAAAAGTTGAGCCTTCTCCTGGGACAAGGTCAAATTGTCCACTACCTGAGTCCAAATCTGCTGCAACCTGTCCACCACAGTATCCACACCAGGACAGTCCGAAGACTCAACCTGTCCAGAAGAGAAACGAGGATGGAACCCAGAATTGCAGAAAAACGGTGAAACCAAGGTAGCCGAGCTGGCCCGATTATTAAGGGCGAACTCAGCCAAAGGCAAAAAGGACACCCAGTCATCCTGATCAGCAGAAACAAAGCACCTCAGATATGTTTCCAAGGTCTGATTGGTTCGCTCGGTCTGGCCATTAGTCTGAGGATGGAAAGCCGAGGAAAAAGACAAGTCAATGCCCATCCTACCACAAAAGGCTCGCCAAAACCTCAAAACAAACTGGGAACCTCTGTCAGAAACGATATTCTCTGGAATGCCATGTAAACGAACCACATGCTGGAAGAACAATGGCACCAAATCAGAGGAGGAAGGTAATTTATACAAGGGTACCAGATGGACCATCTTAGAAAAGCGATCACAGACCACCCAAATGACTGACATCTTATGAGAAACGGGAAGGTCAGAAATAAAATCCATAGAGATATGTGTCCAAGGCCTCTTCGGGACCGGCAAGGGCAAAAGCAACCCACTGGCACGAGAACAGCAGGGCTTAGCCCGAGCACAAATCCCACAGGACTGCACAAAAGCACGCACATCCCGCGACAGAGAGGGCCACCAAAAGGATCTAGCCACTAACTCTCTGGTACCAAAGATTCCAGGATGACCAGCCAACACCGAACAATGAAGTTCAGAGATAACTCTATTCGTCCACCTATCAGGGACAAACAGTTTCTCTGCTGGGCAACGATCAGGTTTATTAGCCTGAAATTTTTGCAGCACCCGCCGCAAATCAGGGGAGATGGCAGACACAATTACTCCTTCCTTGAGGATACCCGCCGGCTCAGATAAACCCGGAGAGTCGGGTACAAAACTCCTAGACAGAGCATCCGCCTTCACATTTTTAGAGCCCGGAAGGTACGAAATCACAAAGTCAAAACGGGCAAAAAACAACGACCAACGAGCTTGTCTAGGATTCAAGCGCTTGGCAGACTCGAGATAAGTCAAGTTCTTATGATCAGTCAATACCACCACGCGATGCTTAGCTCCTTCAAGCCAATGACGCCACTCCTCGAATGCCCACTTCATGGCCAGCAACTCTCGGTTGCCCACATCATAATTACGCTCAGCAGGCGAAAACTTCCTGGAAAAGAAAGCGCATGGTTTCATCACTGAGCAACCAGAACCTCTCTGCGACAAAACAGCCCCTGCTCCAATCTCAGAAGCATCAACCTCGACCTGGAACGGAAGAGAAACATCTGGTTGACACAACACAGGGGCAGAAGAAAAATGACGCTTCAACTCTTGAAAAGCTTCCACAGCAGCAGAAGACCAATTGACCACATCAGCACCCTTCTTGGTCAAATCGGTCAATGGTTTAGCAATACTAGAAAAATTGCAGATGAAGCGACGATAAAAATTAGCAAAGCCCAGGAACTTTTGCAGACTTTTCAGAGATGTCGGCTGAGTCCAATCATGGATGGCTTGGACCTTAACAGGATCCATCTCGATAGTAGAAGGTAAAAAGATGAACCCCAAAAATGAAACCTTCTGCACACCAAAGAGACACTTTGATCCCTTCACAAACAAAGAATTCGCACGCAGGACCTGAAAAACCGTTCTGACCTGCTTCACATAAGACTCCCAATCATCCGAGAAGATCAAAATGTCATCCAAGTACACAATCAGGAATTTATCCAGGTACTCTCGGAAGATGTCATGCATAAAGGACTGAAACACTGATGGAGCATTGGCAAGTCCGAACGGCATCACGAGATACTCAAAATGACCCTCGGTCGTATTAAATGCAGTTTTCCATTCATCACCTTGCTTAATTCGCACCAGATTATACGCACCACGAAGATCTATCTTTGTGAACCAACTAGCTCCCTTAATCCGAGCAAACAGATCAGATAACAATGGCAAGGGGTACTGAAATTTAACCGTGATCTTATTAAGAAGGCGGTAATCTATACAAGGTCTCAGCGAACTATCTTTCTTGGCTACAAAAAAGAACCCTGCTCCTAATGGCGACGATGACGGGCGAATATGCCCCTTCTCCAGGGATTCCTTCACATAACTGTGCATAGCGGTGTGCTCAGGCACGGACAAATTAAACAATCGACCTTTTGGGAATTTACTACCAGGAATCAAATTGATAGCACAATCACAATCCCTATGCGGAGGTAGGGTATTGGACTTGGGCTCATCAAATACATCCCGGTAATCAGACAAGAACTCTGGGACCTCAGAAGGAGTGGATGACGAAATTGACAGAAATGGAACATCACCATGTACCCCCTGACAACTCCAGCTGGACACCGACATGGATTTCCAATCTAATACTGGATTATGGGCTTGTAACCATGGCAACCCCAACACGACCACATCATGCAGATTATGCAACACCAGAAAGCGAATAACCTCCTGATGTGCAGGAGCCATGCACATGGTCAGCTGGGTCCAGTATTGAGGCTTATTCTTGGCCAAAGGCGTAGCATCAATTCCTCTCAATGGAATAGGACACTGCAAGGGCTCCAAGAAAAACCCACAACGCTTAGCATATTCCAAGTCCATCAAATTCAGGGCAGCGCCTGAATCCACAAATGCCATGACAGAATATGATGACAAAGAGCAGATCAAGGTAACGGACAGAAGAAAATTTGACTGTACAGTACCAATGGTGGCAGACCTAGCGAACCGCTTAGTGCGCTTAGGACAATCAGAGATAGCATGAGTGGAATCACCACAGTAGAAACACAGACCATTCAGACGTCTATGTTCTTGCCGTTCAACTCTGGTCAAGGTCCTATCACACTGCATAGGCTCAGGTTTAAGCTCAGGTAATACCGCCAAATGGTGCACAGGTTTACGCTCACGCAAGCGTCGACCGATCTGAATGGCCAAAGACATAGACTCATTCAAACCAGCAGGCATAGGAAATCCCACCATGACATCCTTAAGGGCTTCAGAGAGACCCTTTCTTAATATTGCTGCCAGCGCAGATTCATTCCATTGAGTGAGCACTGACCACTTTCTAAATTTCTGACAATATACCTCTATCTCATCCTGAGCCTGACAAAGAGCCAGCAAATTTTTTTCTGCCTGATCCACTGAATTAGGCTCATCGTACAGCAACCCAAGCGCCAGGAAAAACGCATCGATATTACTCAATGCAGGATCTCCTGACGCAAGAGAAAACGCCCAGTCCTGAGGGTCGCCGCGCAAAAAAGAAATGACGATCCTAACCTGTTGAATTGGGTCACCAGAAGAGCGAGGTTTCAAAGCCAGAAATAGTTTACAATTATTTTTGAAACTCAGAAATTTAGTTCTATCTCCAAAAAACAAATCTGGAATAGGAATTCTCGGTTCAAGCAAAGAATTCTGGACCACAAAATCTTGAATATTTTGAACTCTTGCCGTGAGCTGATCCACACATGAAGACAGACCTTTAATGTCCATTGCTACACCTGTGTCCTGAACCACCCAAATGTCTAGGGGAAAAAAAAGACAAAACACAGTGCAAAGAAAAAAAAATGGTCTCAGAACTTCTTTTTTCCCTCTATTGAGAATCATTAGCACTTTTGGCTTCCTGTACTGTTATGAAAGGCAAATCAGAATCACAATGGACATGGAGGTCAGAGCACATACAGTGAACTGACAATAACCCAAAATAATAGAACGAGCTCTGAGACGTGGGAACTCTGCAGACCGCAATCCCTAAGCCTATCAAACCACACTAAAGGTAGCCGTGGAGCACTCCTGACCAGAACCTAGGCGCCTCGTCACAGCCTGAGAAACTAGCTAATCCTGAAGATAGAAAAATAAGCCTACCTTGCCTCAGAGAAATTCCCCAAAGGAAAAGGCAGCCCCCCACAAATAATGACTGTGAGTAAGATGAAAACACAAACATAGAGATGAAACAGATTTAGCAAAGTGAGGCCCGACTAGCTGAACAGAACGAGGATAGGGAAGATAACTTTGCGGTCAGCACAAAAACCTATAAAAAACCACGCAGAGGGGACAAAAAGACCCTCCGCACCGACTAACGGTACGGAGGTGGTCCCTCTGCGTCTCAGAGCTTCCAGCAGGCGAGAAAAACCAATAAAGCAAGCTGGACAGAAAAATAGAAACAAAATAACATAAGCAAAACTTAGCTTTGCAGAGCAGCAGGCCACAGGAATGATCCAGGGAAAAAACAAGTCCCACACTGAAACATTGACAGGAAGCATAGATCAAAGCATCAGGTGGAGTTAAGTAGAGAAGAAGCTAACGAGCTCACCAGATCACCTGAGGGAGGAAACTCAGAAGCTGCAGTACCACTTTCCTCCACAAACGGAAGATCCCAGAGAGAATCAGCCGAAGTACCACTTGTGACCACAGGAGTGAACTCTGCCACAGAATTCACAACATAGCATGAGTGGAATCACCACAGTAGAAACACAGCCCATTCAGACGTCTGTGTTCTTGCCGTTCAAATCTGGTCAAAGTCCTATCGCACTGCATAGGCTCAGGTTTATGCTCAGATAATACCGCCAAATGGTGCACAGATTTACGCTCACGCAAGCGTCGACCAATCTGAATGGCCAAAGACATAGACTCATTCAGACCAGCAGGCATAGGAAATCCCACCATGACATCTTTAAGGGCTTCAGAGAGACCCTTTCTGAAAATAGCTGCGAGCGCACCTTCATTCCATTGAGTGAGTACGGACCACTTTCTAAATTTCTGACAATATACCTCTATCTCATCCTGACCCTGACACAGAGCCAGCAAATTTTTCTCTGCCTGATCCACTGAATTAGGTTCATCGTACAGCAATCCGAGCGCCAGGAAAAACGCATCGATATTACTTAATGCAGGATCTCCTGACGCAAGAGAAAATGCCCAGTCCTGAGGGTCGCCACGTAAAAAAGAAATAATGATCCTAACTTGTTGAACTGGGTCACCAGAGGAGCTAGGTTTCAAAGCCAGAAATAGTTTACAATTATTTTTGAAACTCAGAAATTTAGTTATATCTCCAAAAAACAAATCAGGAATAGGAATTCTTGGTTCTAACATAGAATTCTGAACCACAAAGTCTTAAATATTTTGTACTCTTGCCGTGAGCTGATCCACACATGAAGACAGACCCTTAATGTCCATCGCTACACCTGTGTCCTGAACCACCCAAATGTCTAGGGGAAAAAAAGGCAAAACACAGTGCAGAGAAAATAAAATGGTCTCAGAACTTCTTTTTTCCCTCTATTGAGAATCATTAGTACTTTGGGCCTCCAGTACTGTTATGATCTGGTAATTCAGTACCACAATGGACATAGAAGTCAGAGCACATACAGTGACCTGACAATAACCCAAAAACATAGAACGAGCTCTGAGACGTGGGAACTCTGCTGACCGCAATCCCTAATCCTCTCCAACCACACTAGAGGCAGCCGTGGATTGCGCCTAACGCTTCCTATGCAACTTGGCACAGCCTGAGAAACTAGCTAGCCTGAAGATAGAAAATTAGCCTACCTTGCCTCAGAGAAATACCCCAAAGGAAAAGGCAGCCCCCACATATAGTGACTGTGAGTTAAGATGAAAAGACAAACGTAGAGATGAAATAGATTTAGCAAAGTGAGGCCCGACTTTCTGAACAGAGCGAGGATAGGAAAGGTAACTTTGCGGTCAACACAAAACCCTACAAACAACCACGCAAAGGGGGCAAAAAGACCCTCCGTACCGAACTAACGGCACGGAGGTACACCCTCTGCGTCCCAGAGCTTCCAGCAAACAGGAAAAAACAAATAAGCAAGCTGGACAGAAAAAAACAGCAAACAAATAGCAAAAGCGGAACTTAGCTATGCAGAGCAGCAGGCCACAGGAACGATCCAGGAGGAAACAGGTCCAATACTAGAACATTGACTGGAGGCCAGGATCAAAGCACTAGGTGGAGTTAAATAGAGCAGCACCTAACGACTTCACCACATCACCTGAGGAAGGAAACTCAGAAGCCGCAGTACCACTCTCCTCCACCAACGGAAGCTGTTATGTAGGCAATCCAGTGACACAGTGTGCCAGCAATCAGAGCACATACAGTGATTTGATAATAACCCAAAAACAATAGAACGAGCTCTGAGACGTGGAATCTCTGTAGACCGCAATAACTGAACCTATCCTAAACACAACTAAAGGCAGCTGTGGATTGCGCCTGTCACTACCTATGCAACTCGGCACAGCCTGAGGAGCTGACTAGCCTGAAGATAGAAAAACAAGCCTGACTTGCCTCAGAGAAATACCCAAAGGAAAAGGCAGCCCCCCACATATAATGACTGTTAGCAAGATGAAAAGACAAACGTAGGGATGAAATAGATTCAGCAAAGTGAGGCCCGATATTCTAGATAGAGCGAGGATAGCAAAGAGAACTTTGCAGTCAACAAAAAAACCCTAAAGCAAAAAAACACGCAAAGGGGGCAAAAAGACCCACCGTGCCGAACTAACGGCACGGCGGTGCACCCTTTGCGTCTCAGAGCTTCCAGCAAAAACGAATAGACAAGCTGGACAGAAAAAGTAGCAACAAAAGCAAAGAAACACTTATCTAAGCAGAGCAGCAGGCCACAGGAAAGATCCAGAAGCTCAGGTCCAACACTGGAACATTGACAAGGAGCAAGGAAGACAGAATCAGGTGGAGTTAAATAACAAAGCAGCCAACGAGCTCACCGGAACACCTGAGGGAAGGAAGCTCAGAAGCTGCAGTACCACTTGTGACCACAGGAGTGAATTCAGCCACAGAATTCACAACAGTACCCCCCCCTTGAGGAGGGGTCACCGAACCCTCACCAGAGCCCCCAGGCCGACCAGGATGAGCCACATGAAAGGCACGAACAAGATCTGGAACATGGACATCAGAGGCAAAAACCCAGGAATTATCTTCCTGAGCATAACCCTTCCATTTAACCAGATACTGGAGTTTCCGTCTAGAAACACGAGAATCCAAAATTTTCTCCACAATATACTCCAATTCCCCCTCCACCAAAACCGGGGCAGGAGGTTCAACAGATGGAACCATAGGTGCCACGTATCTCCGCAACAACGACCTATGGAATACATTATGTATGGAAAAGGAGTCTGGGAGGGTCAGACGAAAAGACACAGGATTGAGAATCTCAGAAATCCTATACGGACCAATAAAACGAGGTTTAAATTTAGGAGAGGAAACCTTCATAGGAATATGACGAGAAGATAACCAAACCAGATCCCCAACACGAAGTCGAGGACCCACACGGCGTCTGCGATTAGCGAAAAGTTGAGCCTTCTCCTGGGACAAGGCCAAATTGTCCACTACCTGAGTCCAGATCTGCTGCAACCTGTCCACCACAGAATCCACACCAGGACAGTCTGAAGACTCAACCTGTCCTGAAGAGAAACGAGGATGGAACCCAGAATTGCAGAAAAATGGAGAGACCAAGGTAGCCGAGCTGGCCCGATTATTAAGGGCGAACTCAGCCAACGGCAAAAAGGACACCCAATCATCCTGGTCTGCAGAAACAAAACATCTCAGATATGTCTCCAAGGTCTGATTGGTTCGTTCGGTCTGGCCATTAGTCTGAGGATGGAAAGCCGAGGAAAAAGACAGGTCAATGCCCATCCTGCCACAAAAGGCTCGCCAAAACCTCGAAACAAACTGGGAACCTCTGTCAGAAACAATATTCTCAGGAATGCCATGCAAACGAACCACATGCTGGAAGAACAAAGGCACCAAATCAGAGGAGGAAGGCAATTAAACCAAGGGCACCAGATGGATCATTTTAGAAAAGCGATCACAGACCACCCAAATGACTGACATCTTTTGAGAAACGGGAAGGTCAGAAATGAAATCCATTGAAATATGTGTCCAAGGCCTCTTTGGGACCGGCAAGGGCAAAAGCAACCCACTGGCACGTGAACAGCAGGGCTTAGCCCTAGCACAAATCCCACAGGACTGCACAAAAGTACGTACATCCCGTGACAGAGATGGCCACCAGAAGGATCTAGCCACTAACTCTCTGGTACCAAAGATTCCAGGATGACCAGCCAACACCGAACAATGAAGTTCAGAGATAACTTTAGTAGTCCACCTATCAGGGACGAACAGTTTCTCCGCCGGACAACGATCAGGTTTATTCGCCTGAAATTTTTGCAACACTCGCCGCAAATCAGGGGAGATGGCAGACACAATGACTCCTTCCTTGAGGATACTCGCCGGCTCAGATGAACCCGGAGAGTCGGGCACAAAACTCCTAGACAGAGCATCCGCCTTCACATTTTTAGAGCCCGGAAGGTACGAAATCACAAAATCGAAGCGGGCAAAAAATAACGACCAACGGGCCTGTCTAGGATTCAAGCGCTTGGCAGACTCGAGATAAGTAAGGTTCTTATAATCAGTCAATACCACCACGCGATGCTTAGCTCCTTCAAGCCAATGACGCCATTCCTCGAATGCCCACTTCATGGCCAGCAACTCTCGGTTGCCCACATCATAATTACGCTCAGCAGCCGAAAACTTCCTGGAAAAGAAAGCACATGGTTTCAACACTGAGCAACCAGAACCTCTCTGTGACAAAACCGCCCCTGCTCCAATCTCAGAAGCATCAACCTCGACCTGGAACGGAAGAGAAACATCTGGTTGACACAACACAGGGGCAGAACAAAAACGATGCTTCAACTCCTGAAAAGCTTCCACAGCAGCAGAAGACCAATTAACCAAATCAGCATCCTTCTTGGTCAAATCGGTCAATGGTTTGGCAATGCTAGAAAAATTACAGATGAAGCGACGATAAAAATTAGCAAAGCCCAGGAATTTTTGCAGACTTTTCAGAGATGTCGGCTGAGTCCAATCCTGGATGGCTTGGACCTTAACCGGATCCATCTCGATAGTAGAAGGGGAAAAGATGAACCCCAAAAATGATACTTTCTGCACACCGAAGAGACACTTTGATCCCTTCACAAACAAAGAATTAGCACGCAGGACCTGGAAAACCATTCTGACCTGCTTCACATGAGAGTCCCAATCATCTGAGAAGATCAAAATGTCATCCAAGTAAACAATCAGGAATTTATCCAGATACTCACGGAAGATGTCATGCATAAAAGACTGAAACACAGATGGAGCATTGGCAAGTCCGAACGGCATCACTAGATACTCAAAATGACCCTCAGGCGTATTAAATGCAGTTTTCCATTCATCTCCTTGCCTGATTCTCACCAGATTATACGCACCACGAAGATCTATCTTAGTGAACCAACTAGCCCCCTTAATCCGAGCAAACAAGTCAGATAACAATGGCAAGGGATACTGAAATTTAACAGTGATCTTATTAGGAAGGTGGTAATCAATACATGGTCTCAGCGAACCATCCTTCTTGGCTACAAAAAAGAACCCTGCTCCCAGTGGTGATGACGATGGGCGAATATGTCCCTTCTCCAGGGATTCCTTCACATAACTGCGCATAGCGGAGTGTTCAGGCACAGATAAATTAAATAATCGACCTTTAGGGAATTTACTACCAGGAATCAAATTGATAGCACAATCACAATCCTTATGCGGAGGTAGGGCATCGGACTTGGGCTCTTCAAATACATCCTGATAATCAGACAAGAACTCTGGGACCTCAGAAGGAGTGGATGACGAAATAGACAAAAATGGAACATCACCATGTACCCCCTGACAACCCCAGCTGGATACCGACATAGAGTTCCAATCCAATACTGGATTATGGGTTTGCAGCCATGGCAACCCCAACACGACCACATCATGCAGATTATGTAGCACCAGAAAGCGAATAACTTCCTTATGTGCAGGAGCCATGCACATGGTCAGCTGGGTCCAGTACTGAGGTTTATTCTTGGCCAAAGGTATAGCATCAATTCCTCTCAACGGAATAGGACACCGCAAAGGCTCCAAGAAAAACCCACAACGTTTAGCATAATCCAAATCCATCAGATTCAGGGCAGCGCCTGAATCCACAAACGCCATGACAGAATACGATGACAAAGAGCATATCAAGGTAATGGACAGAAGGAATTTGGATTGTACAGTACCAATGACGGCAGACCTATCGAACCGCTTAGTGCGCTTAGGACAATCAGAATTAGCATGAGTGGAATCACCACAGTAGAAACACAGACCATTCAGACATCTGTGTTCTTGCCGTTCAACTCTGGTCATAGTCCTATCGCACTGCATAGGCTCAGGTTTAATCTTAGACAATACCGCCAAATGGTGCACAGATTTACGCTCACGCAAGCGTCGACCGATCTGAATGGCCAAAGACATAGACTCATTCAAACCAGCAGGCATAGGAAAACCCACCATGAAATCCTTAAGAGCCTCAGAGAGACCCTTTCTTAACAAAGCTGCCAGCGCAGATTCATTCCACAGAGTGAGTACAGACCACTTCCTAAATTTCTGACAATATACTTCTATATCATCCTGACCCTGGCACAAAGCCAGCAAATTTTTCTCAGCCTGATCCACTGAATTAGGCTCATCGTAAAGCAATCCGAGCGCCAGGAAAAACGCATTTACATTACTCAATGCAGGGTCTCCTGGCGCAAGAGAAAATGCCCAGTCCTGAGGGTCGCCGCGCAAAAAAGAAATAATAATCAAAACCTGTTGAATAGGATTACCAGAAGAATGAGGTTTCAAGGCCAGAAATAGCTTACAATTATTTTTGAAATTAAGAAACTTAGTTCTATCACCAAAAAACAAATCAGGAATAGGAATTCTTGGTTCTAACATAGATTTCTGATCAATAGTATCTTGAATCCTTTGTACATTTGTAACGAGATTATTCATTGAAGAGCACAGACCCTGAATATCCATGTCCACACCTGTGTCCTGAAACACCCAAATGTCTAGAGGAAAAAAAAGACTGAACACAGAGCTGAGAAAAAAAAATGATGTCAGAATCATTAGGTTGGCTCCTTGTACTGTTATGCAGGCAATCCAGTGACACAGTGTGCCAGCAATCAGAGCACATACAGTGATTTGATAATAACCCAAAAACAATAGAACGAGCTCTGAGACGTGGAATCTCTGTAGACCGCAATACCTGAACCTATCCTAAACACAACTAAAGGCAGCTGTGGATTGCGCCTGTCACTACCTATGCAACTCGGCACAGCCTGTGGAGCTGACTAGCCTGAAGATAGAAAAACAAGCCTGACTTGCCTCAGAGAAATACCCAAAGGAAAAGGCAGCCCCCCACATATAATGACTGTTAAGTAATAAACCGGAAACCACAAGAAACTATGGGAACACATATTAATAAGATGTCTCTCAGAAATAACCCATAGTATATTGTTGGACATATACGGACACACTGACGTCCATAAATCGAGCACCACCAGAAAAAATCAGTGTATAAACGTCCACAGACTATTATTGAGGTCACAATACATAAAGTTTATTGGATACATAAAACAGACCACAAGACAGGGCAACGAATAAAAGGGCAACAGATCTTCCCACATAGCAAGCAGGCGGAGAAAGGGCCATATGTGAAAACACCCGGGGGACAGTCATAAAATCATACATATATAGGTAGGTATAGGCAGGACATCCTGCACCAAAGACATGTCCCACATCACATACCTGTAGATAATGACAGGGTCACATAGAGGCATATATGTATGATTTTATGACTGTCCCCCGGGTGTTTTCACATATGGCCCTTTCTCCGCCTGCTTGCTATGTGGGAAGATCTGTTGCCCTTTTATTCGTTGCCCTGTCTTGTGGTCTGTTTTATGTATCCAATAAACTTTATGTATTGTGACCTCAATAATAGTCTGTGGACGTTTATACACTGATTTTTTCTGGTGGTGCTCGATATAATGACTGTTAGCAAGATGAAAAGACAAACGTAGGGATGAAATAGATTCGGCAAAGTGAGGCCCGATATTCTAGATAGAGCGAGGATAGCAAAGAGAACTTTGCAGTCAACAAAAAAACCCTAAAGCAAAAAAACACGCAAAGGGGGCAAAAAGACCCACCGTGCCGAACTAACGGCACGGCGGTGCACCCTTTGCGTCTCAGAGCTTCCAGCAAAAACGAATAGACAAGCTGGACAGAAAAAGTAGCAACAAAAGCAAAGAAACACTTATCTAAGCAGAGCAGCAGGCCACAGGAAAGATCCAGAAGCTCAGGTCCAACACTGGAACATTGACAAGGAGCAAGGAAGACAGAATCAGGTGGAGTTAAATAACAAAGCAGACAACGAGCTCACCAGAACACCTGAGGGAGGAAGCTCAGAAGCTGCAGTACCACTTGTGACCACAGGAGTGAATTCAGCCACAGAATTCACAACAGGAAGCTCACAGAGAGAATCAGCCGAAGTACCACTTGTGACCACAGGAGGGAGCTCTGCCACAGAATTCACAACACACCGCGACTTAAGTCGCGATGTCGCATTAAACAGTATGACGTACTATCCCGTCACTGGGAATTAAGTCCCAGGTCACCTTGACGGGATAGTACGTCATATGGGATTAAGGTGTTAATAGCCTAGAGAGGGACCATGGTTATTGGTTCCCCTCTGGCTAAAAACATCTACCCCCAGCCACCCCAGAAGAGACACATATGTAAGATGCGCCTATTCTGGCACTTAGCCCCTCTCTTCCCACTCCACTGTAGCGGTGGGATATGGGGTAATAAGGGGAATACGGATCCGCTGGGAATAAAGGCAACAGGTTACTACAGGCAGAATACGGATCCGCTGGGAATAAAGGCAACAGGTTACTACAGGCAGAATACGGATCCGCTGGGAATAAACGCAACAGATTACTACAGGCAGAATAGGGATCCGCTGGGAATAAACGCAACAGATTACTACAGGCAGAATATGGAACCGCTGGGAATAAACGCAACAGATTACTACAGGCAGAATAGGGATCCGCTGGGAATAAACGCAACAGATTACTACAGGCAGAATACGGATCCGCTGGGAATAAAGGCAACAGATTACTACAGGCAGAATACGGATCCGCTGGGAATAAACGCAACAGATTACTACAGGCAGAATAGGGATCCGCTGGGAATACAGGCAACAGATTACTACAGGCAGAAAAGGGATCCACTGGGAATAAACGCAACAGATTACTACAGTCAGAATATGGATCTGCTGGGAATAAACGCAACAGATTACTACAGGCAGAATACGGATCCGCTGGGAATAAAGGCAACAGATTACTACAGGCAGAATATGGATACACTGGGAATAAAGGCAACAGATTACTACAGGCAGAATATGGATCCGCTGGGAATAAAGGCAACAGATTACTACCGTCAGAATAGGGATCCGCTGGGAATAATCGCAACAGGTTACTACAGGCAGAATACGGATACACTGGGAATAAACGCAACAGATTACTACAGCCAGAATAGGGATCCGCTGGGAATAAACGCAACAGATTACTACAGGCAGAATACGGATACGCTGGGAATAAAGGCAACAGATTACTACAGGCAGAATACGGATACGCTGGGAATAAAGGCAACAGATTACTACAGGCAGAATATGGATACACTGGGAATAAAGGCAACAGATTACTACAGGCAGAATACGGATACACTGGGAATAAAGGCAAGAGATTACTACAGGCAGAATACGGATCCGCTGGGAATAAACGCAACAGATTACTACAGTCAGAATAGGGATCCGCTGGGAATAAACGCAACAGGTTACTACAGGTAGAATACGGATCCGCTGGGAATAAACGCAACAGATTACTACAGGCAGAATATGGATCCGCTGGGAATAAAGGCAACAGGTTACTACAGGCAGAATATGGATCCGCTGGGAATAAAGGCAACAGATTACTACAGTCAGAATACGGATCCGCTGGGAATAAAGGCAACAGATTACTACAGGCAGAATACGGATACGCTGGGAATAAAGGCAATAGCTCACTATAGGCAGAATACGGATACGCTGGGAATAAAGGCAACAGGTTACTACAGGCAGAATACGGATCCGCTGGGAATAAAGGCAACAGATTACTACAGGCAGAATAGGGATCCGCTGGGAATAAAGGCAACAGATTACTACAGGCAGAATACGGATACGCTGGGAATAAAGGCAACAGATTACTACAGGCAGAATACGGATCCGCTGGGAATAAAAGCAACAGAATACTACAGTCAGAATAGGGATCCGCTGGGAATAAACGCAACAGGTTACTACAGGCAGAATACGGATCCGCTGGGAATAAAGGCAACAGATTACTACAGGCAGAATACGGATACGCTGGGAATAAAGGCAACAGATTACTACAGGCAGAATACGGATCCGCTGGGAATAAACGCAACAGAATACTACAGTCAGAATAGGGATTCGCTGGGAATAAACACAACAGGTTACTACAGGCAGAATACGGATACACTGGGAATAAACGCAACAGATTACTACAGCCAGAATAGGGATCCGCTGGGAATAAACGCAACAGGTTACTACAGGCATAATATGGATACGCTGGGAATAAAGGCAATAGCTCACTATAGGCAGAATACGGATACACTGGGAATACAGGCAACATGTTACTACAGGCAGAATACGGATCCGCTGGGAATAAATGCAACAGATTACTACAGGTAGAATAGGGATCCGCTGGGAATAAACGCAACAGATTACTACAGGCAGAATACGGATACGCTGAGAATAAAGGCAACAGATTACTACAGGCAGAATACGGATACACTGGGAATAAACGCAACAGATTACTACAGGCAGAATACGGATACATTGGGAATAAAGGCAACAGGTTACTACAGGCAGAATACGGATCCGCTGGGAATAAAGGCAACAGATTACTACAGGCAGAATAGGGATCCGCTGGGAATAAAGGCAACAGATTACTACAGGCAGAATACGGATCCGCTGGGAATAAAGGCAACAGATTACTACAGGCAGAATACGGATACGCTGGGAATAAAGGCAACAGATTACTACAGGCAGAATACGGATCCGCTGGGAATAAACGCAACAGAATACTACAGTCAGAATAGGGATCCGCTGGGAATAAACGCAACAGGTTACTACAGGCAGAATACGGATCCGCTGGGAATAAAGGCAACAGATTACTACAGGCAGAATACGGATACGCTGGGAATAAAGGCAACAGATTACTACAGGCAGAATACGGATCCGCTGGGAATAAACGCAACAGAATACTACAGTCAGAATAGGGATTCGCTGGGAATAAACACAACAGGTTACTACAGGCAGAATACGGATACACTGGGAATAAACGCAACAGATTACTACAGCCAGAATAGGGATCCGCTGGGAATAAACGCAACAGGTTACTACAGGCATAATATGGATACGCTGGGAATAAAGGCAATAGCTCACTATAGGCAGAATACGGATACACTGGGAATACAGGCAACATGTTACTACAGGCAGAATACGGATCCGCTGGGAATAAATGCAACAGATTACTACAGGTAGAATAGGGATCCGCTGGGAATAAACGCAACAGATTACTACAGGCAGAATACGGATACGCTGAGAATAAAGGCAACAGATTACTACAGGCAGAATACGGATACACTGGGAATAAACGCAACAGATTACTACAGGCAGAATACGGATACATTGGGAATAAAGGCAACAGGTTACTACAGGCAGAATACGGATCCGCCGGGAATAAAGGTAACAGATTACTACAGGCAGAATAGGGATCCGCTGGGAATAAACGCAACAGGTTACTACATGCAGAATACGGATACACTGGGAATAAACACAACAGATTACTACAGCCAGAATAGGGATCCGCTGGTAATAAATGCAACAGGTTACTACAGGCAGAATACGGATACGCTGGGAATAAAAGCAACAGGTTACTACAGGCAGAATACGGATCCGCTGGGAATAAACGCAACAGATTACTACAGGCAGAATACGGATACGCTGGGAATAAAGGCAACAGCTCACTACAGGCAGAATACGGATCCGCTGGGAATAAACGCAACAGATTACTACAGGCAGAATACGGATACGCTGGGAATAAAGGCAATAGCTCACTATAGGCAGAATACGGATACGCTGGGAATAAAGGCAACAGCTTACTACAGGCAGAATACGGATCCGCTGGGAATAAAGGCAACAGGTTACTACAGGCAGAATACGGATCCTCTGTGAATAAAGGCAACAGGTTACTACAGGCAGAATACGGATCCGCTGGGAATAAACGCAACAGATTACTACAGGCAGAATAGGGATCCGCTGGGAATAAACGCAACAGGTTACCACAGGCAGAATACGGATCCGCTGGATCTCTGAGCGCCCCCCCATGCCCTCTCCTCCCCCAAAGGGTTAATACCGGTAGCAGTGTTGGCCTCCCCCTAAAGGGTTAATACCGGTAGCAGTGTTGCCCCCCCAAAGGGTTAATACCGGTATCACTGTTGGCACCCCCCTAAAGGGTTAATACCGGTATCACTGTTGGCACACCCCCCCCAAAGGGTTAATACCGGTATCACTGTTGGCACCCCCCTAAAGGGTAAATACCGGTAGCAGTGTCCGCTGTCTTGGCATGCCGCCAAAACGAGAAGGCGGGAGAAGGGGGTTGGGGCGTGTTTCGCTGGGAGAGCACCCGCCCACCTGCCATTACAGTCTAGGGCAGCGCGCAGTAGCCCTAGCTACTGCGCATGCGCCAGATGCGCCAGGTGTCGCGTGTGCATGTGGCGCATGCGCTGTCATTCTACGGGACTGCCCACAATGCCTTGTAATTGGTGAAATATTACAATCCAGCCATGGCCGATGCTGCAATAGCATCGGCCATGGCTGGAGACTCCGATCTGTCCCCCCCACCGACTGACGGCGGCGATCTGCAGCCGCCGTCAGTGTTCCGTACCCCTCCGTCCTGTCCTAAGCGCCTTCCTCTCCCCTCCGACCCTCCCCCGTCCTCCCCTCCGCTCCCCCCCCCCGCTGTCAGATTGCACCCCCCCATACTTACCTAGTCCCGGTGTCCTCGGTCTTTTCGCATGGGTGCCGCCATCTTGGAAAATGGCGGGCACATGCGCAGTGCGCCCGCCGAATCTGCCGGCAGATTCGTTCCCTGTACATTTTGATCGCTGTGATAGGTTCTATCACAGCGATCAAAATAAAAAAAAATAGTAAATAACCCCCCCCCTTTATCCCCCCCATAGGTAGGGAAAATAATAAAATACAGAAAATATATATATATATTTGTTTTTCCATTAGGGTTGTTAGGGTTAGGGTTGCACTTACTGATAGGGTTGCACTTAGGGTTGCACTTAGGGTTAGGGTTGCACTTAGGGCTAGGGTTGCACTTAGGGCTAGGGTTGCACTTAGGGTTGCACTTAGGGTTAGGGTTGCACTTAGGGTTAGGGTTGCACTTAGGGTTGCACTTAGGGTTGGGGTTGCACTTAGGGTTGCACTTAGGGTTAGGGTTGCACTTAGGGTTAGGGTTGCACTTAGGGTTGCACATAGGGTTGGGGTTGCACTTAGGGTTGCACTTAGGGTTAGGGTTGCACTTAGGGCTAGGGTTGCACTTAGGGTTGCACTTAGGCTTAGGGTTGCACTTAGGGTTAGGGTTGCACTTAGGGTTGCACTTAGGGTTGGGGTTGCACTTAGGGTTGCACTTAGGGCTAGGGTTGCACTTAGGGCTAGGGTTGCACTTAGGGTTAGGGTTGCACTTAGGGTTAGGGTTGCACTTAGGGTTGCACTTAGGGTTGGGGTTGCACTTAGGGTTGCACTTAGGGTTAGGGTTGCACTTAGGGTTGCACTTAGGGTTAGGGTTGCACTTAGGGTTAGGGTTGCACTTAGGGATATCATTGCACTTAGGGTTAGGGTTGCACTTAGTTTTAAGGTTGCACTTAGGGCTAGGGTTGCACTTAGGGTTAGGGTTGCACTTAGGGTTGCACTTAGGGTTAGGGTTGCGCTTAGGGCTAGGGTTGCACGTAGGGTTAGGGTTGCACGTAGGGTTAGGGTTGCACTTAGGGATATCGTTGCACTTAGGGTTGCACTTAGGGTTGGGGTTGCACTTAGGGTTAGGGTTGCACTTAGGGATATCGTTGCACTTAGGGTTGCACTTAGGGTTGGGATTGCACTTAGGGTTAGTGTTGCACTTAGCATTAGTGTTGCAATTAGGGTTAGTGTTGCACTTAGGGTTAGTGTTGCACTTAGAGTTAGTGTTGCACTTAGGGTTAGTGTTGCACTTAGGGTTAGGGTTGCACTTAGGGCTAGGGTTGCACTTAGGGCTAGGGTTGCACTTAGGGCTAGGGTTGCACTTAGGGTTAGAATTAGGGTTAGAATTAGGGTTAGAATTAGGGTTAGGGTTGCACTTAGGGTTAGGGTTGCACTTAGGGTTGCACTTAGGGTTAGTGTTGCACTTAGGGTTGGGGTTGCTCTTAGGGCTAGGGTTGCACTTAGGGCTAGGGTTGCACTTAGGCTAGGGTTGCACTTAGGGTTGCACTTAGGGTTAGGGTTGCACTTAGGATATCGTTGCACTTAGGGTTGCACTTAGGGTTAGGGTTGCACTTAGGGTTAGGGTTGCACTTAGGGATATCGTTGCACTTAGGGTTAGGGTTGCACTTAGTTTTAGGGTTGCACTTAGGTCTAGGGTTGCACTTAGGGTTAGGGTTGCACTTAGGGTTGCACTTAGGGTTAGGGTTGCGCTTAGGGCTAGGGTTGCACGTAGGGTTAGGGTTGCACTTAGGGTTAGGGTTGCACTTAGGGATATCGTTGCACTTAGGGTTGCACTTAGGGTTGGGGTTGCACTTAGGGTTAGGGTTGCACTTAGGGATATCGTTGCACTTAGGGTTGCACTTAGGGTTAGTGTTGCACTTAGGGTTAGTGTTGCACTTAGGGTTAGTGTTGCACTTAGAGTTAGTGTTGCACTTAGGGTTAGTGTTGCACTTAGGGCTAGGGTTGCACTTAGGGCTAGGGTTGCACTTAGGGTTAGAATTAGGGTTAGAATTAGGGTTAGAATTAGGGTTAGGGTTGCAATTAGGGTTAGAATTAGGCTATGTGCACACAGTGCGGATTTGGCTGTGGATCCGCAGCGGATTGGTCGCTGCGGATTCGCAGCAGTGTTCCATCAGGTTTACAGTACCACGTAAAACTATGGAAAACCAAATCCGCTGTGCCCATGGTGCGGAAAATACCGCGTGGAAACGCTGCATTGTATTTTCCGCAGCATGTCAATTCTTTGTGCGGATTCCGCAGCGTTTTGCACCTGCTCCATAATAGGAATCCGCAGGTGAAATCCACACAAAAACCACTGGAAATCCACAGGTAAAGCGCAGTGCGTTTTACCTGCAGATTTTTCAAAGACGGTGCAGAAAAATCCGCAAACAAATCCGCAACGTGGGCACATAGCCTTAGGGTTAGGGCTGTAATTAGAGTTAGGGTTGGAATTAGGGTTAAGACTAGGGTTACGGGTGTGTTGGGGTTAGGGTTGTGGTTAGGGTTTGGATTAGGGTTAGGGGTGTGTTGGGGTTAGTGTTGGAGTTAGAATTGAGGGGTTTCCACTGTTTAGGCACATCAGGGGCTCTGCAAACACGACATGGCGCCACCATTGATTCCAGCCAATCTTGTGTTGAAAAAGTCAAATGGTGCTCCCTCACTTCCGAGTCCCGACGTGTGCCCAAACAGCGGTTTACCCCCACATATGGGGTACTCAGGACAAACTGGACAACAACATTTGGGGTCCAATTTCTCCTGTTACACTTGGGAAAATAAAAAATTCCGGGCTAAAAAATCATTTTTGAGGAAAGAAAAATTATTTTTTATTTTCACGGCTCTTCTGTGAAGCACCTGGGGTTTAAAGTGCTCACTATGCATCTAAATAAGTTACTTGGGGGGGTCTAGTTTCCAAAATGGGGTCACTTGTGAGGGAGCTCCAATGTTTAGGCACACAGGGGCTCTCCAAACGCGACATGGTGTCCGCTAACGATTGGAGCTAATTTTCCAATTCAAAAAGTCAAATGGCGCGCCTTCCTTTCTGAGCCTTGCCGTGCGCCCAAACAGTGGTTTACCCCCACATATGAGGTATCGGCGTACTCAGGAGAAATTGTCCAACAAATTTTAGGATCCATTTTATCCTGTTGCCCATGTGAAAATGAAAAAATTGAGACTAAAAGAAATTTTTTGTGGAAAAAAAAAAGTACTTTTTCATTTTACGGATTAATTTGTGAAGCACCTGAGGGTTTAAAAGTGCTCACTATGCATCCAGTTAAGTTCCTTGGGGGGTTTAGTTTCCACAATGGGGTCACTTGTGGGGGAGCTCCAATGTTTAGGCACACAGGGGCTCTCCAAACGCGACATGGTGTCCGCTAACGATTGGAGCTAATTTTCCATTCAAAAAGTCAAATGGCGCGCCTTCCCTTCCGAGCCTTGCCGTGCGCCCAAACAGTGGTTTGCCCCCACATATGAGGTATCTGCGTACTCAGGAGAAATTGTCCAACAAATTTTAGGATCCATTTTATCCTGTTGCCCATGTGAAAATGAAAAAATTGAGATCAAAAGAAATTTTTTGTGAAAAAAAAAGTACTTTTTCATTTTACGGATCAATTTGTGAAGCACCTGAGGGTTTAATGTGCTCACTATGCATCCAGTTAAGTTCCTTGGGGGGTCTAGTTTCCAAAATAGGGTCACTTGTGGGGGAGCTCCAATGTTTAGGCACACAGGGGCTCTCCAAACGCGACATGGTGTCCGCTAACGATGGAGATAATATTTCATTCAAAAAGTCAAATGACGCTCCTTCCCTTCCGAGCCTTGCCATGTGCCCAAACAGTGGTTTACCCCCACATATGAGGTATCGGTGTACTCAGGAGAAATTGCCCAACAAATTTTAGGATTCATTTTATCCTGTTGCCCATGTGAACATGAAAAAATTGAGGCTAAAAGAATTTTTTTGTAAAAAAAAGTATTTTTTCATTTTTACAGATCAATTTGTGAAGCACCTTGGGGTTTAAAGTGCTCACTATGCATCTAGATAAGTTACTTGGGGCGTCTAGTTTCCAAAATGGGGTCACTTGTGGGGGAGCTCCAATGTTTAGGCACACAGGGGCTCTCCAAACGCGACATGGTGTCCTCTAAAGATTGGAGCCAATTTTTCATTAAAAAAGTCAAATGGCGCTCCTTCCCTTCAGAGCCCTGCCGTGCGCCCAAACAGTGGTTTACCCCCACATATGAGGTATCAGCGTACTCAGGACAAACTGGACAACTACTTTCGTGTTCCAGTTTCTCCTTTTACCCTTGGGAAAATAAAAAAATTGTTGCTAAAAGATCATTTTTGTGACTAAAAAATTAAATGTTCATTTTTTCCTTCCATGTTGCTTCTGCTGCTGTGAAACACCTGAAGGGTTAATAAACTTCTTGAATGTGGTTTTGAGCACCTTGAGGGGTGCAGTTTTTAGAATGGTGTCACTTTTGGGTATTTTCAGCTATATAGAACCCTCAAACTGACTTCAAATGTGAGGTGGTCCCAAAAAAAATGGTTTTGTAAATTTTGTTGTAAAAATGAGAAATCACTGGTCAAATTTTAACCCTTATAACTTCCTAGCAAAACAAAATTTTGTTTCCAAAATTGTGCTGATGTAAAGTAGACATGTTGGAAATGTTATTTATTAACTATTTTGTGTCACATAACTTTCTGGTTTAACAGAATAAAAATTAAAAATGTGAAAATTGCGAAATTTTCAAAATTTTCGCCAAACTTCCGTTTTTTTCACAAATAAATGCAGAAATTATCGACCTAATTTACCACTAACATGAAGCCCAATATGTCACAAAAAAACAATCTCAGAATCGCTAGGGTCCGTTGAAGCGTTCCTGAGTTATTACCTCATAAAGGGACACTGGTCAGAATTGCAAAAAATGGCCAGATCATTAAGGTCAAAATAGGCTGGGTCATGAAGGGGTTAAGGGGAACCTGTCACCCCCAAAATGGAAGATGAGCTAAGCCCACTTTCATCAGGGTCTTAACTCCAGCATTCTGTAATGCTGTAGATAAGCCCCCGATGTATCCTGAAAGATGAGAAAAACAGGATAGATTATACTCACCCAGGGGCGGTCCGGTCCGATGGGCGTCGCGGTCCAGTCCGGGGCCTCCCATCTTCTTACGATGACGTCCTCTTCTTGTCTTCACGCTGTGGCTCCGGTGCAGGCGTACTTTATCCATACCTCCCAACCGTCCCGGATCCAGCGGGACTGTCCCGATTTTGACAGTCAGCCCCACGATCCCGGGCGGGACGTTAGTTGTCCCACAGTCGTTGAGAGGTGTGCTGCAATATCAGGTGGTCACCCTCATCCCTGCACCCGCCGAGCAGCCTGAGCCATACCTCCCAACCATCCCGGATCCAGCGGGACTGTCCTGATTTTGACAGTCAGCCCCGCGATCCCGGGCGGGACATTACTTGTCCCGCATTGGTTGGGAGGTGTGTTTATCACCCAGTCAGCTCCCTGAGTCCCTGCACCCGCAGAGCAGCACACCACATATTGGCTGCTCTGTGCGCACAGAACCTGTGATGAGGTCACAGGATGGGAGGAGTCAGGGGGTCACATGATCGGGAGGACCTCCGTGTACAGGACTCTGCTGGTTGCCATGGCGCCGGACGAGGGTAAGTGTATGTGTGAGGTCAGGAGGTGTTTTCAGTGTGGATGTAGCAGAGCCGTGTGTGTACGATGTGTATGGATCGGAGCAGCGTGTGAAAGGTGTATGGAGCAGAGTCGTGTGTGTAAGAGGTGTACGGAGCCGTGTGCATGAGGTGTACGGAGCGCAGCCGTGTGTGTACGAGTTGTACGGAGCGGAGCAGCGTGTGAAAGGTGTATGGAGCAGAGTCGTGTGTAAGGATTCCGGACTTCCCTTGTTCCTGTTCGCCCTGATCCAAGATGAAGTCTTGGATCTCACCCTGTCATGGAACTTCCTGTCAGTCTTGATTATTTAAGTCTGAGCCATGTGGTGTTCTGTGCTTCAGTATTTTGTGCTGCTGGCTCCTGAGCTTCTGCCTGTGGTCTGGGGAACTCCCGGCTTCAGCTGCTCACTACTCGGCGTTCTGCCTCGTCTCTTTGAGCTGCGTCTCACTTCTGTTACTGCTGTGACTGGCAGCTCACCTGTGGAAGGATTTCCCTTGTTTGCTAAGCTTTTCCCAGTGTTGTGCCTCTTTGCACAACCACATCAGGTGAGCAAGTTTCCAGTGTTGCTTATCTCACCAAGAGAGTGTTGTACTCATCTACTACGCTTAGATAGCGTTCTCCCTCTTTTTCCCTTCGTCCTCTTTCACCAGAACTTCATGCTCAATGCACCACCTGCTTATTATTGAACTTCCACAAACAAGTGCTGTGTGCACGTGGGATCAAGTTTTGCTGGACTTCCTCGTTAAGTTCTGAGTGCATTTCCACTAATAATCTACTGGACTTCCTGGTCAAGTGTCTTGTTTGCCCCCTCGTCACATCCTTGCTGGACTGGTTCATATAAGCGGTCGCGTCCCGCTATTCACTGTGCTGTGATTACCATATTGTGCTGAGCACGTCGTTACAATTGCAGGAATATCTGTGTTAGTTCTGTCCGCTTTTCTGTTTACCATATTGTGCTGAGCACCTCGTTACAATTGCAGGAATATCTGTGTTAGTTCTGTTTGCTTTTCTGTTTACCATATTGTGCTGAGCACCTCGTTTCAATTGCAGGAATATCTGTTAGTTTTGTTTTCTTTTCTGTTTTGTTTAAATACATCTTTTGCTGCAGCTTTGCTCTCAGACTGGTTTTATCCCACGCTATCAGATTCCTTAGTATCTATATATTGTTACACCGTGTGTGTAAGAAGTGTACGGAGCGGAGTCATGTGTGTAAGAGGTGTACGGAGCCGTGTGCATGAAGTGTACGGAGCGCAGCCGCGAGTGTACAAGGTCTGCGGATTGGAGAAGCATGTGAAAGGTGCACGGAGCGGAGTAGTATGTGTAAGAGGTGAACGGAGCCATGTGTATAAGGTGTACAGAGCAGAGCAGCGTGTGAAAGGTGTATGGAGCGGAGTCATGTGTATAAGAGGTGTACGAAGCGGAGCCATGTGTGTAAGAGGTGTACGGAGCCATGTGCATGAGGTGTACGGAGCGCAGCCACGAGTGTACGAGGTCTACGGATTGGAGCAGCATGTGAAAGGTGTACAGAGGGGAGTCGTGTGTGTAAGAGGTGTACGGAGCCATGTGTATGAGGTGTACGGAGCGGAGCCATGTGTGTAAGAG
Source organism: Ranitomeya imitator (assembly GCF_032444005.1). Lineage (NCBI taxonomy): Eukaryota > Metazoa > Chordata > Amphibia > Anura > Dendrobatidae > Ranitomeya > Ranitomeya imitator. The sequence goes on from NC_091284.1 coordinate 779,568,794, forward strand.
GTGTACGGAGCACAGCCGCGTGTGTATGAGGTGTACGAAGCGGAGTGGCGTGTGAAAGGTGTATGGAGCAGAGTCGTGTGTGTAAGACGTGTACGGAGCAGAGCCATGTGTGTAAGAGGTATACGGAGAGGAGCCATGTGTGTACGAGGTGTACGGAGCGGAGCCGTGTGTGTACGAGGTGTGCGGAGCAGCGTGTGAAAGGTGTATGGAGCAGAGTCGTGTGTGTAAGACGTGTACGGAGTGGAGTCGTGTGTGTAAGAGGTGTACGGAGCCATGTGTATAAGGTGTACGGAGCGTAGCAGCGTGTGAAAGGTGTATGGAGCTGAGTCGTGTGTGTGTGTAAGAGGTGTATGGAGCCGTGTGTACGAGGTGTACGGAGCACAGCCGCGTGTGTACGAGGTGTACGGAGCTGAGCCGTGTGTGTACGAGGTGTGCGGAGCGGAGCAGCGTGTGAAAGGTGTATGGAGCAGAGTCGTGTGTGTGTAAGACGTGTACGGAGCGGAGTCATGTGTGTAAGAGGTGTACGGAGCCATGTGTGAAAGGTGTACGGAGCGGAGCAGCGTGTGAAAGGTGTATGGAGCAGAGTCGTGTGTGTAAGACGTGTACGGAGCGGAGCCGTATGTGTATGAGGTGTATGGAGTGGAGCCGTGTGTGTACGAGGTGTATGGAGCGGAGCTGAATGTGTACGAGGTGTATGGAGCGGAGCTGAATGTGTACGAGGTCTATTGAGCAGAGCTGAATGTGTACAAGGTGTATGGAGTGGAGCTGAATGTGTACGAGGTGTATGGAGTTGAGCTGAATGTGTACGAGGTGTATGGAGTTGAGCTGAATGTGTACGAGGTGTACGGAGTGGAGCCGCGTGTGTACGAGGTGTATGGAGCGGAGCGCGTGTGTACGAGGTGTATGGAGCAGAGCGCTTGTGTATGGAGCGGAGCCATGTGTGCAAAGTGTACAGAGCGCAGCCGGTTGTGTAGGAGCAGCTATGTGTGGGCATTATACAGTACAGTATGGAGCATCATGTGTGGCCATTATACAGTATGGAGCATCATGTGTGGCCATTATACAGTATGGAGCATCATGTGCGGCCATTATACAGTATGGAGCATCATGTGCGGTCATTATACAGTATGGAGCATCATGTGCGGCCATTATACAGTATGGAGCATCATGTGCGGCCATTATACAGTATGGAGCATAATGTGCGGCCATTATACAGTATGGAGCATCATGTGCAGTCATTATACAGTATGGATCATCACGTGCAGTCATTATACAGTATGGAGCATGATGTGTGGCCATTATACAGTATGGAGCATCATGTGTGGCCATTATACAATATGGAGCACTGTGTGGCCATAATATAACATAGTAACATAGTAACATAGTTAGTAAGGCCGAAAAAAGACATTTGTCCATCCAGTTCAGCCTATATTCCATCATAATAAATACCCAGATCTACGTCCTTCTATAGAACCTAATAATTGTATGATACAATATTGTTCTGCTCCAGGAAGACATCCAGGCCTCTCTTGAACCCCTCGACTGAGTTCGCCATCACCACCTCCTCAGGCAAGCAATTCCAGATTCTCACTGCCCTAACAGTAAAGAATCCTCTTCTATGTTGGTGGAAAAACCTTCTCTCCTCCAGACGCAAAGAATGCCCCCTTGTGCCAGTCACCTTCCTTGGTATAAACAGATCCTCAGCGAGATATTTGTATTGTCCCCTTATATACTTATACATGGTTATTAGATCGCCCCTCAGTCGTCTTTTTTCTAGACTAAATAATCCTAATTTTGCTAATCTATCTGGGTATTGTAGTTCTCCCATCCCCTTTATTAATTTTGTTGCCCTCCTTTGTACTCTCTCTAGTTCCATTATATCCTTCCTGAGCACCGGTGCCCAAAACTGGACACAGTACTCCATGTGCGGTCTAACTAGGGATTTGTACAGAGGCAGTATAATGCTCTCATCATGTGTATCCAGACCTCTTTTAATGCACCCCATGATCCTGTTTGCCTTGGCAGCTGCTGCCTGGCACTGGCTGCTCCAGGTAAGTTTATCATTAACTAGGATCCCCAAGTCCTTCTCCCTGTCAGATTTACCCAGTGGTTTCCCGTTCAGTGTGTAATGGTGATATTGATTCCCTCTTCCCATGTGTATAACCTTACATTTATCATTGTTAAACCTCATCTGCCACCTTTCAGCCCAAGTTTCCAACTTATCCAGATCCATCTGTAGCAGAATACTATCTTCTCTTGTATTAACTGCTTTACATAGTTTTGTATCATCTGCAAATATCGATATTTTACTGTGTAAACCTTCTACCAGATCATTAATGAATATGTTGAAGAGAACAGGTCCCAATACTGACCCCTGCGGTACCCCACTGGTCACAGCGACCCAGTTAGAGACTATACCATTTATAACCACCCTCTGCTTTCTATCACTAAGCCAGTTACTAACCCATTTACACACATTTTCCCCCAGACCAAGCATTCTCATTTTGTGTACCAACCTCTTGTGCGGCACGGTATCAAACGCTTTGGAAAAATCGAGATATACCACGTCCAATGACTCACCGTGGTCCAGTCTATAGCTTACCTCTTCATAAAAACTGATTAGATTGGTTTGACAGGAGCGATTTCTCATAAACCCATGCTGATATGGAGTTAAACAGTTATTCTCATTGAGATAATCCAGAATAACATCCCTCAGAAACCCTTCAAATATTTTACCAACAATAGAGGTTAGACTTACTGGCCTATAATTTCCAGGTTCACTTTTAGAGCCCTTTTTGAATATTGGCACCACATTTGCTATTCGCCAGTCCTGCGGAACAGACCCTGTCGCTATAGAGTCACTAAAAATAAGAAATAATGGTTTATCTATTACATTACTTAGTTCTCTTAGTACTCGTGGGTGTATGCCATCCGGACCCGGAGATTTATCTATTTTAATCTTATTTAGCCGGTTTCGCACCTCTTCTTGGGTTAGATTGGTGACCCTTAATATAGGGTTTTCATTGTTTCTTGGGATTTCACCTAGCATTTCATTTTCCACCGTGAATACCGTGGAGAAGAAGGTGTTTAATATGTTAGCTTTTTCCTCGTCATCTACAACCATTCTTTCCTCACTATTTTTTAAGGGGCCTACATTTTCAGTTTTTATTCTTTTACTATTGATATAGTTGAAGAACAGTTTGGGATTAGTTTTACTCTCCTTAGCAATGTGCTTCTCTGTTTCCTTTTTGGCAGCTTTAATTAGTTTTTTAGATAAAGTATTTTTCTCCCCATAGTTTTTTAGAGCTTCAATGGTGCCATCCTGCTTTAGTAGTGCAAATGCTTTCTTTTTACTGTTAATTGCCTGTCTTACTTCTTTGTTTAGCCACATTGGGTTTTTCCTATTTCTAGTCCTTTTATTCCCACAAGGTATAAACCGCTTACACTGCCTATTTAGGATGTTCTTAAACATTTCCCATTTATTATCTGTATTCTCATTTCTGAGGATATTGTCCCAGTCTACCAGATTAAGGGCATCTCTAAGCTGTTCAAACTTTGCCTTCCTAAAGTTCAATGTTTTTGTGACTCCCTGACAAGTCCCCCTAGTGAAAGACAGGTGAAACTGCACAATATTGTGGTCGCTATTTCCTAAATGCCCAACCACCTGCAGATTTGTTATTCTGTCAGGTCTATTAGATAGTATTAGGTCTAAAAGTGCTGCTCCTCTGGTTGGATTCTGCACCAATTGTGAAAGATAATTTTTCTTGGTTATTAGCAGAAACCTGTTGCCTTTATGGGTTTCACAGGTTTCTGTTTCCCAGTTAATATCCGGGTAGTTAAAGTCCCCCATAACCAGGACCTCATTATGGGTTGCAGCTTCATCTATCTGCTTTAGAAGTAGACTTTCCATGCTTTCTGTTATATTTGGGGGTTTGTAACAGACCCCAATGAGAATTTTGTTACCATTTTTCCCTCCATGAATTTCAACCCATATGGACTCGACATCCTCATTCCCTTCGCTAATATCCTCCCTTAAAGTGGACTTTAGACAAGACTTTACATAGAGACAAACCCCTCCTCCTCTCCGATTTTTACGATCCTTTCTAAACAGACTGTAACCCTGTAAGTTAACTGCCCAGTCATAGCTTTCTTCTAACCATGTCTCGGTTATTCCCACTATGTCAAAGTTACCTGTAGATATTTCTGCTTCTAGTTCTTCCATCTTGTTTGTCAGGCTTCTGGCGTTTGCGAGCATGCAGTTTAGAGGATTTTGTTTTGTTCCAATCTCCTCACTGTGGATTGTTTTAGAAATGTTCTTACCTCCCTTCTGAGTATGTTTTCCTGGGTCGTCTTTGTTCGAGTCTAATGTTTTTCTTCCCGTCCCCTCTTCTTCTAGTTTAACGCCCTCCTGATGAGTGTAGTGAGTCTTCTGGCGAATGTGTGTTTCCCAGGTTTGTTGAGGTGTAGTCCGTCTCTGGCGAGGAGTCCATCATACCAGTAATTCACACCGTGGTCCAGGAATCCAAATCCTTGTTGTCTGCACCATCGTCTTAGCCAGTTGTTTGCATCAAGGATCCTGTTCCATCTCCTGGTGCCATGCCCGTCTACTGGAAGGATAGAAGAAAAAACTACCTGTGCATCCAGTTCCTTTACTTTCTTCCCCAACTCTTCAAAGTCCTTGCAGATTGTCGGTAGGTCCTTCCTTGCCGTGTCATTGGTGCCAACATGTATCAGAAGAAATGGGTGGACGTCCTTGGAGCTGAAGAGCTTTGGTATCCTATCGGTCACATCCTTGATCATCGCACCTGGAAGGCAGCATACTTCTCTTGCAGTTATGTCCGGTCTGCAGATGGCTGCTTCGGTACCTCTCAGTAGTGAGTCTCCCACCACCACCACTCTTCGTTGCTTCTTGGCTGTACTTTTTGCTGTCACTTGTTGCTGTGTGCCCTTTTCTTTTTTGCTTGCTGGTATTGCTTCATTCTTAGGTGTGCCATCTTCATCCTCTACAAAGATTTGATATCGGTTCTTCAGTTGTGTGGTTGTGGTTGGTGATTTCTCCATGGTCTTCTTGCTTCTTTTGGTCACATGCTTCCACTCATCTGCTTTTGGAGGTTCTCTGACACTTTTTGCACCTTCTGTGACCAGTAGAGATGCTTCTGTTCTGTCTAGAAAGTCTTCATTCTCTTTGATGAGTTTCAAAGTTGCTATTCTTTCTTCCAGACCCCGCACCTTTTCTTCTAAAAGGGCCACTAGTCTACACTTCTGACAGGTGAAATTGGATTCTTCTTCTGGTCGATCTGTGAACATGTAGCACATGCTGCAGCTCACCATGTAGCTCACCATGTAGGTTGTCACATCTGCCATGTTGCTCCTAGATCCTGCTGACTTGCTGTGTGTTTTTCCTTCTTGTGTAATCTACTCAGCCAAGCTCTCTTGCAATAATGTCCTACAGGTTTGGTGATGCTTTCGAAGCAGCTGGTCCCGGCTGTACCCAACGATCTTCTAGCTTAGGGAGACTTCGCTTCTCCCAGAAGGCACCTGGAATATGCAAATTAGCCTCCTGAAGCTTGAATCCCTGGTTTATAATTTTTGGTTATAATCATTCTTTATGAAACAGTGTGATCAGCAGTGCTAAATGGGTTTGGTTGGGACGTGGTGTCACGATATTGTATGAAATATAATATGATTTTGTAGCTGCGGGCTAACCCCCCCCCCCTTCTCTTTCTGGCTCCCTCTGTTTCTGAATGTGTGTGTAGAAGAGCTTTTATGGCTTCTTGCTGCATTCCTGCCTTTCAGCTCCCAAATCCCTCATGCCCCTTCCAAAGGAATTTTTATGATCGGTATAAATGCATAGAGAGTTGTACCAGCTTAAACTGGTTGGATCTCCCTTGTAAAACATGAAGTCCTTTGTCCTAATATTGCAAGATATTGGGCCAACGATTTAGGCTAGGAAAATAATGAGTACTGTCACGATTCACACCGTGACTGTCACCCCCACGTCACAGATCGGGATGACTTTAGGCCAACAGACGGCTATCACATGTGCAGGGGGCTTATCTTAATTATCCCTCTACTGCTACAATGTGATGGAAAAACACTCAAGGCTATTTGTTATAATCCGGTGACTTTGGAGCTGCATGAGAACTTTCACTGGAGATGGTGGCCACTGTACTGACCGCAATCCTGAACTTAACACCGCAACTAGAAGTAGCCGTGGAGTGTACCTAACACCTAGATACCTTGTCACAGCCGGAGGACTAATTACCCCTAAAGATGGAAAGAGGAATACTATCTTGCCTCAGAGAAAATCCCCAAAAGATAGACAGCCCCCCACAAATATTGACGGTGAGTCGGAGAGGAAAAAACATACACAGGCAGAAAACAGAATTTAGCACAGGAGGCCACACTAGCTAGATAGGACAGGATAGGACAGAGTTCTGTGCGGTCAGTATAAAACCCTTCAAAAACATCCACAGCAGAAATTACAAAAACTTCCTACATCTAACTAATAGATGTAGGAGCGTAAATCTGCAACTCCAGTGAATCCTACAATCAGAGCAGGAATAAAACTGAAACAAGCACACAGCAGTGTGCCACAGATACAAAGAACCAAACACTTATCTTTGCTAAATTTGGCAGCAAGCAGGAGAAGCCAGAAAGTGATCCATCACTTCACAAGGAACATTGACAACTGGCAAGGGCTTAAGGATCCAGCACATCTAAATATCCCAGTCCGAATTGTAATCATCAGATACACCTGGCCAGGACTGTGACTCAGAGACAACTGCATTCGCACCTACAACCACCGGAGGGAACCCAAGAGCAGAATTCGCAACAGTACCCCCCCTTGAGGAGGGGTCACCGAACCCTCACCAGGGCCCCCAGGGTGATCAGGACGAGCCAGATGAAAGGCACGGACCAAATCAGCAGCATGGACATCAGAGGCAAAAACCCAAGAATTATCCTCCTGGCCATAACTCTTCCATTTGACCAGGTACTGAAGCTTCCGCCTCGATAAACGGGAATCCAAAATCTTCTCAACAACATATTCCAACTCCCCATCAACCAACACAGGGGCCGGAGGATCAACAGAGGGAACAACGGGCTCCACATATTTCCGCAGCAAAGATCTATGGAAGACATTATGGATAGCAAAAGAGTCCGGAAGCGCCAGTCGAAAAGACACCGGATTAATAATCTCAGAAATCCTGTAAGGACCAATTAACCGAGGCTTAAACTTAGGAGAAGAAACCTTCATAGGAACATGACGGGAGGACAACCAGACGAGATCCCCAACCCGAAGCCGGGAACCAACACACCGACGACGATTAGCAAAACGTTGAGCCTCCTCTTAAGCCAACACCAACTTGTCCACCACATGAGCCCAAATCTGCTGCAACCTGTCAACCACAGAATCCACACCAGGACAGTCAGAAGGCTCAACCTGCCCAGAAGAAAAACGAGGATGAAAACCAAAATTACAAAAAAAAAACCGAAACCAAGGTAGCAGAACTAGCCCGATTATTAAGGGCAAACTCGGCCAATGGCAAGAAAGCCACCCAATCATCCTGATCAGCAGACACAAAGCATCTCAAATAAGTCTCCATGGTCTGATTAGTGCGCTCGGTCTGGCCATTTGTCTGAGGATGAAATGCAGAAGAAAAAGACAAATCAATGCCCAGCCTAGCACAAAAGGCCCGCCAAAGCCTAGAAACAAACTGGGAAGTTGGGAACCTCTGTCGGACACAATATTCTCCAGAATACCATGCAAACTAACCACATGCTGAAAAAACAACGGAACCAAATCTGAAGAGGAAGGCAATTTAGGCAAGGGCACCAAATGAACCATCTTAGAAAACTGGTCACAAACAACCCAGATAACAGACATCTTCTGGGAGACCGGAAGATCAGAAATAAAATCCATCGAAATATGCGTCCAGGGCCTCTCAGGGATAGGCAATGGCAAAAGCAACCCACTAGCACGGGAACAACAAGGCTTAGCCCACGCACAAGTCCCACAGGACTGCACAAAAGAACGCACATCACGTGACAATGAAGGCCACCAAAAGGACCTACCAACCAAATCTCTGGTACCAAAAATGCCAGGATGACCAGCCAACACGGAACAGTGAACCTCAGAAATCACTCTACTAGTCCATCTGTCAGGAACAAACAATTTCCCCACAGGACAGCGGTCAGGTTTATCAGCTTGAAATTCCTGAAGAACCCGTCGTAAATCAGGGGAAATGACAGAAAGGACCACCCCTTCTTTCAGAATACCGACCGGCTCCAAGACCTCAGGAGAATCAGGCAAAAAACTCCTAGAGAGGGCATCAGCCTTAATATTCTTAGAACCCGAAGGTACGAGACCGCGAAATCAAAACGGGAAAAAAACAAGGACCATCGAGCCTGTCTAGGATTCAGCCGTCTAGCAGACTCGAGGTAAATCAAATTCTTATGATCCGTCAAGACCACAATACAGTGCTTAGCTCCCTCAAGCCAATGTCACCACTCCTCAAACGCCCACTTCATAGCCAACAACTCCCGATTGCCGACATCATAATTGCGTTCAGCAAGCGAAAATTTACGGGAAAAGAAGGCACACTGTTTCATTAAGGAACCAACAGGATCCCTCTGAGACAAAATGGCCCCTGCCCCAATCTCAGAAGCGTCAACCTCAACCTGAAACGGAAGAGAAACATCCGGTTGGCGCAACACAGGAGCAGAAGTAAATCGACATTTAAGCTCCTGAAAGGCAGAGACAGCCGCAGAGGACTAATTCGCCACATCAGCGCCTTTCTTCGTCAAATCTGTCAAGGGTTTAACCACGCTAGAAAAATTAGCAATGAAACGGCAATAAAAATTTGCAAAACCCAAAAATTTCTGAAGGCTCTTCACGGATGTGGGCTGAATCCAATCATGAATGGCCTGAACCTTAACCGGATCCATCTCTATAGACGAGGGAGAGAGAATGAAGCCCAAAAAAGAGACTTTCTGCACTCCAAAGAGACACTTAGACCCTTTCACAAACAGGGCATTGTCACGAAGGATCTGAAATACCATCCTGACCTGTTGCACATGAGACTCCATCGGAAAAAATCAAAATATCATCCAAATATACAATCAAGAATTTATCAAGATAAGTCCGAAAAATATCATGCATAAAGGACTGAAAAACAGATGGAGCATTAGAGAGTCCGAATGGCATCACAAGGTATTCAAAATGGCCTTCGGGCGTGTTAAACGCAGTTTTCCATTCATCACCCTGCTTAATACGAACAAGATTATATGCCCCTCGAAGGTCAATCTTCGTAAACCAACTAGCTCCCTTAATCCTAGCAAACAAATCGGAAAGCAAAGGTAAAGAGTATTGAAACTTGACCGTGATTTTATTTAAGAGGCGATAATCTATACAGGGTCTCAAGGAACCATCTTTTTTAGCAATAAAAAAGAACCCCGCTCCTAACGGTGAAGAAGATGGTCGAATATGCCCTTTCTCCAAAGACTCCTTAATATAGCTCCACATGGCGGTATGTTCAGGCACAGATAGGTTGAAAAGTCGACCCTTAGGAAACTTACAGCCTGGAATCAAGTCAATAGCACAATCGCAGTCCCTGTGCGGTGGAAGGAAACTGGACTTGGGCTCATCGAATACATCCTGAAAATCAGACAAAAACTCTGGAATCTCAGAAGGTGAAGAAGAGGAGAATGACAACAAAGGAACATCATTATGAACCCCCTGACAACCCCAACTAGTCACAGACATGGACTTCCAGTCCAACACAGGATTATGTACCTGCAACCACGGAAAACCCAGCAAAATGCAAATTATGCAACACCAGAAATCGACAATCTTCCTGATGGGCTGGCGCCATGCGCATGGTTACCTGTGTCCGAAACTGGGGCTTATTTTTAGCCAAGGGTGTAGCATCAATGCCCCTTAAAGGAATAGGGTTCTGCAAAGGCTGCAAGGGAAAACCACAACGCTAGGCAAATTCAAAATCCATTAAATTCAAGGCGGCACCTGAATCCACGAACGCCATGACAGAAAATGATGACAATGAGCAGATCAAGGACACAGATAACAAAAATTTAGGTTGTACAGTACTGATGGTAATTGAACTGGCGATCCTCTTTGTCCGCTTAGGGCAGACAGAAATGACATGAGAAGCATCGCCACAATAATAACACAACCTATTTTGACATCTGAAACCTTGTCGTTCCGTTCTAGACAGAAATCTATCACATTGCATAGGCTCAGGAATTTGCTCTGAAGATAACGCCACAGCGCGCACAGTTCTGCGCTCCCGCAGGCGTCGGTCAATCTGAATGGCCAGAGACATAGATTCATTCAGACCGGAAGGCGTGGGAAACCCCACCATAATATCTTTAACGGATTCAGAAATCCCCCTCCTGAAAATTGCCGCTAAAGCATCATCATTCCATGTAGTCAACACAGACCATTTTCTGAATTTCTGACAATACAATTCTGCCGCCTCTTGACCCTGAGACAGGGCCAACAAGGTCTTCTCAGCTTGATCCACAGAATTAGGTTCATCATACAATAATCCTAAAGCCTGAAAAAAGGAGTCAATATTAAGCAAAGCCGGATTCCCAGATTGCAGGGAAAACGCCCACTCCTGCGGGTTGCCACGCAGCAGTGAAATAACGATCTTTACCTGCTGAATGGAATCACCAGAGGATCGAGGTCTCAGGGCAAAAAAAAGTTTACAATTGTTTTTGAAACTCAAAAATTTAGACCTGTCACCAGAAAACAAATCAGGAGTAGGAATCTTTGGTTCTAAAGCAGGAGTCCGAATAATATAATCAGAAATACCTTGCACCCTAGCAGCAATCTGGTCTACACGAGAAGCTAAATCCTGAACATTCATGCTTGCACCAGGCTCCTCAGCCACCCAGATATTAAGAGGGAGGAGAACACAAAACAGACTGGAGAAAAAAAATGGCTCAAGAGCTTCCTTCCCTTCTTCTGAGATGCATTTAACTCATTGTTGGTCAGTTGTACTGTTATGATCCGGTGACTTTGGAGCTGCATGAGAACTTTCACTGGAGATGGTGGCCACTGTTATTATGCGGTGGTTTTGGAGCAACATGGAACGAGCTCTGTAGGAAGTGGTATCTGTACTGACCGCAGTCCCTAAGCTCAACACAACACTAGAAGTATCCGTGGGATGCTCCTAACTCTCCCTAGGCACCTCGTCACAGCCTAAGAGCTAACTACCCCTAAAGATAGAAGCAGGAAAACTATCTTGCCTCAGAGAAAATCCCAAAAGGATAGATTAGCCCCCCACAAATAATGACTGTGAGTGGAGAGGGAAAAGACATACACAGAATTAAACCAGGATGAGCACAGGAGGCCAGTCTAGCTAGATAGATAGGACAGGATGGAATACTGTGCGGTCAGTATAAAACACTACAAAAATCCACGCAGAGTTTACTAAAAATCTCCACACCTGACTAAAGGTGTGGAGGGTAAATCTGCTTCCCAGAGCTTCCAGCAAGACAGAATCAATTCATACTGATAAGCTGGACAAACATAGAAAGCACAGAACGGATAAGTCCACAATCTGTGAACAGAAAATAGCAAGCAAGAACTTAGCTTTGCTGAACTGGTCAGGATAACAGGGAAATCAAAAGAGATGTGAATCCAACCAGGAACTATTTACAAGTGGCACTGGCTGAAGGAAAAGCCAGGCATAAATAGCCGAGCAGAAAAGACGATCAGTGGAAGCAGCTGATGACAGCTAAATCCAAGGAGCAGCCATACCACTTGAAACCACTAGAGGGAGTCCAAGAGCAGAACTCACAAAAGTGCCACTTGCAACCACTGGAGGGAGCCCAAGAGCGGAATTCACAACAGGCCACTGTACTGACCGCAATCCTGAACTTAACACTGCAACTAGAAGTAGCCGTGGAGTGTACCTAACACACCTAGACACCTCGTTACAGCCGGAGGACTAATTACCCCTAAAGATGGAAAGAGGAATACTATCTTGCCTCAGAGAAAATCCCCAAAGGATAGACAGCCCCCCACAAATATTGACGGTGAGTCGGAGAGGAAAAAACATACACAGGCAGAAAACAGAATTTAGCACAGGAGGCCACACTAGCTAGATAGGACAGGATAGGACAGAGTTCTGTGCGGTCAGTATAAAACCCTTCAAAAACATCCACAGCAGAAATTACAAAAACTTCCTACATCTAACTAATAGATGTAGGAGCGTAAATCTGCAACTCCAGTGAATCCTACAATCAGAGCAGGAATAAAACTGAAACAAGCACACAGCAGTGTGCCACAGATACAAAGAACCAAACACTTATCTTTGCTAAATTTGGCAGCAAGCAGGAGAAGCCAGAAAGTGATCCATCACTTCACAAGGAATATTGACAACTGGCAAGGGCTAAAGGATCCAGCACATCTAAATATCCCAGTCCGAATTGTAATCATCAGATACACCTGGCCAGGACTGTGACTCAGAGACAACTGCATTCCCACCTACAACCACCGGAGGGAACCCAAGAGCAGAATTCACAACAGCTATTGACCTCTTAGTTTACAGCAGGGGCTTATTTTAGGTATCCCACTGCTCTTCAATATACCACGAACTGCAGGGATTTATGTATATCCCGCTTACAGTTCCACTTGAAACTTCCAGCTCTCTGGCGCCCCCTTACTCTCAGGTCAGGTTAGGTACTGCACCTAGGGTAATTAGTCGCCAGAAAGGCTGCCTGCTATGTACTGGCTATTGGGCACGCTGCAGCGAGGTGATTTAACTACTCCCACTCAGGCAGGAACAATAATTATCAACGCCGCAGTCGCTAGAATGACTCCCAACTACCCAGTACAAAGGTATGCTGCCACCAACTTCGATTAAACGGGTCCGAAGCTAACCCGAAACAGTAGCGTAATTCCCTTCAGAAGACTTAGGGTATGTTTTAGAACAGGAAGAACGAATATAGTATTTTAAATATTTTACTCCATTAAAATTAGACAGTGTTTATGAAAAGGTATAAAAGATGTTACAATATGAGACAACTGAAAATATGTACAAGGTAATTATAAAAATAACAGGGGTTAAATGTGAAATTAACACTTACATGTGTTCAGACATTGCAGGCAACCAGGCTAGTTCCCATATGTCCCAATGCATCAGGACTAGCAGTCAGGCTTCTCATGTCAAAACTCACTGCTGGGGGTCTGGCAGAAACTTATAAACCACTGCCCGTGATATCGCCAACAGGGCTGGCTTACCCAGACCCTCCTATCTCTTCAGTCTTACTAGATTTAACACAAGTTTGTCTAATGCCTGCATCTCCGCTACAGAACATGTCAGGATCATAACACACCCAGCATTCATCTTGCATTAAGATTTGCTCTCTATAGATACTAAATTTAGGCTAGTAGGGACACTCAGTTCCAGAGAAATCCATACTCTGTCCCTGTTGGACTTGGAGGCTCCTGCTTACAGTGACGGATAGATGCGCCGATGGACTTTAGCAATATGTACGCATTATTTTCCTAGCCTAAATCATTGGCCCAATATGTTGCAATATTAGGACAAAGGACTTCATGTTTTACAAGGGAGATACAACCAGTTTAAGCTGGTACAACTATGCATCTATACCGATCGTAAAAATTCCTATAGGAGGGACATGAGGGATTTGGGAGCTGAAAATCAGGAATGCAGCAAGAAGCCATAAAAGCCCTTCTACACACAAATTCAGAAACAAAGGGAGCCAGAGAGAGAAAGGGGGGGAGGGTTTAGCCCACAGCTTCAAAATCATATTATATTTCATACAATATCGTGACACCTCCCCCTTTTAGTCTGCGCTACGGAGGCAGAACCCCTCGGTATGCCTCCATGCGCACCTCAGTAGGTTCACCCTGGCAGGACAGTCCATCTGCATTGCCATGATCCCTGCCCATTTTGTGCTCAATAGTGAAGTCAAACTGCTGAAGGGCAAGGCTCCAGCGTAGCAACCTGCCGTTGGTTCCACACATGGCGTTTAGCCAGCGCAGAGGGTTGTGGTCGGTCACCACGGTGAAGGTGCGACCGTACAAGTAGGGCTGCAAGCATTGCAGGGCCCAGACTATGGCCAGGCACTCCTTCTCGATGCTGGAGTAGGCCACTTCCCTCGGCAAAAATTTCCTGCTCAAGTACAACACGGGGTGCTCTTGGTCCTCCGTGTCAACCTGGCTGAGTACAGCACCGAGGCCAAACTCGCTGGCATCAGTCTGTACCAAGAACGGTCGACTGCTGTCGACTGCTTGCAACACAGGGGTGTTACCCAGTGCTGTTTTCAACGCCTGGAAGGCCCCCTCACAGCCGTCGGTCCAGTTGACGATGTGGGGTAGCTTCTTCCTGGTGAGGTCCGTCAAGGGTTTTGCCAGGCTACTATAGTGCTGTACGAAGTGCCTATAGTACCCTACAGTGCCCAGGAAGGACATCACCTGTTTCTTGGTCCCGGGAGTGGGCCAGTTCACGATCGCTCCCACTTTCTCAGGCTCTGGCTTTAGGGTGCCTCCGCCTACACGGTGCCCCAGGTAGTGGACCTCCCTCATGCCCATCTGGCACTTTCCCAGATTGATAGTCAGTCCTGCTCAGTGAATTCGCCTGAGCACCTCCTCGAGATGCTGCAGGTGTTCCTTCCAGGAGGAACTGAAGATGGCAATGTCATCCAAGTACGCCACTGCGTACTTCTCCAGTCCCTGAAGCAGGAGGTTGACCATCCGCTGGAAAGTGGCAGGGGCATTCTTCATGGCGAAGGGTATGGCGGTGGACTCATACAGTCCAAAGGGTGTGATAAAGGGGGACTTCTCCTGCGCCTCGGGGCTCAGGGGAATCTGCCAGTGTCCTCGACTCAGATCTATTATTGTCAGGTATTTTGCGCCAGCTAACCTCTCAAGCAGCTCCTCGATGCGCGGCATTGGGTGCGCATCAGAGGCTGTGATGGCGGTGAGCCCCCTGTAGTCCACGCAGAACCGGGTGGTCCGGTCCTTCTTTGGCACGAGAACTACAGGTGAGGCCCACGTGCTTTTTGACCGTCGAATCACCCCCAGCTGTAACATCTCATCGATCTCCTGGCGCATAACCTGCTGCACCTCGTCGGAGATTCGATAGGGTGTTCGCCGTAGTGGGGCTTGATTCCCGGTGTCCACCTCGTAGACTACTAACTCAGTCCTTCCAGGTCGGTTGGAGAAAACGGCCCGCAAAGGTTCCAGCTTGGTCCGCAACTGTGACCGCTGGGGTTCGGTTAGTGAAACGCTTACCTCCACGTCCTCAATGGACCCACCGACCTTTGCTTGGGCCAGCATGTCCAGGAGGGTGTCTTCCTCCCCGTCTTCGGGTAAGCTGCATGCCGGTAGGACGAAAGGTTCACGTCCGTGATGAGCCTTCATCATGTTGACGTGAAAGGCCTTTCGCCTACCCAGTGCGTGGTCAAGCGTGACCACGTAGGTGACCGGGTTGAGCTGTTGGTGGATGACGTAGGGCCCTCCCAGGCTGCCTGAAGCTTACCCGTTTGCACGGGGACCAGCACGCACACCTTTTGACCCACGTGATAGGTCCGCTCCCGGGCGTTCTGGTCGTACCAGTGCTTCTGGTTAGCCTGAACCTGCGTCATGTTGTCATGCACCAACTGCGTCAAGGTCTGCATCCTGTCACGGAAGCGCATGACATACTCAAATATGAACACTTCAGAAGGGTTCAGCTCCTCTTCCCAGGATTCCCTTACCAACCCAAGGGTCCCCGGACTCGCCTGCCATACAGGAGCTCGAAGGGTAAGCGAATAGCAGGTGTGGGAGGTGCCACTCCCAGTCGTGCCCTTGGGTCTCAACCAGCATGCGCAGCATCTGTTTGAGGGTACCATTGAAGCGTTCACACAAGCCATACGTCTGTGGGTGATACGCACTCGATACCAGGTGCTTCACCTGCATTCTCTTACAGAGAGCCTCCATTAGGTGAGACATGAATTGGGTCCCTTGATCAGTAAGCATCTCCCTGGGAAATCCTACACGTGAAAAGATAGCCAACAGGGCATCTGCCACCTTATCTGCCCTAGTTGACGACAGAGCTACTGCCTCTGGGTACCGGGTAGCGTAGTCTACCAAAGTAAGGATGTATTGCTTTCCAGAGCTGCTGGGGATGGCCAGCAGGCCCACAATGTCCAGCGCGATTCTCTGGAAAGGCTCCTCTATCACTGGCAAAGGGATCAGGGGAGCCTTAAGAGCAGGCCCCGCCTTCCCCACTCTTTGACAGGTGATACAGGAGCGGCAGTAGTTTGACACATCTGTCCCCATCTTAGGCCAATAGAAGTTTTGAGACAGCTGGGCCTTAGTTTTGCTGATCCCCAAGTGTCCAGCTAGCGGGATCTCATGGGCAATCCGTAACAACTCACCCCGGAATTGCTGCGGGACGACCAGCTGTCTTTCCCTCAATCACTCCTTTTGTGATTCTCCGGGTACTGTCTCCCGGTACAACCTTCCTCGTTCCCAGAAGACCCTCTCCTTCTCAGTCACGAAGGTGGGCGTCTCGGCGAGTTGTCTCAAACTCTTTAGGCTCGCATCTGTGCGCAGAGCGGCCTGAAACTCCTGGCTAGGGGAAGCCAGAAGCGATGTCAGCGGTACCTCCCACACCTGCGAGTCCGGGGACCCCTTGGGTTGGTAAGGGAATCCTGGGAAGAGGAGCCGAACCCTTCTGAAGTGTCCATAGTGGAATATGTCATGCGCTTCCGTGACAAGATGCAGACCTTGACGCAGTTGGTGCATGACAACATGACGCAGGCTCAGGCTGACCAGAAGCACTGGTATGACCAGAACGCCCGGGAGCGGACTTACCACGTGGGTCAAAAGGTGTGGGTGCTGGTCCCCGTGCCAACGGATTAGCTTCAGGCAGCCTGGGAGGGCCCGTACGTCGTCCACCAACAGCTCAACCCGGTCACTTACGTGGTCACGCTTGACCACGCTCGCATTAGGCGAAAGGCCTTTCACGTCAACATGATGAAGGCTCATCATGAACGTGAACCTTTCGTCCTACTGGTCTGCAGCTTACCCGAAGACGGGGAGGAAAACACCCTCCTGGACATGCTGGCCCAAGCCAAAGCCGGTGGGTCCATCGAGGACGTGGAGGTAAGCACCGCGTTAACTGAACTCCAGTGGTTGCAGTTGCAAACCACACTGGAACCCTTCCAGGTCGTGTTCTCCAACCGACCTGGAAGGACTGAGTTAGCAGTCCACGAGGTGGACACCGGGAATCACGCCCCACTACGGTGAACACCCTATCGAATCTTCGACCAGGTGCAGCAGGTTATGCGCCAGGAGATCGATGAGATGTTACAGCTGGGGGTGATTCGACGGTCAAAAAGCGAGTAGGCCTCACCTGTAGTTTTCGTGCCAAAAAAGAACCGGACCACCCGGTTCTGCGTGGACTACAGGGGGCTCAACGCCATCAGCGCCTCAGATGCGCACCCAATGCCGCGCATCAAGGAGCTGCTTGAGAGTTTAGCTCGTGCAAAATACCTAACAATAATGGATCTGAGTCAAGGATACTGGCAGATTCCCCTGAGCCCCGAGGCGCAGGAGAAGTCCGCCTTTATCACACCCTTTGGACTGTATGAGTCCACAGTCATGCCCTTCGGCATGAAGAATGCCCCAGCCACTTTCCAATGGATGATCAGCCTCTTGCTTCAGGGACTAGAGAAGTACACAGTGGCGTACTTGATGACATTGCCATCTTCAGTTCCTCCTGGAAGGAACACCTGCAGCATCTCGAGGAGGTGCTCAGGCGAATTCACTGAGCAGGACTGACTATCAATCCGGGAAAGTGCCAGATGGGCATGAGGGAGGTCCACTACCTGGGGCACCGTGTAGGCGGAGGCACCCTAAAGCCAGAGCCTGAGAAAGTGGGAGCAATCGTGCACTAGCCCACCCCCAGGACCAAGAAACAGGTGATGTCCTTCATTGGCATTGCAGGGTAATATAGGCGCTTCGTACAGCACTATAGTAGCCTGGCAAAACCTTTGACGGACCTCACCAGGAAGAAGCTACCCCACATCGTCAACTGGACAGATGACTGTGAGGGGGCCTTCCAGGTCTTGAAAACAGCACTGTGCAACGCCCCTATGTTGAAAGCAGTCGACAGCAGTCGACCGTTCTTGGTACAGACTGACGCCATCGAGTTTGGCCTCGGTGCTGTACTCAGCCAGCTTGACTCGGAGGACCAAGAGCACCCCGTGTTGTACCTGAGCCAGAAACTTTTGCCGAGGGAAGTGGCCTACTCTACCATCGAGAAGGAGTGCCTGGCCATAGTCTGGGCCCTGCAGCACTTGCAACCCTACTTGTATGGTCGCACCTTCACTGTGGTGACCGACCATAACCCTCTGCTCTGGCTAAACGCCATGTGTGCAACCAACGGCAGGTTGCTATGCTGGAGCCTTACCCTTCAGCAGTTTGAGTTCACAATTGAACACAAAACGGGCAGGGAGCATGAAAATGCAGATGGACTGTCCCGCCGGGGTGAACCTGCTGAGGTGCGCATGGAGGAGCACTGAGCGGTCCTGCCTCCGTAGCGCAGACCAAAAGGGGGAGGTGTCACGAGATTGTATGAAATATGATTTTGGACTTTGCCTGTCAGACCCATGCTGCAGGCTAAAAAAACCCTCCCTTCCCTCTGTGTTTCTGAGATGTGTGTGTAGAAAAGTTTTTATTGCTCTGGCCATAAATTCCAGGCTAGGAGCAACTTACTTGTCCCCCTCCCATCTGTACTAGCTAGGACTGGTATAGAAGTTCTCCAGAATCCATGAGAGTCTTTGTTCTAATATGATATGATTCTGTGCCACCGACTTGGGCTAGGAGAATAATAAATACATATTGCTAACGTCCATCGGCGGAACTGTCCGCCACTGTAAGCAGAAGCCTCCAAGTCCAAGTGTTGATTTCTCATGAAATCCCTGTTTTTTTTATAATTACCTTATTACATATTTTCAATTGTCTCATATTGTAACATCTTTATATAACTTTTTATAAACACTGCCTTAAACCTTTGATGGAGTATAATATTTAATACTAGATTCGTTCTTCTGCTCTAAAACGTACCCTAAGTCTTCTGATGGGAATTACACTACAGTTTTGGGTTAGCTTCGGACCCGTTTAATCGAAGCTGGTGGCAGCATGCCTTTGTACTGGGTAGTTCGGAGTCATTGTAGCGACTGCGGCATTGATAATTATTGTTCCTGCCTGAGTGGGAGTATTTATATCGCCTCACTGCAGCGTGCCCAATAGCCAGTACATAGCAGGCAGCCTTTCTGGCGACTAATTACCCCAGGTGCAGTACCTAGTCTGACCTGAGAGTAAGGGGGGAGCCAGAGAGCTTCAAGTTTCAAGTAGAACTGTAAGCGGGATACACATAAATCCCTGCAGTTTGTGGTATATATTGAAGAGCAGTGGGATACCTAAAATAAGCCCCTGCTGTAAACTAAGAGGTCAATAGCCTTGTGTGTGTTTTTTCATCACATTGTAGCAGTGGAGGGATAACTAAGATAAGCCCGCCTGCACATGTGATAGCCGTCTGTTGACCTAAAATCACCCCGATCCGTGACGTTGGGGTGACATTCAAGGTGTGAATCGTGACACATTGTATAAGAGGCTGCGGTCAGTGTCCGGCCCTGTGTGTGTTCCCTGGGTATAAGAGGCTGCGGTCAGTGTCCGGCCCTGTGTGTGTCCCAGAGGATGCACACAGGGCCGGACACTGACGGCAGCCTCTTATACCCAGGGGACACACACAGGGCCGGCCGGACACTGACTGCAGCCTCTTATACCCAGGGGACGCACACAGGGCCGGACATTGACCGCAGTCTCTTATACACAGGGGACGCACACAGGGCCGGACAGGGCCGGCTCCAGGTTTTTGAGGGCCCCGGGCAAAAGAGTCTCAGTGCCCCCCCCCCTTTAACACCAACCACCATTCATGATAGCATATAACAGCCCACGTAGCAAAAAACACAGCCATGTAGCATATAACACAGCAACGTAGCATAAAACAGCCACGTGGCATATAGCACAGCCACGTAGTATATAACACAGCCACATAGCATATAACACAGCCACGTAGCATATAACACAGCCACGCAGCATATAACACAGCCACGTAGCATATAACACAGCCACGTAGCATATAACACAGCCATGTAGCATATAACACAGCCATGTAGCATATAACACAGCCATGTAGCATATAACACAGCCCACATAGCATATAACAGCCCATATAGTATATAGCACAGCCACATATTATATAACACGGCCCACATAGTATATAGGACATCCATATTATATATTCACAAACAATTGCTCAACCTAATACTGGGAAAATTTATATTGGAATGACCAGCTGTGAGCTCAAAATTAGGGTACGAGAGCATTGCCTGGACTGTTATGACTGGTGGTTTAGAAACACAATGGACCTGGTGGTTAAGAGCACACAAAGTGACCTTATAGTTACTAATAACATAGGACGAGCTCTGAGACGTGGGAACTCTGCTGACCGCAATCCCTAATCCTATCACACCACACTAGAGGTAGCCGTGGAGTGCTCCTGACCAGACCTAGGCGCCTCGGGCACAGCCTGAGAAACTAGCTAGCCCTGAAGATAGAAAAATAAGCCTACCTTGCCTCAGAGAAATTCCCCAAAGGAAAAGGCAGCCCCCCACATATAATGACTGTGAGTAAAGATGAAAATACAAACACAGAGATGAAATAGATTTTAGCAAAGTGAGGCCCGACTTACTGAATAGACCGAGGATAGGAAAGATAGCTTTGCGGTCAGCACAAAAACCTACAAACAACCACGCAGAGGGCGCAAAAAGACCCTCCGCACCGACTAACGGTACGGAGGTGCTTCCTCTGCGTCCCAGAGCTTCCAGCAAGCAAGACAAACCAAAATAGCAAGCTGGACAGAAAAAATAGCAAACCAAGAAACACAAGCAGAACTTAGCTTATGCAGTGAAGACAGGCCACAAGGACGATCCAGGAGAGAGCAAGACCAATAATGGAACATTGACTGGAGGCAAGGAACAAAGAACTAGGTGGAGTTAAATAGAGCAGCACCTAATGACTTAACCTCGTCACCTGAGGAAGGAAACTCAGAAGCCGCAGCCCCACTCACATCCACCAGAGGAAGCTCATAGACAGAACCAGCCGAAGTACCACTCATGACCACAGGAGGGAGCTTGACCACAGAATTCACAACACTGGACATAGACAAGGCAAAAACCGTCGTTGACGATACCACACTGAAAACCCTTCCTAAACATTTCAAGCGATACCATCAGTGCAACTCTAGACTGCTTTCACTTATAGGCATACTGTAGATATGTTGGATTTGGGACCTAAAGGGGGAGACATTGGCAAAAGGTTGGCGAAGAAGGAATGCCAATGGATTTATAGACTGGGAACCTTGGTACCACAGGGCTTAAATGAAAGCTTTGGATTTGGTGCTTTTTCGTAGTAGAATATTCAGAGGATAGTAGTTTGGTAGGGGGTTAATTATTAATTACGATGTTTAATTGATTATTACTCTCTCTTTTATGGGTTTGTGGTTTTTGTGGGTTTTTATTTACTTCATTCTTTTATGTGTTACTACAGAACATCTATTGTGTACAACGGGTATTGAGAGACAATCACCCTCAGGTTTGGAAGGATGAAGCAAGTCATCTTCTGGAGGAGGATAGTACCGAAGAAATAATCGCTATACACTGGGACCTCATAAGGGAATTGAAATCTCTTAGCCTATGTTCTGCTAAGCATCTTGACCCATGTGGGA
Organism: Ranitomeya imitator; assembly: GCF_032444005.1. Lineage (NCBI taxonomy): Eukaryota > Metazoa > Chordata > Amphibia > Anura > Dendrobatidae > Ranitomeya > Ranitomeya imitator. The sequence continues at coordinate 779,590,633 of NC_091284.1, forward strand.
CTTACTACTTTTCACATCTAGGTTGTTTATATTTATTTCACCATTTTAGTGAGGGAACCGATTTGGTTAACCCCTTTTAATATTGGTAATTGGTGACCTTTTTATAATTATCCATGCTTGTTGTTGGTATGTTGGCCCATTCCTCCATGCAGATCTCCTCTAGAGCAGTGATGTTTTTGGCTTTTTGCTTGGCAACACGGACTTTCAACTCCCTCCAAAGGTTTTCTATAGGGTTGAAATCTGGAGACTGGCTAGGCCACTCCAGAACCTTGAAATGCTTCTTACGAAGCCACTCCTTCGTTGCCCTGGCGGTGTGTTTTGGATCATTGTCATGTTGAAAGACCCAGCCACGTTTCATCTTCAATGCCCTTGCTGATGGAAGGAGGTTTGCACTCAAAATCTCACGATACATGGCCCCATTCATTCTTTCATGTACCCGGATCAGTCGTCCTGGCCCCTTTGCAGAGAAACAGCCCCAAAGCATGATGTTTCCACCACCATGCTTTACAGTAGGTATGGTGTTTGATGGATGCAACTCAGTATTCTTTTTCCTCCAAACACGACAAGTTGTGTTTCTACCAAACAGTTCCAATTTGGTTTCATCAGACCATAGGACATTCTCCCAAAACTCCTCTGGATCATCCAAATGCTCTCTAGCAAACTTCAGACGGGCCCGGACATGTACTGGCTTAAGCAGTGGGACACGTCTGGCACTGCAGGATCTGAGTCCATGGTGGCGTAGTGTGTTACTTATGGTAGGCCTTGTTACATTGGTCCCAGCTCTCTGCAGTTCATTCACTAGGTCCCCCCGCGTGGTTCTGGGATTTTTGCTCACCGTTCTTGTGATCATTCTGACCCCACGGGGTGGGATTTTGCGTGGAGCCCCAGATCGAGGGAGATTATCAGTGGTCTTGTATGTCTTCCATTTTCTAATTATTGCTCCCACTGTTGATTTCTTCACTCCAAGCTGGTTGGCTATTGCAGATTCAGTCTTCCCAGCCTGGTGCAGGGCTACAATTTTGTTTCTGGTGTCCTTTGACAGCTCTTTGGTCTTCACCATAGTGGAGTTTGGAGTCAGACTGTTTGAGGGTGTGCACAGGTGTCTTTTTATACTGATAACAAGTTTAAACAGGTGCCATTACTACAGGTAATGAGTGGAGGAAAGAGGAGACTCTTAAAGAAGAAGTTACAGGTCTGTGAGAGCCAGAAATCTTGATTGTTTGTTTCTGACCAAATACTTATTTTCCACCATAATATGCAAATAAAATGATAAAAAAACAGACAATGTGATTTTCTGGATTTTTTTTTCAGTTTGTCTCCTATAGTTGTGGTCTACCTATGATGTAAATTACAGACGCCTCTCATCTTTTTAAGTGGTGGAACTTGCACTATTGCTGACTGACTAAATACTTTTTTGCCCCACTGTATATAGAGCACTTTGCAATATATGATTTTTTGCACATATGACATACTTAGATTTTTTGTCCCCTTCTCCACTCCATGGGCAGTGCGCATGCGCAGATGGTGAACCTGAGGAGAGGGTGGCTAGCGGTCGTGTGAGAGATGGCGCTGCCGTGTCATACTTACAGACGACCCGGCGCCCCTGACCTCGTGACCGTGATCCGACTTCCCATTGGATATAGGTGTTTGCGCATCTATGCATGCGCCGAACAGCCCATTGATAGTGGGAGCTCCGTACAGCAGCATCACAGAGGAATTTCCTGTTAGGTACTTCAGGACTCCGTACATCATTGAGCGCAGATTTTTGACTCACACGCAGGCGCACACGGGATTAGCCGCGTCACTCCGGCACAGCTGTCTGTAGTTTTTTACGCTCAGATGGTCCAATTGACGGCATGGCTTACCCTATTGAAACCGGCTGACCCCCTGCCCTGACACGCCTCCTGAAGAAGCATTGCGAAATGTGCGTCGGGGCAGAGGGACGCCGAGGTACTTTCACATGGTTGACTGCAAGGTATATTTTTTGCTATACGCTATACACTGAATGTATGCCATATTCTATTAGTATATTGGTGGTCATAGTATTAGGGGTACATGTGTTAACCCACCCACTTAGAGTTATTATCTATATCTTACCACCATATATATGCTCTGAGACTATAGATAAATATTTATTTAAATATATGTTTTGGCTTTTTCAGTGGTGGCAAATGATTTTCTATGCTTGCTATTTGTCTGCCTGACTGTTTTGAAATTACCCATGGCAGTATAGTCCCTTGTTTTTGGATTTTTGTACCCTTCTTAACATGTAGTAATAGGTGTTTATTAACATCTTTTATGGAATTTTGCTAAATAAAAATACTGTTTTTATATTAGTACCATAGTGGGGATCATTTATACATTGGTCACGCTAAGTGTGAGATATAGAACAGCCATGTAGTATATAGCACAGCCACATATTATATAACACGGCCCACGTAGTATATAGCACGGCCCACATAGTATATAACACGACCCACGTATATAGAACAGCCATGTAGTATATAGCACAGCCAGCCCACGTAGCATATAATGTATCTCATGTGTTTTGCAGCATTATTTGATACTGTGATTTTCATTTTATAGGAGTTTTATAACACACCAGGCTCATTGTATGGACATATTATGTATATCCTGTGTTTTTGCAGCATTATTTGATACTGTGATTCTCATTTTATAGGAGTTTTATAACACATCAGGCTCATTGTATGGACATATTATGTGTATCCTGTGTTTTTACAGCATTATTTGATACTGTGATTCTCATTTTATATGAGTTTACTAACACATCAGGCTCATTGTATGGACATATTATGTATATCCTGTGTTTTTGCAGCATTATTTGATACTGTGATTCTCATTTATATGAGTTTTATAACACATCAGGTTCATTGAATGGGCATATTATGTATATCCTGTGTTTTTGCAGCATTATTTGATACTGTAATTCTCATTTTATAGGAATTTTATAACACACCAGGCTCATTGTATGGACATATTAGGTATATCCTGTGTTTTTGCAGCATTATTTGATACTGTGATTCTCATTTTATAGGAGTTTTATAACACATTAGGCTCATTGTATTGACCTATTATGTATATCCTGTGTTTTGCAGCATTATTTGATGCTGTGATTCTCTTTTTATATGATTTTATAACACACCAGGCTCATTGTATGGGCATATTATGTATATCCTGTGTTTTTGCAGCATTATTTGATACTGTGATTCCCATATTACATGAGTTTATAACACACCAGGCTCATTGTATGGACATATTATGTATATCCGGTGTTTTTCCAGCATTATTTGATACTGTGATTCTCATTTTATATGAGTTTATAACACATCAGGCTCATTGTATGGACATATTATGTATATCCTGTGTTTTTGCAGCATTATTTGATACGGTGATTTTCATTTTATAGTTTTATAACACAGGAAGCTCATTGTATTGACATATTATGTATATCCTGTGTTTTTGCAGCATTATTTGATACTGTGATTCTCATTTTATATGAGTTTTATAACAAATCAGGATCATTGTATGGGCATATTATGTATATCCTGTGTTTTTGCAGCATTATTTGAAACTGTGATTCTCATTTTATATGAGTTTTATAACACATCAGGCTCATTTTCTGGGCATATTATGTATATCCTGTGTTTTTGCAGCATTATTTGATACTGTGATTCTTATTGTATATGAGTTTATAACACACCAGGCTCATTTTATGGACGTATTATGTATATCCTGTGTTTTTGCAGTATTATTTGATACTGTGATTCTCATTTGTAAGAGTTTATAACACACCAGGCTCATTGTCTGGGCATATTATATATATCCTGTGTTTTTGCAGCATTATTTGATACTGTGATTCTTATTTTATATGAGTTTATAACAGCAGGCTCATTGTATGGGCATATTATGTATATCCTGTGTTTTTGCAGCATTATTTGATATTGTGATTCTCATTTATATGAGTTTATAACACACCAGACTCATTGTATGGACATATTATGTATATCCTGTGTTTTTCCAGCATTATTTGATACTGTGATTCTCATTTTATATGTGTTTTATAACACAGGAGGCTCATTGTATGGACATATTATGTATATCCTGTGTTTCCAGGACATCCCCCTGACAGCACTCTGGAGGACGTCCTCCTCCTCCTTGTAGGGACAGGAAAGACAACATGAGAGGTTAAAAGGTCCCACTCCGCCCCTTTCCTTCAGTGTTTTTCCTGTCCCTGCATGGAGGGACACACGAGACTCAAGCACAGAGCTTACCAGATCCGGAGGGCTCAGGGGGGTCGTGCGGCTGGTCCAACATCTTTCCCCCTCATTGGTAGCCCAGGGCAGATACTTCCTGGGGGGGAGTCCCTCTGCCCCAGAGACCAGTCGAGCGGACGAGCTCCTGGGTAGAGCCGTTTCCTCCCGGTGGGGGGCTCTTGGCTCGGGCGCCATATAGAAGAGGCGCCAGCGCCAGGCAAAAGAGGCGCAGGGACCCACGTGTTCCATAATGAACACAGCGAGGTAGAAAGAGCTTCCGGGGTCACCGGACGTCATTTCCGGTGTCGGCAGCAGAGCGGATCGGCGTGCGTTCCACTGCGTGGAACGCGGAAGTAAGTGCAGGGTAACTGCGGTGATGTCAGCGGCATATCTCAGAGCAGTGTGGAATGCTGAGCAGGCATAATAGCCGAGCGGTGATCCAGAGTTCCACCACGTAAGGAGCAGCAGGCGCCAAAGTTTGATTAAACTGGCACAGGTTGCGGTTACTCAGTCCAGAGCACGAGGTGGCAAAGGACTGGAGCATAGGTTCTGCTATGCCGGAGACAAAGGGTGAGTGTAGCGATGGCTGCTGGGGCCTTTTTCTGTCAGAGGATTACATATTTACCCACTCCTGATTATCTTTTTAACAGAGGATATGGAAGTCAAGAGTGAGGATGCGGGGGATAAGGATGTCCCGCAGACACCCCTCCCAATGACTAAAAAGCCAGGCAAGACCTCGGCGAAGTCTAAGCAGTGTTCCATATGTAATGTAAAGCTGCCGGAAGCATACAAAAAAGATCTTTGCAACTCCTGTATTTCCAAGGTTATAAGAGAAGAACAACCAACATTCTTATCAGAAATAAGGAGTCTAGTTCGTGAAGAGATACAAAGTTCATTAGCTACTATGACACTGCAGTACCCTTCTAGTCCAGGTCCGAGTCGCAAGAGACCGAGAATGGACCCAGAGCAAAGGAGTTCGGATATTTCTTCAAAGGAAGAATCAGACTTTAAGAGTTCGGATCAGGAAGAAGGAGAGTTGCCTCTAGAAGAACAGGATCAGGGAAGGAAGTTTCTCTTTCCTGTGGAAGACACGGAAGAGTTAGTTCAAGCGGTGAGAAATACGATGCAGATGAAGGAGGAGCCGCGTCCAAAATCCAGACACGACTTGATGTTTGGGGGTCTTACATCTCAAAGACAGTGTTCCCGGTGAGCAAACACATCCGACTTATGATATTGCAAGAATGGAAGGATGCAGAACCTAGACTGGTGTTGTCCCGAGAATTTAAAGGCCGTCTACCGTTTGACCCAAAGGATATCAAGTCATGGGAAAAAATCCCGAAAATCGACATTCCAGTGGCCAAGGTTACAAATTAGACAGCCATCCCTTTTGAGGATTCATCAAGCCTCAAAGACGCCATGGACCGCAAGGCAGATATTCTCTTGCGTCGAGCTTGGGAAACATCGGCAGCTTTGATAAAGGCTAACATAGTGGCTACGTCAGTAGCCAGGTCCATGTACTTGTGGATGGGACAGTTAGAAGAACATTTGGTTAATAACTTCCCTATCCATTATAAAGTCGGCCACGGCCTTTATGGCAAATACTTCAGCTGAATCAGTGAGATTTGCAGCTAGAAATAGTTCCTTATCTAATGCAACTCATAGGGCTATATGGCTTAAATCTTGGTCGGGAGATAATGCATCTAAAAATAAATTATGTGCCATTCCCTTCGCAGGATCTAGGGTGTTTGGACAGGCATTAGATGACATTTTAGAGTTTGCATCTGATAGTAAAAAAGGTTTTCCTGAGGATAAAACTAAGAAATTTCAGCCCTTTCGGAAAAGACCTCCACCTCGCAAACAACCTGACTATACAGAGCAGTGGAGATCCAATAGAGGAGCCTATAAAGGTCCTATGCTCAGAACAGAAGGGGAAGAAATTCCCTTTTTGGGTCAAGCTCTAGACCTAGAAGGCAATGACGCCATAGGTATAGGGGGCAGACTCAGTCGGTTTCTGATCAACTGGAGGCGGGTCACAAAGAACGCATATGTCCTCAATATAATATCTGAGGGCTACAAAATAGAGGTTACATCTCCCACGCCACAAAGGTGTATCTCACCAACGTCTGTGGCAAGCAATTTGCCAATGTTCTCAGACTTTCAGAATTCTTTCAGATCTCAAGTCATAGTTCGGGTTCACTCATCGGAAATAGGCATGGGTCACTACTCTTCCCTATTTTCAATCCCAAAACTGTCAGGAGAAACACGCATGATAATAAACCTAAAACCTTTAAATGTATGCGTCAAATACAAAAGGTTCAGAATGGAGTCGATAAGGTCAACCATCCACCTTATAGGCAGAAATTCGGTAATGTGCACTCTCGACCTGAAGAGTGCGTATTATCAGGTGCCAATCCACTCAACTTCTCAGGAGCTTCTGAGGTTTTCGGTAAGATTGCCGGACCAGACCTGCCACCTCCAGTTTCAGTGCCTCCCGTTTGGCCTTGCCTCAGCTCCAAGAATATTCACAAAGCTGGTGGCAGAGGTAGTGGCATACTTAAGAAATCAGGGAATTACAATAATTCCTTATTTGGACAATTTTCTCCTGGTAGCTCGAGCAGAAGAGACTTTACTTCTACACAGAGATCGAGTCATATCGGTGTTGGAACATCTGGGCTGGGTCGTAAATAGAAAAAAGTCAAACCTAAAACCAGGATCTCGGAAGGTATTCCTGGGAGTTCTTCTGGATTCTACCTCCAGACAATCCTTTCTTCCAAGAGAAAAACGGGAGACATTAAAGAAGATGATCATAGAGTTCCTGAGGCATCAGGTTACCATAAGATCAGCCATGAAGATTTTAGGAAAGATGACAGCCTGTATCACTTGTGTCAGGTGGGCCCAAGCTGACTCAAGACTATTACAAAATCAGGTTCTCTCGGTATGGGATCATCGCCAAACATCGCTGGACAGAACAATTCGACTATCAACGGCAGTAAGATCATTACGATGGTGGACACAAGACAGCAGCCTAAGAATAGGTGTACCATGGATCTTGACCCCTTGTGTGATAATTACCACAGACGCCAGTCAGTTTGGATGGGGAGCACATATAGAAGGAAGTTTCTTCCAGGGCAGGTGGCCCGAAGACATCAGCCACAATTGGGGTTGAGCGACTTTTACTTTTTTAGGATCGAGTCGGGTTTCTCAAAACCCGACTTTGTCAAAAGTCGGGTCGGATGAAATCGGCCGATTATTGCGAAAAGTCGGGGATCGACCGAAACACGAAACCCAATGTAAGTCAATGGGGAATCAAAGTCGGCAGTGAGTGGAGGACAGGAAAACACCTACAGTGCCCATTGTAATGTCAAAAACATCAATTCTTGTAACTTAAGCTTGTGAATCTTAATTAACCTTATAATAATAGTTAGGCATTGAAAATTGGGGGTCATTTGGCTAAAGTTGTGGTGGGTTAGCGCTGGTTCAATTTTTTTGTGGGCCCAGGAAACGAGGACGGCGGTGGAGCAGGGAGAGGTATGAATTAAAACTTTGCAAGTGCTGTGATCCCGAGCAAGCGGGGGGGCCACTTGTCACTTGTACAACCAAACCAGTAGCCCAAATGCAGTTTAATATCTAATATAGCCCGAAAGCCCGAAGATTGAAGCTCAGATTTGTTCATTCAAGAACACCAAGCAGCGGCAGACACCTTTATTAGGCACAACCAAACAAGTAGTAAGAATGCAGTTTAATATGTCATATAGGCCGAAAGCCTGAAGATTGAAGCTGAGATTTGTTAAGTCGAGAACACCAAGCTGAGGCAGACACCCTTATTAGTTCCACCCAAACCAGTAGTTTAAATGCAGTTTAATAAGTCATATAGGCCGAAAGCCTGAAGATGGAAGCTCAGATTTGTTCATTCAAGAACACCAAGCAGCGGCAGACACCATTATTATGCCCAACCAAACAAGTAGTTCTAATGCAGTTTAATATGTCATATAGGCCGAAAGCCTGAAGATTGAAGCTCAGATTTGTTAAGTCGAGAACACGAAGCTGCGGCAGACACTCTTATTAGGCCCACCCAAACCAGTAGTTAAAATGCAGTTTAATATGTCATATTATTATTATTATTGTTATTATTATTTATTTATATAGCACCATTGATTCCATGGTGCTTTACATGAGAAGGGGTTACATACAAGTTACAGATATCACATACAGTAAACAAACTAACAATGACAGACTGATACATAGGGGCGAGGACCCTGCCCTTGCGGGCTTACATTCTACAGGATTATGGGGAAGGAGACAGTAGGTTGAGGGTTGCAGGAGCTCCGGTGTTGGTGAGGCGGTAGCTCTGGTGTTGGTGAGGCGGTAGCTCCGGTGTTGGTGAGGCGGTAGCTTCGATAGTGATGAGGCGGCAGCGGTGTCAGTGCAGGCTGTAGGCTTTCCTGAAGAGATGAGTTTTCAGGTTCCGTCTGAAGGATCCGACTGTGGTTGATAGTCAGACGTGTATGGGCAGAGAGTTCCAGAGGATGGGGGATAGTCATATAGGCAGAAAACCTGAAGATTGAAGCTCAGAATTGTCCATTCAAGAACACCAAGCAGCGGCAGACACCCTTATTAGGCCCACCCAAAACCAATAGTTAAAATGCAGTTTAATATGTCATATAGGCCGAAAGCCTGAAGATTGAAGCTCAGATTTGTTCAGTGGAGGAGAACAAGCAGCGGCAGACACCGCTATAACGCCCAACCAAACAAGTAGCCGAAATGCAGTTTCATATCTGACATCGGATGAAAATTGAGGCTCAGCTTTGTTCAGAGGAGGACAACTGCAATAAGTGGCTCAGACAGACAGAGTAGGCCCACAATTAAAAAAGGTGGCTAATTGCAGTTCAAAATTGGTAAGAGGATTACACAGGCGGCATAGCTAGGTTCAGCGGAGGAGGACAACTGTAATAAGTGGCTCTGACAGACTGAGTAGTCCTAAAATAAAAAAGTTGGCTGAATGCATTTCAAAATTGGTAACAGGAGTACACAGGCGGCATAGGTTTGTTCATCGGAGGACAGTTGTAATGTGTGGCGCAGACAGACAGACAAAGGCCTAAAATAAAAAAAGGTGGTTAAATGCAGTTTGAAACTGGTAGCAAGAATAAACAGGCTTCCTAGCTTGTTTCAGTGGGGGACAGTTGTACTGTGTGGCGCAGACAGACAGACAGACAGACAGAGGCCTAACATAAAAAAGGTGACTAATTGCTGTCGAAAACTGCTAACAGGACTAACCAGGCGGCCTACCTTGTTTCAGGGGGGGACAGTTGTAATGTGTGGCACAGACAGACAGACAGACAGACAGAGGCCTAACATAAAAAAGGTGACTAATTGCTGTCGAAAACTGCTAACAGGACTAACCAGGCGGCCTACCTTGTTTCAGGGGGGGACAGTTGTAATGTGTGGTGCAGACAGACAGACAGACAGACAGAGGCCTAACATAAATAAAGGTGGCTAATTGCAGTTCAAAATTTGTAAGAGGAGTACACAGGTGGCATTTGGCAGCTTTGTTCAGCGGAGGCCAACTGTTAGAAGTGGCTCACACAGTTAGTAGGCCAAAATGCTAAAGTGGGCTAAATATCAGCCAAGGAATTGGTCATAAATTAACTGGTGGCATAGCAAGGTACAGGGGTTGGCTCCTCAGCAGAGTTGCAGATAGTGGTAGTTGGCGCAAAGTATTAAGGGGTGTAAATGGAGGCCAGGGCCCCTGTATATTTTTACGATCATCTCTAATTGCAACAAATTTGTAATGGCAGTGCCATTGAAGGATTTAACAGCACAGACTACACAGTGGTGGGGCAGGGAGAGTTAAGTTTTGCAAGTGGTAGAGCACAGTTCGAGCTGGGAGGAACACTCTCTCATGGGCGGTGGTACTGGCACAGGGCCCCTCATATTACGATGGTGTGTCTGACGTTGGTTGTGCACCATCACCGTCAGAGACACTTCATTGTAGTGGGCACACACACCTGTCCAGGCAAACCTCATTCGCATGGGTGCTTGCGCCAAGTTGTGACCATGGCCCTGTGGGGGGAGTCAGCCCTTTTCGGAAGGGATACAAATGGCCTATGGTGGACATTCGGCACCTGCAAATGGCGGAATTGGAGCAGTCAGTAAGAGGAGGTGAAAAACAAGAAATTTTTCTGTCAAGCTACGTGTCAGCAGGGGAAGGTGGGGCAAAATAATTCGAAATCCATGATTGGTTCATTTTAATAAAGGTTAGATCATCAACATTTCGGGGAGCCAGACGTGTCCTTTTTTCGTTCAGTATAGAACCAGCAGCACTGAAGACTCTTTCTGAGAGCACACTAGGAGCTGGGCAAGCGAGCTCCTGTAATGCATATTCTGCCAATTCGGGCCAGGTGTCTATTTTAGATGCCCAGTAATCCAAGGGGAATGACCTGTGAAGGAGAACATCGATAAGGGAGGAAAAATAGTTAGTAACCATACTGGACAAATGCTGTCTCCTGTCACTTTGAATCGATGCAGCAGTACCTGACGTGTCTGCAGTCATTGCGAAATCACTCCACAACCTGGTCATAAAACCCCTCTGTCCAACACCACTTCGGATTTGTCCACCTCTAACACCTCTGCCCTGTTGCCCCCTGCGGCTCGTGTGAGAACCATCACCGCCGCAGTGTGCTGGGAATGCCTGAACCAAACGGTCTAGAAGAGTTGCTTGTTTGGTGTTTGGTAGCCAATATTTGCTCAAGGTTCTCATGTGGCATGATACTTTGTAATTTGCCTTCGTATCGTGGATCCAGGAGGCAGGCCAACCAGTAATCATCATTGGTCATCATTTTGATAATGCGTGGGTCCCGTTTTAGTATACGCAAGGCATACTCTGCCATGTGGGCCAATGTTCCAGGTGTCAATTCACTGCTTGTGCTGGGTTGAGGAGCACTTTCTTGAAAATCTATATCACTTGTGGCCCGCAAAAACCCTGTACCTGACCTTGCAATGCCACCAGTTTCTATTGCCCCCAGTTTCTATTGCCCCATCCTCCTCCCATAAATTTTCAGCCCCATCATCCTCCTCCTCCTCCTCTTCATCTGCCACCTCATCCTCGAGACTTCCCTGACCAGACAATGGCTGACTGTCATCAAGGCTTCCCTCCTCCTCGGCCGCAGACGCCTGCTCCTTGATGTGCGTCAAACTTTGCATCAGCAGACGCATTAGTGGGATGCTCATGCTTATGATGGCGTCGTCCGCACTGACCAGCCGAGTGCATTCCTCAAAGGACTGAAGGACTTGACAGAGGTCTTGGAGCTTCGACCACTGCACACCAGACAACTCCATGTCTGCCATCCAACTGCCTGCCGGTGTATGTGTATCTTCCCACAAATACATGACAGCACGCCTCTGTTCGCACAGCCTCTGAAGCATGTGTAGTGTTCCACCTTGTTGTTACGTCGATTATTAGGCGGTGCTGGGGAAGATTCAGCGATCGCTGATGGTTAAGCATACGGCTGGAGTGTACGGGCGAACAGCGGATGTGCGAGCAAAGTCGGCGCACCTTCAGGAGCAGGGCTGGTAAATCAGGGTAATTCTTGATGAAGCACTGCACCACCAGGTTCAAGGTGTGAGCCAGGCAAGGTATGTGTTTCATTTCGGAAAGGGCTATGGCAGCCATAAAACTCCTTCCGTTATCAATGACTGCCTTGCCTGCCTCAAGATGTACACTGCCCAGCCATGACTGTGGAGCGCCCCCAGACGCAGGGCCGCGGGTTACTATGTACTGGTCCTCTCTTTCTCAGTACTGGGGCTGTCATGGTGGCTGGACCCGGTCCGTGACCCTGCTAAGGGGCATCCGATAAAAGGGATGATGAAAGTCGGCTACGGTTTCGTGACGCCACCTGTGGTATTCGGTCAGGGTGACCGACGCTGCTTGGGGTCCACTGGGGTGATGTGATGGCAGCTAGATGGTATGCCTTCCCACAGGTGAAGTATGTCCCCAGGGATTCCCAGTAGTGTGTAGGGCGATGATGTGAGGCACAGTCAATAACGAGGACACAGGGTTGCAGTCTCTTTACCTTTTACTGAAGGATTCGGGATCCTCAATCCAGAGCACTGTCAACAGGGCTGTCTGAGACCGGCCGGTCCGAAGACACATCCAGAGTTCCCTTTGCAGGTGGAAATCAGTGCCTACCACTAGAGCCTGTGTGTTGTAGTTCTTCCCTGCTGAGCATTCGGGATAGTCCTCACAACTTCTGTTCTCGTTCTTTCTAGTTCTCTCTCTCTCCGTCCCCCAAGTTTGTTATGGCTAGGATGCACCCGTTTGACGGGAAGGCTCGGAGCTATTCTGGGACCCTAGAGACGCCCCTCTCCACGCTTGCCCCCTATGTCTGCTTAGGTGATGTATGGTAGACAGCCAACCTATAATTAACTGTCCTGCGGAATTTGAAGTAAGGCATAAAGTCAGTTACTTCCTCGGTGTTCCGGTCACCGGCTACGCGCCTCAGTAGGATGTTGCCGTTCTCGGGGCACGACTCCTACTGGCTCTCCTTTGTGCTTGATCTCGTTTCTCACTGTCCACAATATCCTTCGCTTCGTGTCCTTTCTTTAGATGCCGCCGCAAGGTAGTGCAAGCACGGCTCTGTAACGATCTGTCCTTGTTGCTAAGTCTCTGCCAGGTTCCCACACCTGACAGGGACCCCTCTGAAGTCTCCCCCGCAACACCCCCTGCCACGGGATGTTGCCTGGGCAAAACCCAGTCAGCTTCTACCTAACTTCCTAGTTTTACCAGTGTGAGGAGTGGCCTAATAAATAGAACCTTTTGCTCCCCCTAGTGGCCGGAGTGTGAAGTGTAATGTGTGCTGGTAATACTTGGTCAGGTGAACTCCTTTAGTGACATCAGACGTACCATCACTCCCCTTAGTGGCAGAGCGACACCACTGCAAGAACCAGGTCTCTGGGGTGCTGCAACTGCGTTTCTTGCTGCAAGTACTCGGCCAGTACCTCCGTGGTGTGTCTGTTGTCGCCCAAACACATCATTTGCCTCACAGCCTGCTAACGCTTCCCACAAGCTGTTCCATAATGGGACACCACGGTTGCAACACTGGCAGCTGCGGATGGAGTGGTCGTGCTACTGTGCTCTGTGAATGAGCTTTTGCTTCTGGAGGAGGAGGAGGAGGGCCAAACGCCTACAGTCAACTGTTTCCTAGACCGTGGGCTAGGCAGAACTGTGCCACTATGGCTGTCCCCTGTGTACCCTGCATCCACATTAACCCAGTGCGCCGTGATGGACACGTAACGTCCCTGGTCATGCCTACTGGTCTATGCATCTGTTGTGAGGTGCACCTTTCTACTGACTGATTGCCTGGGTGCATGGACAATGCGGTCTTTTACATGCTGGTGGAGGGCTGGGATGGCTTTTCTGGCAAAGAAGTGTCGACTGGGTAGGTCATAGCGTGGTACTGCGTAGTCCATCAGGGCTATGAAGGCTTCGCTTTCAACCAACCGGTAGGGCATCATCTCTAACGAGATTAGTCGAGCAATGTAGCCGTTCAAACCCTGTGTACGTGGATGAGAGGAAGAGTACTTTCTTTTCCTATCGAGAGTCTCTTGTAGGCTGAGTTGGACTGGAGAGCTGCATATGGTGGAACTAGCGGGGGTGGTGGTGGACATGGCAGATTGAGAGAGGCTTGGTGGTGGTATTCTGGATGTGGCCCTACCTCTAGTGTTTCCAACCAAGAACCTTGTGATTCCCTGACCTTGACTGCTGTGGCCTTGCAACAATACCTCCACACCTGTTACTGGTGGTGTCATAACCGGTGGGCTTCCAGTGAGGGAAGCAATGTTGCGTTGCTGACTAGCTTCAATATGTGCAGGTGCACCAACGGTATGGGACCTTTGGTAGATAGTCCATGCTTCCAAGTGCCTGCTGCTTAGATGTCTACGCATGCACGTTGTATTTAAATTTTGAACATTCTTCCCTCTGCTAAAGGTCTTGGAGCATTTCTTACATATAACTTTGGACTGATCATTCGGATCTTGGTTAAAAAATTGCCACACTGCACTCGTCCTACTATGGATTACGTTTTCAGCATTTGCACGCCGTGCTACTGTTACCGGACTGCAACACTGTCCTACACCTGTTGTTGCTTTTGAGACACGTTTTTGGCCTGATGCGGGCCTGCCAGATGACAGCTTTTGCGATGTAGATGGCTGCTGCACATCATCCTCCTCCGCTTCTGAGCTACAGCCAGCGGCACCCTCTTCCCCCAATGGCTGCCAATCTGGGTCAACAACTGGGTCATCTATCACCTCCTCTCCAATGTCATGTGCACCTTCCTCTGTGTCACCGTGTAAGGTGCTATAGCATTCGGGAATGGGCACCACAGTCTCGTCATCAGGGTCAGATTCGGGCTCAGTACACTGTGAGGGCAAAGTAGTGGTCTGAGTAAATGGAACAGCATAATAATCAAGCTGTGGCTGTGCATCTGTGCACTCCATGTCCGATTCATCCTGAAATGGGCTTTTTTCAATTTCCCTCTCTAACCCGGGCACGGTATGTGTAAAGAGCTCCATGGAGTAAAGTGTTGTGTTGCCTGCCGCATCCTTCACTTATGTTTTGGTTGAAGGACACAAGGAAGCAACTTTTTCCGGACCTGGAGCAGCCACTGACGACTCGCTGGTTTTAGTTTTCGAAGATTCTGAAGAGGAAGTGAAAGAGCTAGAGGCTGAGTCAGCAAGGAAAGCCAAAACTTTTTCCTGCTGCTCCGGCTTTAAAACCTGTTTTCCAACTCCCAGATAAGGGAGCCTTTGAGGCCTTGTGTAGCCAGACGATGACGCTGGCTCAACACCTCGAGCCTTAGGTGCTATCTTGCTTTTCCCACTACCACCAGATGCTCCACTACCACCACCACCATCAGTACCAGCTGGCAACGACCGCCCACGGCCTCTTCCACCAGACTTCCTCATTTTTGCGGAAATGTTAGAAAAAGAACAACCGTTATATGATACTGTTAAACAAGGTAGAAGGTGTAGATTAACTTTTGGAGAATTTAGATCTCCCTTATTTTTCGTGAGACTGCAGGAAAAAACAGGCCCTGTGTGTAAAACTACACACTGTACAAAGCAGAACGTGGTTGGCAGACAGAACTTACGTTAATCCACTTAGTGGCAATTTAAAGCCCCCTTTTTTTGTTTTTTGTGGGAGACTGCAGGAAAAAAACAGGCGCAGTGTATGACACCACACTATGCACAAGGCAGAACGTGGCTGGCAGATATATCAAAAAATACAAGGGCTGTAGTAGAATTTCAATCTCCGTACAATGATCAAAGGACAAGTATGACAGCAATAAAAAGGACTACTGCAGTACACACAAAAGAGTGTGGACCAAGAAACAAGAGAACTGTGCAGAAAGAAGCAACAGGATTTTTGCTTTGAAAAAAAGCAGTTGGTTTGCACAGCGGCGTACAAACAGCAATGCAGCTATCAGGGAGCCTTAGAATGCAGCCTAATAAGCTACAGCGCTGATGTACCCAAAAAAACCTTCCTCTGCCCCTGCAAAGAAAAGGTGGTGTTGGACAGTGGAAATCGCTACAGCACAAGCGGTTTGAGGGTTAATATTCCCTGCCTAAGTATATCCCTGCTTCTGACGAAGCTGCAGCAACCTCTCCCTATGCTCAGATCGGCAGAAGTAAGATGGCGGTCGGCGTGCACGCCCCTTTATAGCCCCTGTGACGCCGCAGAAAGCAAGCCAATCACTGCCATGCCCTTCTCTAAGATGGTGGGGACCGAGACCTATGTCATTACGCTGCCCAGACTCTGCGTCCTCCTTCATTGGCTGAGAAATGGCACTTAAAGCGTCATACGAAACGCGACTTTGGCACGCAGATCGCCGACCTCATGGCCGATCCCACAGTGGGATCGGGTTGGGTTTCACGAAACCCAACTTTGCCAAAAGTCGGTGACTTTTGAAATTGTCCGATCCGTTTCGCTCAACCCTAGCCACAAGTCATCAAATTACAGAGAGCTTTGCGCGGTTTGGGAGACCCTAAGAAGAAATCATTCTCGCCTAAAAAACAAGCATGTGAAGATTCTAACAGACAATATGACGGCAGTAACCTTCCTTAAACACCAGGGAGGTCCCAGACACAAACCACACAGTTCTATCAATGTCAGCTGTATACTTAGAAGGGTCTCAGAATATCCTGGCCGACTACCTGAGCAGGAGGAAAGTCTGTCCAACAGAATGGGAATTAAATCAAGAAGTTTTCCAACTATTATGCCATCGTTGGAGAACACCCAAGATAGATTTATTTCCCACAAGAAAAAATTTGAAGGTGCCCAGATTTTATTCCCTCAACCCTTCGGACATGCCAGAAGCAGTCGACGCCTTAAGCCAGACATGGGAAGAGCCACTCTCTTATGCGTTTCCTCCATTGGCACTCATTCCGATGGTACTCAGAAAGATTCAGGAAGACCAGGCAACTGTGTTGATGATTGTACCATTCTGGCCCTCTATGGAAGGACATCATCTATCAGGGTCCTGTCCTACACCAAAATCCAGAACGATTGCACCTTTCAGCATGGATCCTGAGAGGGACATTTTGAAAGCCCGAGGCTTACCCGATGAAGTCATTTCAACTATTCAGGCCAGTCGAAAACCGGTAACTTCAGCCATCTATTACAAGATCTGGAAAAGATTCTGTATGGAGGGTGGCAGGTCGGCCGTGATGCCAGAGAACCCGGATGTTCCCAGAGTTCTGGATTTTCTCCAATCTGGGTTCAATATGGGGCTTAGACCTAGTACCCTTAAGGTGCAGATCTCGGCCCTCAGCACTTTCTTAGACTATCCTTTGGCCTCTCACCCTTGGATAATTAGATTTGTTAAAGCCATCCAGAGATAACGTTCCACTTTTAGACAATTGACTCCCACTTGGGACTTAAATCTAGTTCTCAGGGCTCTATGTAAAAACCCTTATACCCTTGGGGAAGACATGCCTATCTCGGTTCGGACATGGAAAACAGCCTTTTTGGTAGCGATTACAACGGCTAAAAGAGTGGGAGAAATTCAAGCCTTATCTATTAGGGATCCATACCTTCAGATTCGTGACGATCACATAATTTTAAAATTAGATCCATCATTTATCCCTAAAGTAGCTTCAGTACAAAACCGAAATCAGGAGATAATTTTACCCTCCTTTTGCGAAAAACCCCTCTAATGCAAAAGAGCAATCTTTACATTCTCTTGATGTCAGACAAGCAGTTTTAGACTATCTAGAGGCCAATAGTACCTGGAGAAAAGATCCTAACCTATTTATTATTTTTTGGGGGAAAGAATAGGGGTAAAAAAGCTTCCAAAACTTCTATAGCTAGATGGACCACAACTGTAATTGCTAAAGCCTACTCATCAGAAGGGGTAGATTGTCCAGCAGGTATTAAAGCTCATTCTACTAGGGCCATTTCAGCATTATGGGCTGAATGAGCAGGGGCGTCCTTAGAACAAATATGTAAGGCTGCAACTTGGGCCAGGGTAAATACATTTTGCAAACATTATAAGCTTGACATATTAGCAGCCCAGCAAACGTCATTTGGAAGAAAGGTTCTCCAAGCAGTTGTCCCACCCTAAAGGAGTTTCTTTGGTATTCTCCAGAGTGCTGTCAGGGGAACGTCCTGGAAAATGTGTATTATAACTACCGATAATTCGGTTTCCAGGAGTCCATCCTGACAGCACCGTTACGTTCCCCTCCCTATGTATACTATGTCATATGCTGTAATATGATTTGGTTAATAAAAATTCAAATAGAATCTATCCATGGTGTGGTAATTGTCAAAACACTGAAGGAAAGGGGGCGGAGTGGGACCTTTTAACCTCTCGTGTTGTCTTTCCTGTCCCTGCAAGTAGAAGGAGGACATCCTCCAGAGTGCTGTCAGGATGGACTCCTGGAAACCGAATTATCGGTAGGTATAATACCCATTTTTTGCAGCATTATTTGATACTGTGATTCTAATTTATATGAGTTTTATAACACCAGGCTCATTGTATGGGCATATTATGTATATCCTGTGTTTTTGCAGCATTATTTGATACTGTGATTCTCATTTTATATGTGTTTTATAACACATCAGGCTCATTGTATGGGCATATTATGTATATACTGTGTTTTTGCAGCATTATTTGATACTGTGATTCTCATTTTATATGAGTTTTATAACACACCAGGCTCATTGTATGGACATATTATGTATATCCTGTGTTTTTCCAGCATTATTTGATACTGTGATTCTCATTTTATGAGTTTTATAACACACCAGGCTCATTGTATGGGCATATTATGTATAGGCTGTGTTTTTGCAGCATTATTTGATACTGTGATTCTCATTTTATATGAGTTTTATAACACATCAGGCTCATTGTATGGGCATATAATGTATATCCTGTGTTTTCCAGCATTAATTGATACTGTGATTCTCATTTTATATGAGTTTTAAAACACATCAGGTTCATTGTATGGACATATTATGTATATCCTGTGTTTTTCCAGCATTATTTGATACTGTGATTCTCATTTTATATGTGTTTTATAACACAGCAGGCTCATTGTACGGGCATATTATGTATAGCCTGTGTTTTTGCAGCATTATTTGATACTGTGATTCTCATTTTATATGTGTTTTATAACACACCAGGCTCATTGTATGGGCATATTATGTATAGCCTGTGTTTTTGCAGCATTATTTGATACTGTGATTCTCATTTTATGAGTTTTATAACATACCAGGCTCATTGTATGGGCATATTATGTATAGCCTGTGTTTTTGTAGCATTATTTGATACTGTGATTCTCATTTATATGAGTTTATAACACCAGGTTCATTGTATGGACATGTTATGTATTGTTAAATATTAATTATTAATTGAATTATTCTTATTTTCAATTCTGTACTGAGCACATTGCTTCTTGCTGACATTACCAAAAGCTATTTCTGTGTGTAACGGGGTCTACTGTGCTGTAGTACCTCTTTCAGCACCCCCGTGTTTCAGGAGGTCCACTCTGCTTTTGCTGGATTCTGAATGAAGGACGCTGGCTGGAATTCCTTGATTACGTGAGAGCATATAAAAGCTGACTGCTACTCCACGTATTTCCAGTCTAAAAGAGCACACTTTATTCACAGCACACAGAATATATAACACAGATACACAGGGCAGGCCAATAGAAAAAGCAGGCCAGACATACATTACAATAGCTGCAGGGGGCCGGAGCCTGCTGATATTTACTGTGGGAATTACAACGGTGGGGGAGGTCAGAAGGAGAATATCTTGTTGACCAGGGGCGCAGCCTGTGGACTGATGCATTTCACATGGAACCTATTATACATAATATATACTGCATAACATATTCTTGGTGCTGGGGGTCCTGTAACACGGCTCCCCTTTTCAGCGACGCGATCGGCATACACAGTCTGATCCTTAACGGATCGGTTTGGGGATGACCGAAGTTTATGGGGTTGGTACAAGTTCCGTTTGTCGACTTAGTCCATCGGCATTACCGTTTTGTTTGCCGGGTCTGTAGTGGATGGTGAAGTCCAGAGGTTGTAGGGCTAAACTCCACCGCAGCAATCTGCCGTTGTCTCCGGAGACCCGATTAAACCAGACTAGGGGATTATGGTCCGTTAGGAGGGAAAACTGTCATCCATACAAATATGGTTGTAACTTTTTGAGTGCCCATACTATTGCCAGGCACTCCTTCTCGATGGCCGCATAGCTCACTTCACGGGGCAGTAGTTTCCGACTCAGGTAAGCTACCGGGTGTTCTTGGCCGTCCGGCCCGACTTGGCTTAGTACTGCCCCCAATCCAAACATAGAAGCATCTGTGTGAACAAGGAAACGTTTGGTTGGATCGGGTGCGGCCAATACAGGGGTATTGGTGAGGGCGTCCTTTAGCTGGTGAAAGGCTTCCTGTTATGATCTGGTGGTTTAGGAACAACATGAGACAAGCTCTGAAGGAGGTGGTATCTGTACTGACCGCAGACTCTGAACCTAGCAGTGCAACTAGAAATAGCCATGGGGGGTACCTGACGCTCCCTAGACCCCTCGGCACAGCCTAAGATCTAACTTCCCCTAAAGATAGAAACAGGAAACCTATCTTGCCTCAGAGAAAATCCCCAAAGGAAAGATAGCCCCCCACAAATATTGACGGTGAGAGGAGGGGAAAATAACATATGCAGAGATGAAATCAGATTTTAGCATAGGAGGCCAGTCTAGCTTGATAGATAGGACAGGAAAGGATACTATGCGGTCAGTATAAAAACTACAAAACAATCCACACAGAGTTTACAAAATCTCCACACCTGACTAAAGGTGTGGAGGGTAAATCTGCTTCCCAGAGCTTCCAGCTAACAGAAAAAAATCCATAATGACAAGCTGGACAAAAATAGAATGCACAGAACAATAAGTCCACAACATGTGGACTGAAATGAGCAAAGCCAGAACTTATCTTAGCAGAACTGGTCAGGAAACCAGGAGAATCCAAGCAGGGATGTGAATCCAGCAGAAAACATTGACAAGTAACATAGTAACATAGTTAGTAAGGCCGAAAAAAGACATTTGTCCATCCAGTTCAGCCTATATTCCATCATAATAAATACCCAGATCTACGTCCTTCTACAGTGGCATAGGCTGAAGACTAGAGCCAGGTTAAATAGCAGAGCCAGGAGAGACGATTAGTGAAAGCAGCTGCTAAAGCTAAACCCAAGGAGCAGCAGTTCCACTCAAAACCACCAGAGGGAGCCCAAGGGCAGAATTCACAAAAGTGCCATTTACAACCACCGGAGGGAGCCCAAGAACGGAATTCACAACAGTACCCCCCCCTTGAGGAGGGGTCACCGAACCCTCACCAGAGCCCCCAGGCCGATCAGGATGAGCCAAGTGAAAAGCACGAACCAAATCGGTAGCATGGACATCGGAGGCAACAACCCAAGAATTATCCTCCTGGCCATAACCCTTCCACTTGACAAGATATTGGAGCCTCCGCCTCGAAAAACGAGAATCCAAAATCTTCTCAACCTCATATTCCAACTCTCCCTCAACCAACACCGAGGCAGGAAGGTCAACCGAGGAAACAACGGGCACCACATATCTCCGCAACAAAGATCTATGGAAAACATTATGAATGGTAAAAGAGGCTGGAAGAGCCAAACGAAAAGAGACCGGATTAATAATTTCAGAAATTTTATAAGGACCGAGGCTTAAACTTAGGAGAAGAAACCTTCATAGGAACATGACGAGAAGACAACCAAACCAAATCCCCCACACAAAGCCGGGGACCAACACGCCGTCGGCGGTTAGCAAAACGTTGAGCCCTTTCCTGAGACAACGTCAAATTGTCCACCACATGAGTCCAAATCTGCTGCAACCTGTCCACCACAGAATCAACACCAGGACAATCAGAAGGCTCAACCTGCCCAGAAGAAAAACGAGGATGAAAACCAAAATTACAAAAGAAAGGTGAAACCAAAGTAGCCGAACTAGCCCGATTATTAAGGGCAAACTCGGCCAACGGCAAGAAAGACACCCAATCATCCTGATCAGCAGACACAAAGCATCTCAAATAGGTCTCCAAGGTCTGATTAGTTTGCTCAGTTTGGCCATTAGTCTGAGGATGAAACGCCGAAGAAAAAGACAAATCAATGCCCATCCTAGCACAAAAGGCCCGCCAAAATCTAGAGACAAACTGAGAACCTCTGTCAGACACAATATTCTCCGGAATGCCATGCAAACGAACCACATGCTGAAAAAACAATGGAACCAGATCTGAGGAGGAAGGCAACTTAGGCAAAGGTACCAAATGGACCATTTTAGAGAACCGGTCACAAACAACCCAGATAACAGACATCTTCTGGGAAACAGGAAGATCCAACATAAAATCCATGGAAATATGCGTCCAGGGCCTCTTAGGGACCGGCAAAGGCAAAAGCAACCCACTAGCGCGGAAACATCAAGGCTTGGCCCGGGCGCAAGTCCCACAGGACTGCACAAAAGCACGCACATCGCGAGACAAGGAAGGCCACCAAAAGGACCTAGCAACCAAATCTCTGGTACCAAAAATCCCAGGATGACCAGCCAACACTGAACAATGAACCTCAGAAATTACCTTACTTCTCCATCTATCAGGAACAAACAGCTTCCCCACTGGACAGCGGTCAGGCCTATCAGCCTGAAATTCCTGAAGCACCCGGCGCAAATCAGGGGAGATAGCAGAAAGAACCACCCCCTCCTTAAGAATGCCAACTGGCTCAAGGACACCAGGAGAATCAGGCGAAAAACTCCTAGAGAGGGCATCAGCCTTAACATTCTTAGATCCCAGAAGATACGAGACCACAAAATCAAAACGGGAGAAAAACAGGGACTATCGAGCCTGTCTAGGATTCAGCCGCTTGGCCGACTCGAGGTAAATCAGATTCTTATGATCGGTCAGGACCACAACACGGTGTTTAGCTCCCTCAAGCCAATGTCGCCACTCCTCAAACGCCCACTTCATAGCCAACAACTCCCGATTGCCGACATCATAATTGCGTTTCGCAGGCGAAAACTTTCTGGAAAAAAAAGCACACGGTTTCATCAAAGAACCATCAGACTCCCTCTGAGACAAGACGGCCCCTGCCCCAATCTCAGAAGCGTCGACCTCAACCTGAAAAGGAAGAGAAACATCCG
This sequence comes from Ranitomeya imitator, assembly GCF_032444005.1. NCBI lineage: Eukaryota > Metazoa > Chordata > Amphibia > Anura > Dendrobatidae > Ranitomeya > Ranitomeya imitator. The sequence continues at coordinate 779,613,608 of NC_091284.1, forward strand.
GTTGACGCAACACAGGGGCAGAAGTAAATCGGCGTTTAAGCTCCTGAAGGGCCTCAACAGCCTCAGAGGACCAATTCGTCACATCAGCACCTTTCTTCGTCAAATCAGTAAGGGGCTTAACCACACTGGAAAAGTTGGCAATGAAACGGCGATAGAAATTAGCAAAGCCCAAAAATTTTTGAAGACCCTTCACAGATGTGGGCTGGATCCAGTCATGAATAGCTTGGACCTTAACAGGATCCATTTCTATAGACGAGGGAGAAAAAACAAAACCCAAAAAAGAGACCTTCTGAATTCCGAATAGGCACTTAGACCCCTTCACAAAGAAAGCATTATCACGAAGGATCTGGAACACCATCCTGACCTGCTTCACATGAGACTCCCAATCATTGGAAAAAATCAAAATATCATCCAAATAAACGACCATGAATTTATCAAGATAATTGCGGAAAATATCATGCATGAAAGACTGGAACACAGATGGAGCATTAGAGAGCCCAAATGGCATCACAAGGTATTCAAAATGGCCTTCAGGCGTATTAAATGCAGTTTTCCATTCGTCACCCTGTTTAATATGAACAAGATTATATGCCCCTCGGAGGTCAATCTTAGTAAACCAACTAGCCCCCTTAATCTGAGCAAACAAATCAGTAAGCAAAGGCAAGGGGTATTGGAATTTGACCGTGATTTTATTAAGAAGATGATAATCAATACAGGGTCTCAAGGAGCCATCCTTCTTAGCAACAAAAAAGAAACCCGCTCCCAATGGTGACGAAGAGGGCCGAATATGCCCTTTCTCCAAAGATTCCTTAACATAGCTCCGCATGGCGGCATGCTCTGGCACAGACAGATTGAAAAGTCGTCCCTTAGGGAACTTACAACCAGGAATCAAGTTAATAGCACAATCACAGTCCCTATGTGGAGGAAGGGAACTGGACTTGGGCTCATCAAATACATCCTGGGAATCCGACAAAAACTCAGGGACCTCAGAAGAGGGGGAAGAGGAAATTGACATCAAAGGAACGTCACTATGTACCCCTTGACAACCCCAACTAGTCACAGACATAGTTTTCCAATGCAGGTTATGCAACACCAGAAAACTGCAATCTTCCTGATGTGCAGGAGCCATGTACATAGTCATCTGTGTCCAGTACTGAGGTTTATCCTTGGCCAAGGGTGTAGCATCAATGCCCCTCAAAGGAATAGGGCTCTGCAAAGGCTGCAAGGAAAAACCACAGCGCCTGGCGAATTCTAAGTCCATTAAGTTAAGGGCAGCGCCTGAATCCACAAGTGCCATGACAGAAAAGGACGACAATGAGCAAATCAGGGTCACAGATAAGAGAAATTTAGGCTGTATAGTACTAATGGTAACAGACCTAGCGACTCTCTTAGTACGCTTAGGGCAATCAGAGATAACATGAGCCGAATCACCACAGTAAAAACACAGCCCATTCTGACGTCTGAATTCCTGCCGTTCTATTCTAGTCAAAATCCTATCACATTGCATAGGTTCAGGACTATGCTCAGAGGATACTGCCATATGGTGCACAGCTTTGCGTTCGCGCAGACGCCGATCAATCTGAATGGCTAGAGACATAGATTCGTTCAAACCGGCAGGCGTAGGAAAGCCGACCATAACATCTTTAAGGGTTTCAGAAAGACCTTTTCTGAAAATAGCAGCCAGAGCCTCTTCTGTTGTGAATTCTGTTGTCAAGCTCCCTCCTGTGGTCATGAATGGTACTTCGGCTGGTTCTGTCCATGGGCTTCCTCTGGTGGTTGTGAGTGGAGCTGCTGCTTCTGAGTTTCCTTCCACAGGTGACGAGGTTAATTCGTTAGCTGGCTGCTCTATTTAACTCCACTTAGATCATTGCTCCATGCCACCTGTCAATGTTCCAGTATTGGTCTTGTTCTCTCCTGGATCGTTCTTGTGACCTGTCTTCCCAGCAGAAGCTAAGTTCCTGCTTGCTTTTCTCTGGTTTGCTATTTTTCTGTCCAGCTTGCTATTTTGATTTTGTCTTGCTTGCTGGAAGCTCTGGGATGCAGAGGGAGCGCCTCCGCACCGTGAGTCGGTGCGGAGGGTCTTTTTGCGCCCTCTGCGTGGTATTTTTGTAGTTTTTTGTGCTGACCGCAAAGTTACCTTTCCTATCCTCTGTCTGTTCAGTAAGTCGGGCCTCACTTTGCTAAATCTATTTAATCTCTGTGTTTGTAATTTTCATCTTTACTCACAGTCATTATATGTGGGGGGCTGCCTTTTCCTTTGGGGAATTTCTCTGCGGCAAGGTAGGCTTTATTTTTCTATCTCTAGGGCTAGCTAGTTTCTTAGGCTGTGTCGAGTTGCATAGGGAGCATTAGGAGCAATCCACGGCTATTTCTAGTGTGTGTGATAGGATTATGGATTGCGGTCAGCAGAGTTCCCACGTCTCAGAGCTTGTCCTGTATTATTAGTAACTATCAGGTCATTCCGTGTGCTCTTAACCACTAGGTCCATTGTCCTAACCACCAGGTCATAACAGTACAGGTGGCCCAAAGTACTAATGCATCTCAATAGAGTGATAAGAGAAGTTCTGAGACCATTTTTTTTTCTTTGCAATGTGTTTTGTCTCTCTTTTCCCCTTTACCTCTGAGTGGTTCAGGATACAGGTGTAGATATGGACATTCAAGGTCTGTTCTCTTGTATGAATAATCTCACTGCAAGGGTACAAAACATTCAAGATTTTGTGGTTCAGAATCCGATGTTAGAGCCTAGGATTCCTATTCCTGATTTGTTTTTTGGAGATAGATCTAAGTTTCTGAATTTCAAAAATAATTGTAAATTATTTCTTGCTTTGAAACCTCGCTCCTCAGGTGACCCTGTTCAACAAGTAAAAATCATTATTTCTTTGTTGCGTGGTGACCCTCAAGACTGGGCATTTTCCCTTGCGCCAGGAGATCCGGCATTGCGTGATGTTGATGCGTTTTTTCTGGCGCTTGGATTGCTTTATGATGAACCAAATTCAGTGGATCAGGCAGAGAAAATCTTGCTGGCTTTGTGTCAGGGTCAGGATGAAGCGGAGGTATATTGTCAGAAGTTTAGGAAGTGGTCTGTACTCACTCAGTGGAATGAATGTGCCCTGGCAGCAATTTTCAGAAAGGGTCTCTCTGAAGCCCTTAAGGATGTCATGGTGGGATTTCCCATGCCTGCTGGTCTGAATGAGTCTATGTCTTTGGCCATTCAGATCGATCGACGCTTGCGTGAGCGTAAAGCTGTGCACCATTTGGCGGTATTATCTGAGCATAGACCTGAGCCTATGCAATGTGATAGGACTTTGACCAGAGCTGAACGGCAAGAACACAGACGTCGGAATGGGCTGTGTTTTTACTGTGGTGATTCCACTCATGCTATCTCCGATTGTCCTAAGCGCACTAAGCGTTTCGCTAGGTCTGCTACCATTGGTACGGTACAGTCGAAATTTCTTTTGTCCGTTACTCTGATTTGCTCTTTGTCATCCTATTCTGTTATGGCATTTGTGGATTCAGGCGCTGCCCTGAATTTGATGGACTTGGAGTTTGCTAGGCGCTGTGGTTTTTTCTTGGAGCCCTTGCAGTATCCTATTCCATTGAGAGGAATTGATGCTACGCCTTTGGCCAAGAATAAGCCTCAGTACTGGATCCAATTGACCATGTGCATGGCTCCTGCACATCAGGAGGATATTCGCTTTTTGGTGTTGCATAATCTGCATGATGTGGTCGTTTTGGGGTTGCCATGGCTACAGGTCCATAATCCAGTATTGGATTGGAAATCCATGTCGGTGTCCAGCTGGGGTTGTCAGGGGGTACATGGTGATGTTCCATTTCTGTCTATTTCGTCATCCACCCCTTCTGAAGTCCCGGAGTTTTTGTCGGATTACCGGGATGTATTTGATGAGCCCAAATCCAGTGCCCTACCTCCTCATAGGGATTGTGATTGTGCTATCAATTTGATTCCTGGTAGTAAGTTTCCTAAGGGCCGACTGTTCAATTTATCTGTGCCAGAGCATGCCGCTATGCGGAGTAATGTAAAGGAATCCTTGGAGAAAGGTCATATTCGCCCGTCGTCGTCACCATTGGGAACAGGGTTCTTTTTTGTGGCCAAGAAGGATGGTTCTTTGAGACCTTGTATTGATTACCGCCTTCTTAATAAGATTACAGTCAAATTTCAGTACCCTTTGCCGCTGCTGTCGGATTTATTTGCTCAGATTAAGGGGGCTAGTTGGTTCACCAAGATAGATCTTCGTGGTGCGTATAATCTTGTGCGTATTAAACAGGGTGATGAATGGAAAACAGCATTTAATACGCCCGAGGGCCATTTTGAGTACCTGGTTATGCCATTCGGGCTTTCCAATGCTCCATCAGTATTTCAGTCCTTTATGCATGACATCTTCCGAGAGTACCTGGATAAATTCCTGATTGTATATTTGGATGATATTTTGGTCTTCTCGGATGATTGGAAGTCTCACGTGAAGCAGGTCAGAATGGTGTTCCAGGTCCTTCGTGCGAATTCTTTGTTTGTGAAGGGGTCAAAGTGTCTCTTTGGAGTTCAGAAGGTTTCATTTTTGGGTTTCATTTTTTCCCCTTCTACTATCGAGATGGATCCTGTTAAAGTCCAGGCCATTTATGATTGGACTCAGCCGACATCTGTGAAGAGTCTGCAAAAGTTCCTGGGCTTTGCTAATTTTTATCGTCGCTTCATCAGTAATTTTTCTAGTGTTGCTAAACCGTTGACCGATTTGACCAAGAAGGATGCTGATTTGGTTAATTGGTCTTCTGCTGCTGTGGAAGCTTTTCAGGAGTTGAAGCATCGTTTTTCTTCTGCCTCTGTGTTGTGCCAGCCAGATGTTTCGCTTCCGTTTCAGGTCGAGGTTGATGCTTCTGAGATTGGAGCAGGGGCTGTTTTGTCGCAAAGAAGTTCTGATGGCTCGGTGATGAAACCATGTGCCTTCTTTTCTAGAAAGTTTTCGCCTGCTGAGCGCAATTATGATGTTGGCAATCGAGAGTTGTTGGCCATGAAGTGGGCATTCGAGGAGTGGCGTCATTGGCTTGAAGGAGCCAAGCATCGCGTGGTGGTCTTGACGGATCACAAGAATTTGACTTATCTCGAGTCTGCCAAACGGTTGAATCCTAGACATGCTCGTTGGTCGCTATTTTTCTCCCGTTTTGATTTTGTGGTTTCGTACCTTCCAGGCTCTAAGAATGTGAAGGCTGATGCCCTGTCAAGGAGTTTTGTGCCCGACTCTCCGGGTGTTCCTGAGCCGGCGGGTATTCTCAAAGAGGGGGTAATTTTGTCTGCCATCTCCCCTGATTTGCGGCGGGTGCTGCAAAAATTTCAGGCTGATAGACCTGACCGTTGTCCAGCGGAGAAACTGTTTGTCCCTGATAAATGGACTAGTAGAGTTATCTCTGAGGTTCATTGTTCGGTGTTGGCTGGTCATCCTGGAATCTTTGGTACCAGAGATTTGGTGGCTAGATCCTTTTAGTGGCCGTCTTTGTCGCGGGATGTGCGTTCTTTTGTGCAGTCCTGTGGGACTTGTGCTCGGGCTAAGCCCTGCTGTTCTCGTGCCAGTGGGTTGCTTTTGCCCTTGCCGGTCCCGAAGAGGCCCTGGACGCATATCTCTATGGATTTTATTTCGGATCTTCCTGTCTCTCAAAAGAGGTCGGTCATTTGGGTGGTTTGTGATCGCTTCTCTAAGATGGTCCATTTGGTACCCTTGTCTAAATTGCCTTCCTCCTCTGATTTGGTGCCATTGTTTTTCCAGCATGTGGTTCGTTTACATGGCATTCCGGAGAACATCGTTTCGAGACAGAGGTTCCCAGTTTGTTTCGAGGTTTTGGCGAGCCTTTTGTGCTAGGATGGGCATTGATTTGTCTTTTTCCTCGGCTTTCCATCCTCAGACAAATGGCCAAACCGAACAAACTAATCAGACTTTGGAAACATATCTGAGATGCTTTGTTTCTGCTGATCAGGATGATTGGGTGTCCTTTTTGCCTTTGGCTGAGTTCGCCCTTAATAATCGGGCCAGCTCGGCTACTTTGGTTTCGCCGTTTTTCTGCAATTCTGGTTTCCATCGTCGTTTCTCTTCAGGGCAGGTTGAGTCTTCAGACTGTCCTGGTGTAGATACTGTGGTGGATAGGTTGCAGCAGATTTGGACTCATGTGGTGGACAATTTGACATTGTCCCAGGAGAAGGCTCAACGTTTCGCTAACCGCCGGCGCTGTGTGGGTCCCCGACTTCGTGTTGGGGATTTGGTTTGGTTGTCGTCTCGTTATGTTCCTATGAAGGTTTCCTCTCCTAAGTTTAAGCCTCGTTTCATTGGTCCGTATAAGATTTCTGAGGTTCTCAATCCTGTGTCGTTTCGTTTGACCCTTCCAGCTTCTTTTGCCATCCATAATGTATTCCATAGGTCATTGTTGCGGAGATACGTGGCGCCTGTGGTTCCATCCGTTGATCCTCCTGCCCCGGTGTTGGTTGAGGGGGAGTTGGAGTATGTGGTGGAGAAGATTTTGGATTCTCGTATTTCGAGACGGAAACTCCAGTACCTGGTCAAGTGGAAGGGTTATGGTCAGGAAGATAATTCCTGGGTCTTTGCCTCCGATGTTCATGCTGCCGATCTGGTTCGTGCCTTTCATTTGGCTTGTACTGGTCGGCCTGGGGGCTCTGGTGAGGGTTCGGTGACCCCTCCTCAAGGGGGGGTACTGTTGTGAATTCTGTTGTCAAGCTCCCTCCTGTGGTCATGAATGGTACTTCGGCTGGTTCTGTCCATGGGCTTCCTCTGGTGGTTGTGAGTGGAGCTGCTGCTTCTGAGTTTCCTTCCACAGGTGACGAGGTTAATTCATTAGCTGGCTGCTCTATTTAACTCCACTTAGATCATTGCTCCATGCCACCTGTCAATGTTCCAGTATTGGTCTTGTTCTCTCCTGGATCGTTCTTGTGACCTGTCTTCCCAGCAGAAGCTAAGTTCCTGCTTGCTTTTCTCTGGTTTGCTATTTTTCTGTCCAGCTTGCTATTTTGATTTTGTCTTGCATGCTGGAAGCTCTGGGACGCAGAGGGAGCGCCTCCGCACCGTGAGTCGGTACGGAGGGTCTTTTTGCGCCCTCTGCGTGGTCTTTTTGTAGTTTTTTGTGCTGACCGCAAAGTTACCTTTCCTATCCTCTGTCTGTTCAGTAAGTCGGGCCTCACTTTGCTAAATCTATTTCATCTCTGTGTTTGTAATTTTCATCTTTACTCACAGTCATTATATGTGGGGGGCTGCCTTTTCCTTTGGGGAATTTCTCTGAGGCAAGGTAGGCTTTATTTTTCTATCCCTAGGGCTAGCTAGTTTCTTAGGCTGTGTCGAGTTGCATAGGGAGCGTTAGGAGCAATCCACGGCTATTTCTAGTGTGTGTGATAGGATTAGGGATTGCGGTCAGCAGAGTTCCCACGTCTCAGAGCTTGTCCTGTATTATTAGTAACTATCAGGTCATTCCGTGTGCTCTTAACCACTAGGTCCATTATTGTCCTAACCACCAGGTCATAACACTCTTCATTCCATTTAGTGAGCACAGACCATTTTCTAAATTTCTGGCAGTATAACTCTGCCGCTTCCTGACATTGACACAGGGCCAACAGTGTTTTCTCAGCATGCTCAACAGAGGTAGGTTCGTCATATAATAATCCGAGCGCTTGAAAAAATGCGTCTACATTCAATAATGCCGGATCCCCTGTTTCAAGAGAAAAAGCCCAGTCTTGCGGATGACCACGCAGCAAGGATGTGGTGATTTTCACCTGCTGAATGGGATAACCTGAAGAACGGGGTTTCAAAGCAAAAAACAATTTGCAGTTATTTTTAAAGTTCAAAAACTTGGATCTGTCCCCAAAGAACAAATCCGGAGTAGGAATTCTGGGCTCTAAAGCCGGAGTCTGGACAACCTAGTCCTGGATACTCTGTACTCTTGCAGCCAGTTGATCCACATGAGAAAACAAACCCTGAGCATCCATGCCAGAGCATATATCCTGCACCACCCAGATATCAAGAGGAAAAAAAGAGGCAAACCAGAGCACAGAAAAAAAATGGTTCAGAACTTTCTTTTCCTTCTTTTGAGATACATTTAATTCATTTTTAGCCACTTGTACTGTTATGATCTGGTGGTTTAGGAACAACATGAGACAAGCTCTGAAGGAGGTGGTATCTGTACTGACCGCAGACCCTGAACCTAGCAGCGCAACTAGAAATAGCCGTGGGGGGTACCTGACGCTCCCTAGACCCCTCGGCACAGCCTAAGATCTAACTTCCCCTAAAGATGGAAACAGGAAACCTATCTTGCCTCAGAGAAAATCCCCAAAGGAAAGATAGCCCCCCACAAATATTGACGGTGAGAGGAGGGGAAAATAACATACGCAGAGATGAAATCAGATTTTAGCATAGGAGGCCAGTCTAGCTTGATAGATAGGACAGGAAAGGATACTGTGCGGTCAGAATAAAAACTACAAAACAATCCACACAGAGTTTACAAAATCTCCACACCTGACTAAAGGTGTGGAGGGTAAATCTGCTTCCCAGAGCTTCCAGCTAACAGAAAAAATCCATAATGACAAGCTGGACAAAAATAGAATGCAATAGAATAGAAATGAAGGAGCGCCATTTGACTTTTTAATGCAAAATTGACTGGAATTGAGATGGGACGCCATGTTGCGTTTGGAGAGCCACTGATGTGCCTAAACATTGAAACCCCCCACAATTGACACCATTTTGGAAAGTAGACCCCCTAAGGAACTTATCTAGAGGTGTGGTGAGCACTTTGACCCACCAAGTGCTTCACAGAAGTTTATAATGCAGAACCGTAAAAATAAAAAATCATTTTTTTTTCACAAAAATTATCTTTTTGCCCCCAATTTTTTATTTTCCCAATGGTAAGAGAAGAAATTGGAACCAAAAAGTTGTTGCACAATTTGTCCTGAGTACTCTGATACCCCATGTGTGGGGGTAAACCACTGTTTGGGCACATGGGAGAGCTCGGAAGGGAAGGAACGCCGTTTGATTTTTCAATGGAAAATTCCCAGGAATTGAGATGAGACGCCATGTTGCGTTTGGAGAGCCACTGATGTGCCTAAATATTGAAACCCCCCACAAGTGACACCATTTTGGAAACTAGACCCCCTAAGGAACTTATCTAGATGTGTGGTGAGCACTTTGACCCACCAAGAGCTTCACAGAAGGTTATAATGCAGAGCCGTAAAAATAAAAGAAAAATTTTTTCCCACAAAAATTATTTTTTAGCCCCCAGTTTTGTATTTTCCCGAGGGTAACAGGAGAAATTGGACCCCAAAAGTTGTTGTGCAATTTGTCCTGAGTGCGCTGATACCCCATATATGGGAGGGAACCACCGTGTGGGCGCATGGGAGGGCTCGGAAGGGAAGGAGCGCCATTTGGAATACAGACTTAGATGGAAAATCTGCAGGCATCACATTGCGTTTGCAGAGCCCCTAATGTACCTAAACAGTAGAAACCCCCCACAAGTGACCCCATATTGGAAACTAGACCCCCCCACAAACTTATCTAGATGTGTTGTGAGAGCTTTGAGCCCCCAAGTCTTTCACTACAGTTTATAACGCAGAGCTGTGAAAATAAAAAATCTTTTTTTTTCCCACAAAAATTATTTTTTAGCCCCCAGTTTTGTATTTTCCCAAGGGTAACAGGAGAAATTGGACACCAAAAGTTGTTGTCCAATTTGTCCTGAGTACGCTGATACCCCATATGTTGGGGTAAACTCCTGTTTGGGCACACGGGAGAGCTCGGAAGGGAAGGAGCACTGTTTTACTTTTTCAACGCAGAATTGGCTGGAATTGAGATCGGACGCCATGTCGCGTTTGGAGAGCCCCTGATGTGTCTAAACAGTGGAAACCCCCCAATTATAACTGAAACCCTAATCCAAACACACCCCTAACCCTAATTCCAACGGTAACCCTAACCACACCTCTAACCCAGACACACCCCTAACCCTAATCCCAACCATATTCCCAACCGCAAATGTAATCCAAACCCTAACCCTAACTTTAGACCCAACCCTAACTGTAGCCGTAGCCCTAACCCTAGCCCTAACCCTAGCCCTAACCCTAGCCCTAACCCTAACCATAACCCTAGCCCTAACCCTAGCCCTAACCCTAGCCCTAACCCTAGCCCTAACCCTAACCCGAGCCCTAACCCTAGCCCTAGCCCTAACCCTAGCCCTAACCCTAGCCCTAACCCTAATGGGAAAATGGAAATAAATACATTTTTTTAATTTTTTTTATTTTTCCCTAACTAAGGGGGTGATGAAGGGGGGTTTGATTTACTTTTATAGCGGGTTTTTTAGTGGATTTTTATGATTGGCAGCCGTCACACACTGAAAGACGCTTTTTATTGCAAAAAATATTTTTTGCGTTACCACATTTTGAGAGCTATAATTTTTCCATATTTGAGTCCACAGAGTCATGTGAGGTCTTGTTTTTTGCGGGACGAGTTGACAATTTTATTGGTAACATTTTCGGGCACGTGACATTTTTTGATCGCTTTTTATTCCGATTTTTGTGAGGCAGAATTACCAAAAACCAACTATTCATGAATTTCTTTTGGGGGAGGCGTTTATACCGTTCAGCGTTTGGAAAAATTGATAAAGCAGTTTTATTCTTCGGGTCAGTACGATTACAGCGACACCTCATTTATGTCATTTTTTAAAATGTTTTGGCGCTTTTATACGATAAAAACTATTTTATAGAAAAAATAATTATTTTTGCATCGCTTTATTCTGAGGACTATAACTTTTTTATTTTTTTGCTGATGTTGCTGTATGGCAGCTCGTTTTTTGCGGGACAAGATGACGCTTTCAAAGGTACCATGGTTATTTATATCCGTCTTTTTGATCGCGTGTTATTCTACTTTTTGTTCAGCGGTATGATAATAAAGCGTTGTTTTTTGTTTCGTTTTTTTTTTTTCTTACGGTGTTTACTGAAGGGGTTAACTAGTAGGACAGTTTTATAGGTCGGGTCGTTAAGGACGCAGCAATACTAAATATGTGTACTTTTATTGTTTTTTTTTTTTTTAGTTAAAGAAAAGTATTTATGGGAATAATATTTTTTTTTTTTCATTATTTAGGATTTTTTTTTTTTTTTACACACTTGTAAATTTAAAAAAAACCTTTTTTACTTTGTCCCAGGGGGGGACAATACAGATCGGTGATCTGCCAGTTTGCACAGCACTCTGACAGATCACCGATCTGTCTCAGAGCGCTGCAGCGTTACCAAGTGCCTGCTCTGGGCAGGCACTTGGTAAGCCACCTCCCTCCCTGCAGGACCCGGATCCGCGGCCATCTTGGATCCGGGACTTGCTGCAGGGAGGAAGGTAGGAGACCCCCGGAGCAACGTGATCACATCGCGTTGCTCCGGGGGTCTCAGGGAAGCCCGCAGGGAGCCCCCTCCCTGCGCAATGCTTCCCTGCACCGCCGGCACATCGCGATCATGTTTGATCGCGGTGTGCCGGGGGTTAATGTGCCGGGGGCGGTCCGTGACCGCTCCTGGCACATAGTGCCGGATGTCAGCTGCGATAAGCAGCTGACACCCGGCCACTCTCCCCCCGTGGGCGCGGCCGATCGCCTATGACGTACTATTCCGTCCTTGGGAAGTAGGGCCCACCCCACATGGACGGAATAGTATGTCTAATGGCAGAAAGGGGTTAATAATCGGGCTAGTTCTGCTACCTTGGTTTCGCCTTTTTTTTGCAATTTTGGTCTTCATCCTCGTTTTTCTTCACGGCAGGTTGAGCCTTCTGATTGTCCTGGTGTGGATTCTGTGGTTGACAGGTTGCAGCAAATTTGGGCTCATGTGGTGGACAATTTGGTGTTGTCTCAGGAGGAGGCTCAGCGTTTTGCTAACCGTCGTCGGTGTGTTGGTTCCCGACTTCGGGTTGGGGATTTGGTCTGGTTGTCTTCCCGTCATGTTCCTATGAAGGTTTCTTCCCCTAAGTTCAAGCCTCGGTTTATTGGTCCTTATAGGATTTCTGAGACTATCAATCCAGTGTCTTTTCATTTGGCCCTTCCAGCCTCTTTTTCCATCCATAATGTTTTCCATAGATCTTTGTTGCGGAAATATGTGGTGCCCGTTGTTCCCTCTGTTGATCTTCCTGCCCCGGTGTTGATTGATGGGGAGTTGGAGTATGTGGTTGAGAAGATTTTGGATTCTCGTTTTTCGAGGCGGAAGCTTCAGCATCTTGACAAATGGAAGGGTTATGGCCAGGAGGATAATTCTTGGGTTGTTGCCTCCGATGTTCATGCTGACAATTTGGTTTGTGCCTTTCATTTGGCTCGTCCTGATTGGCCTGGGGGCTCTGGTGAGGGTTCGGTGACCCCTCCTCAAGGGGGGGGGGGTACTGTTGTGAATTCTGCTCTTGGGCTCCCTCCGGTGGTTATGAGTGGTAGTGCTGCTGTCTTTGGATCGCAGCATTCATCAGGTGTGTCCACTTTTTGCAATTAGGACTGGGCTATTTAGTCTTGCTTGATTCTTTAGTCAGTGCCAGTTGTCCATTGTTTTTGGAGGATTCACATCCCTGCCTGGTCTCTCCTGTTTTGCTGTTCTTTTCATCAAAGATAAGTTCTGGTTTTGTTTTTGCAGTCCACATGCTGTGGGCCTTATTGTTCAATGCATTTCGATGTTTTGTCTTGTCCAGCTTTGTCTGTGTAAGGATTTTTTCAGCCAAGCTGGTATCTCTGGAGATGCAGATATACCCTCCATGTCTTTAGTCAGATGTGGAGATTTTGTATTTTCTGTGGTGGATATTTTCTAGTGTTTTAATACTGACCGCATAGTACTCTGTTCTATCCTTTCTTTTTAGCTAGAATGGCCTCCTTTGCTAAATCCTGATTTCAGTCTGCGTATGTCATTTCCCTCTCCTCTCACAGTCAATATTTGTGGGGGGGCTGTCTATCCTTTGGGGATTTTCTCTGAGGCAAGATAGTTTTTCCGTTTCTTTCTCTAAGGGTATTTAGTCCTCCGGCTGTGTCGAGGTGTCTAGGGAGTGTTAGGTACATCCCACGGCTACTTCTAGTTGCGGTGTTAGGTTCAGGGTCTGCGGTCAGTACAGGTACCACCTTCTCCAGAGTACGTCTCATGCTGCTGCTAGGCCACCAGATCATAACAGTCCTCCACCCCTTGGTTAGTTGTAGCCCCCAAAGTCGGGTCAGCTTCGCCTTGGTAGCAGTGTACAGCGGCCCGGTGGAAGGTAGCTGTTCCCGCCTTTGGCCACTGGGTATGCTGAGTCCGGTTGGGACATTGTATTTGCAGGTGGCCCAGCTGACGGCAGGTGTGGCATCGCGCCCCATGGGAACTGTGGTAGGCCGAGTTTCTAGCTGGCCCCCTACAATCTTCGGTGGTTTGGGGCCCTCCAGGTCCATGGGCGGACCCCTAGTGACCATCTTTGATCCGGTCAACTGAGGCCTCCTGGCATCATGATGTTCATCGGCCAGACGAGCGGCTTCCTCAAGAGTAATTGGCCGCCTGTCCCGAAGCCATTCCTGGATCTCAGGGTTTAGTCCATTAAAGAATCATTCTAACAAGAAGAGCTGGAGGACGTCCTCCTTAGTGGTTGCTTGGCTCCCTTGTACCCACTGTAGCAGTGACCGCCGTAATTTACAGGCCCATTCAGCGTGGGTATCGGTTACTCGTTTTATAAGTCCGCGGAACTTTTGGCGGAATGCCTCTGGTGTCAGCGCATACCGGGCCAAGATCACTTCTTTGATCTGCTCATAGTCCATACAGTCCTCATCAGATACCGTGTGATAGGCGTCCGCTGCCCGGCCTGTCAGCTTGCTGGCCAGAATCTGAACCCGTTCCTCCGGCTTCACTTGATGAAGGGCACACTGCCACTCAAAGTCCTGCAGAAAGCCATCAATGTCTTCCTCTGCCTTCCCCAACTGTCGGAAGGCATTATACTGGATCTTTTTGTGGCTTACTGTTGAAGGTACCTGAGCGGAGGCCAGAGCTCCCCTTGCTCGCTGACTCTCCTCTCTCCACTCTGCCATCTCTTCCTTGGCCAGCTCCACTTTAGTCCGCTCTGCCATCTCCATCTTGGTTAGCTCTATCCTGGTCCGCTCGGCCATCTCTTCCTTCAGATCAGTACGCACATCAGCCATCACCTCTCGTATGATCTGTACTGCAGGGTTTGGGCCATAGAACGCCAGTCTGTTCTTTACCTCCCTCTGGAATTCAGTCTCCTCCACGTTCACATTGGGGGGCGCTGCACTGTCGTGTTCCATGATGGCTGCTATCAAATCCGCTTTTGTTTTGTTGCTGGCGATTAACCCTCGGGCTTCCACCAGATCTTTTAATGTAGTCCTCTTTAACTTCTGGTAGTTGTCTTCCATTCATTCCTTTCCTCCTGTAGACGGGGTATCACATCCTGCTGTCTGCCACCAGTGTAACGGGATCTACTGTGCTGTAGTACCTCTTTCAGCACCCCCCTCCCCCGTGTTTCAGGAGGTCCACTCTGCTTTTCCTGGATTCTGAATGAAGGACGCTGGCTGGAATTCCTTGATTACGTCAGAGCATATAAAAGCTGACTGCTACTCCACATATTTCCAGTCTAAAAGAACACACTTTATTCACAGCACACAGAATATATAACACAGATACATAGGGCAGGCCAATAGAAAAAGCAGGCCAGACATACATTACAATAGCCACAGGGGGCCGGAGCCTGCTGATATTTACTGTGGGAATTACAAAGGTGGGGGAGGTCAGAAGGAGAATATTTTGTTGACCAGGGGCGCAGCCTGTGGACTGATGCATTTCACATGGAACCTATTATACATAATATATACTGCATAACATATTCTTGGTGCTGGGGGTTCTGTAACACTGTGTATGTAGCTCAGAGTATCAGTCAATGCCATATAAAGGGGAACACGTGGTCTGTGGGACATAAAAATAACGTCTCTTAGGAGGGTGTGAGCCTTTTGTCACATGGAAGCTGCCACCTCCTGCCTTCACCATCATTCTTCATGGACATCAGACAAGTCACACAAGGAAGGAACAGCTGATAGCCATGATGACTTCAGACTTCACACAGACAGATGGGTTTTATCATCCAGAACTTTGGGAAAGATGAGTAACAAGCACTGATATTTACAAATAGACAATCTGTTCGTAACTATTTCATCTACTTTTATGTTTTGCTGCAATGTGGTTTTTCTGTGGACAATTCAATAAACCACTACTTTTTTTATGAGAATATTATGACATTTTTCTTTAAGAGTAAGCTTCTGGTGAATAGTCCTGATTAAAAAAATGTGCAAAATAAGCATATTTAACATTTTCCAAGCCAGCCAGTTTTGATTTTTTGTGCTATTTTTGCATGAATTTCCTTCACCTTGCACACGGGGGAAGAGAGATGAGCTTCGCTAGATGTTGTGCAAGTTTTCAGGACTTCCACTACAAAACTTCAGGTCACAAAGATTTCACAAGAACCTATGAGTAAGGAAACTTAACACAGAGACTAACAGGTGCCAGTTGGATTGACAAGTAGTAGAAGTACTACAAGTGCCAGCCGTGCTGAAGACAGAGGTGTTGAAAATAGACGTGCTGATGACCAGAGCCCAGCGTTGTACAGCAAAGGAACTACAAGCTGAGATATTTCAATGTAAGAAAAATGGATTTAATTAATTCATATGCTAAATCAAGTCAGATGGAATTTGTAAGTTTGTACAAATCTAGCTTAGAAATATTTTGTCTTTCTTTATTTGCAGAATGCAAGATAGCAAATCGAAAGTTAGATTCTAAGCTAATATCTAGGAAAAAAGAAAAAGAGCAAATTAAAAATATATTACATATGGTTAACGTATTTCACAAGTTTGTGTCAGAAAAATCCCAAAATTACCGTGTAAAAATAGTACCAGTTGATACTAATGATGTTCCCAAGATTGACTGTAATGTGGAGAGTGAGGAAGATGTGACACACGTGTGTGTAATGGCTACTCAAGGTGACTTTGAGTCTCATGATGAAAAACAAGATGGAGGAAACGTAGGAGACATGACAACTGACAAAGATGATGTACAAGAAACAGATGTAGAAGGGCCACTAAAAATAGAAGACGACTCAGAAGCCCAACTCCAAACTAAATCTAGAAAAATCTTGTTAAAATTATGCAAAATCATTCCTGCATATAATGACAAAATCCATGTGCACAGAAATTCAGAGATATTTGAGAGTTTTGATGATAAGTTTGATTTGACTAATGAGGAGAAAAATCAGTTGTTTAAAATGTGGCTTCCAGTAACTTTTTCCAGAAGTTTCACATTAAAAATGCAGAATGATGAGTTCCATGAAGAAATGACTGATGTAGAAAGATTAAAAATTTTGATATTCTGTGGATTAAAAGAAAATTATCCAGATCTTGATATTCTTCTAAAATTGAAGATTGGCCGGAAAGAATGTACTTTTACATTCATGTCCATATTTCAAAGGTCGTACAAAACGGTCATTACTAATTTCAATAAACAATCAATGATAAATTGTTTTGTAAACAAATTTGGATTCCTAAATCCTGCATCTAGTGTTATTGCATCACAAAAAGATTCTTTTTTTGAATGTGCGCAATCCCTTGATTTTTCTAGAAAACATGAGAATCTTGAAAGAAAATCGATTTATATGAAAACTAATAACATAATTCAATCTTATCAAAAGCCAAAATCAAAATCTCCAAAACTGATCCAAAATCACATCTATGAAGTATGAAGAAAATTACATATTTGTTATAAGCCCTATAAAAAAATGATTCAAGAGTCTTCCACTGAAGCCCGGATGGGATACACCCCCGATTACTGCAGGAATTAAGTACAGTCATTGATAGACCATTATTTTTAATCTTTAAAGACTTCATAATAACAGGGTCTGTACCACAGGACTGGCGTATTGCAAATGTCGTGCCAATATTCAAAAAGGGGACAAAAATTGAACTCGGAAATTATAGGCCAGTAAGCTTAACCTCTACTGTGGGTAAAATCCTGGAGGGCATTCTAAGGGATGCTATACTGGAGTATCTGAAGAGAAATAACCTCATGACCCAGTATCAGCACGGGTTTACTAGGGACCGTTCATGTCAGACTAATTTGATCAGTTTCTATGAAGAGGTAAGTTCCGGATTGGACCAAGGGAACCCAGTGGATGTAGTGTATATGGACTTTTCAAAAACTTTTGATACGGTGCCACACAAATGTTTGATACATAAAATGAGAATAATGGACATAGGGGAAAATATGTGTAAGTGGGTTGAGAGCTGGCTCAGGGATAGGAAACAAAGGGTGGTTATTAATGGAGCACACTCGGACTGGGTTGCGGTTAGCAGTGGTGTATCACAGGGGTCAGTATTGGGCCCTCTTCTTTTTAACATATTTATTAATGACCTTGTAGGGGGCATCCAGAGTAGAATTTCAATATTTGCAGATGACACTAAACTCTGCAGGGTAATCAATACAGAGGAGGACAATTTTATATTACAGGATGATTTATGTAAACTGGAAGCTTGGGCTGATAAATGGCAAATGAGCTTTAATGGGGATAAATGTAAGGTCATGCACTTGGGTAGAAGTAATAAGTAGAGTTGAGCGACCTTGACCTTTTTAGAGTCGAGCCGGGTTTCGCGAAACCCGACTATCTCAAAAGTCGGGTCGAGTGAAATCGGCCGATTATGACGTAAAGTCGGGATCGACCGAAACACGAAACCCAATGCAAGTCAATGGGGCAGCATAGTCGGCAGTGAGTGGGGGCCAGGAAAACACCTAGAGTGCCCATTTTAATGTCAAAACCATCCATTCTTCTTAATGAAGCTTGTCAAGCGTAATTTACCTTATAATAATTGGAAGGCATTTGAAATTGGGGTTCATTTGGCTAAAGTTGTGGTGGGTAGGGCTGGTTCAAGTAATTAGTGGGCCCAGGAAATCTGGACCACGTCACGGCAGTGGAGCAGGGAGAGGTAAGTATTTCAACTTTGCAAGTGCTGTGAACCTGAGCAAGCAGGGGGGGCCCACTCGTTGGCATTGGCACTGGCACAGGGCCCCTCAAAGTACAGCGGTGTGTTTGCACGGCGGGGGTGCCTCCCACCGGCAGCAACACTTTTGCGTACTATGAGAGGCCCTGTGCCAGTGACGTCGCCAACTAGTATTCCTCCCCCCACCTGATGAAGGAACCTGCACTTTCATCTGCACCTTCCTCTTTGTCCCCGTGTAAGGTGGTATGGTATGCGGGAAGAGCAACCTGACTTTCAGCAGGGTCACAATGTTGTTGTGTAGCGTGCACGGGGAATGTTGCGTTATGGGTCAATGTACCAGCAGACTCATCTATCACTGGCTGGGCAATGGGCAGGATGAGGAGGAAACACAGATATAGGCCCAAAGAATAAAGTTGGCTAAATGCAGTTCAAAATTGGTAACACAGGAATAACCAGGGGGCATTGCAGTGGAGGACAACTGGAATGAGAGGCTGACACAGAGAGTAGGCCCAAATCAGTAAGTAGTCGAAATGCAGTTCAAAATTGGCAACCGTAGTAAACAGGCGGCACAGCTTTGTTCAGTGGAGGAGAACAGCAAGGAGTGGCAGACACCGATAGTAGGCCCCAACCCAACTAGTAGGCCAAATGTAGTCTAACATTAACAACTACTTAATGAGCGCCTGAAAACGGAATTTCAGGACAGGAAACCAGGAGAACAGCAAGGAGTGGCAGACACCGATAGTAGGCCCCAAACCAACCAGTACGCCAAATGCAGTTGTTCCGTTTAACCACAATTTAATGAGAGCCTGAAGATAGAAGTTCAGGAAAGGCAACCTGGAGAACACCTTGGAGTGGAACACACCATCTCTCTACACCCCATACCCAATTTGTAGGCCTAATGCAGCGTAGTTTCCAACAACTACTAAACGAGAGCCGGAAGATCGAAGCTCAGGAAAGGCAACCTGGGGAACACCTTGGAGTGGAACCCACCATCTCTCTACACCCCATACCCAATTTGTAGGCCTAATGCAGTGTAGTTTCCAAGAACTACTAAACGAGAGCCGGAAGATCGAAGCTCAGGAAAGGCAACCTGGAGAACACCTTGGAGTGGAACACACCATCTCTCTACACCCCATACCCAATTTGTAGGCCTAATGCAGTGTAGTTTCCAAGAACTACTAAACGAGAGCCGGAAGATCGAAGCTCAGGAAAGGCAACCTGGAGAACACCTTGGAGTGGAACACACCATCTCTCTACACCCCATACCCAATTTGTAGGCCTAATGCAGCGTAGTTTCCAACAACTACTAAACGAGAGCATGATGATCGAAGCATTGGCGAGGAAACCTGGGGAACACCTTGGAGTGGAACACACCATCTCTCTACACCCCATACCCAATTTGTAGGCCTAATGCAGTGTAGTTTCCAAGAACTACTAAACGAGAGCCGGAAGATCGAAGCTCAGGAAAGGCAACCTGGAGAACACCTTGGAATGGAACACACCATCTCTCTACACCCCATACCCAATTTGTAGGCCTAATGCAGCGTAGTTTCCAACAACTACTAAACGAGAGCATGATGATCGAAGCATTGGCGAGGAAACCTGGGGAACACCTTGGAGTGGAACACACCATCTCTCTACAGTGGAACACACCATCTCTCTACACCCCATACCCAATTTGTAGGCCTAATGCAGCGTAGTTTCCAACAACTACTAAACGAGAGCCGGAAGATCGAAGCTCAGGAAAGGCAACCTGGAGAACACCTTGGAGTGGAACACACCATCTCTCTACACCCCATACCCAATTTGTAGGCCTAATGCAGCGTAGTTTCCAACAACTACTAAACGAGAGCCAGAAGATCGAAGCTCAGGAAAGGCAACCTGGGGAACACCTTGGAGTGTAACAAACCCTCTCTCTACACCACGGAAGGGCTGATTCTTAGGAAGGAAGGCTGTCGGAAAGAAGCAGGGCGCGTCCGAGGGTGATTATATTCTTATTAGGTATATACTCACCCTCGGACGCGCCCTGCTTCTTTATTTGTAATGAATGTTTATTTGCAATGTGGTTTTGACTTACTCTATTTTTTTGGTAAATAATGATTTTATTATTTTCATTGTTTTGCATCTTCTTGGCAATAATATAAAGAAGACGCGACAGGACAACACTCGGTGGATGCCATATCTGTGTTTAAAATTGAAAAAACCTTTCAGTTAACTACTTGCAGGAGAAAGTTATTGTAGCTGGTGGCCATTTTTAGTATTGTACCAGATTTTTGTTGTATGTGTTTGTTTTTAATGTTAAAATGTCTGCATTTGATATCTCTCCAGTATTTTCTTTTTTATAAGCAAAATACTTATTTTTATATTTTCTGATGTTGGTTCCAGGGGTACACGGGCAGCAGTGGTGTGGTCAGTGGAGGCCTAGTGGAAGGAGTGACCGCAGACAGGCATCGAAGGCCTAAAATAATAACACATGGCTGTAGGCAATTTTAAATTGGTTCCAGGGGTACACGGGCAGCAGTGGTGTGGTCAGTGGAGGCCTAGTGGAAGGAGTGACCGCAGACAGGCATCGAAGGCCTAAAATAATAACACATGGCTGTAGGCAATTTTAAATTGGTTCCAGGGGTACACGGGCAGCAGTGGTGTGGTCAGTGGAGGCCTAGTGGAAGGAGTGACCGCAGACAGGCATCGAAGGCCTAAAATAATAACACATGGCTGTAGGCAATTTTAAATTGGTTCCAGGGGTACACGGGCAGCAGTGGTGTGGTCAGTGGAGGCCTAGTGGAAGGAGTGACCGCAGACAGGCATCGAAGGCCTAAAATAATAACACATGGCTGTAGGCAATTTTAAATTGGTTCCAGGGGTACACGGGCAGCAGTGGTGTGGTCAGTGGAGGCCTAGTGGAAGGAGTGACCGCAGACAGGCATCGAAGGCCTAAAATAATAACACATGGCTGTAGGCAATTTTAAATTGGTTCCAGGGGTACACGGGCAGCAGTGGTGTGGTCAGTGGAGGCCTAGTGGAAGGAGTGACCGCAGACAGGCATCGAAGGCCTAAAATAATAACACATGGCTGTAGGCAATTTTAAATTGGTTCCAGGGGTACACGGGCAGCAGTGGTGTGGTCAGTGGAGGCCTAGTGGAAGGAGTGACCGCAGACAGGCATCGAAGGCCTAAAATAATAACACATGGCTGTAGGCAATTTTAAATTGGTTCCAGGGGTACACGGGCAGCAGTGGTGTGGTCAGTGGAGGCCTAGTGGAAGGAGTGACCGCAGACAGGCATCGAAGGCCTAAAATAATAACACATGGCTGTAGGCAATTTTAAATTGGTTCCAGGGGTACACGGGCAGCAGTGGTGTGGTCAGTGGAGGCCTAGTGGAAGGAGTGACCACAGACAGGCATCGAAGGCCTAACATAACAAAAATGTCAATACAATGGTATTGTCAGTGGCAGGCATTGAAGGATGTCAGCGCATAGACTAAACATTGGTGGAGCTGTGAGATAATTTTGCAAGTGGTAGAGCACTGTTTGAGCTGGGGGGGGGAACTGTCTTGTGGCCGGCGGTACAGGCCCAGGGCCCCTCATATTACAACGGTGTGTCTGACGTTGGGTGCGCACCACCACCGCCAGAGACACTTTATTGTACTATGAGGGACCCAGTGGCAGTGCCGTCGACCAAAAGCGGGCACACCCACCTCTTCAGACAAACTGCACTCTCACGGGTGCTGTCGCCAAGTGTCGATACCACGGCCCCGTGTGGGGAGTTTGGCCATTTAGTGAGGTGTAAACATGTCGTATGCTGGACAATCAGGTGCAGAAAATTACGAGATTGGAAAAGGCATTCAGAATAGTCCACAGGCAAGACCTTTTCATAGGAAAGCTAGGTGTCAGCCGGGCAAGGTGGGGCAAAAGATTTCGAAATCCAGTTGTGGTTCATTTTAATGAAGGTTAGATCATCTACATTTTGGGTAGCCAGACGAGTCCTTTTTTCTGTTAGTATTGAACCTGCAGCACTGAATACTCTTTCTGATAGGACACTAGCTGCCGGGCAAGCAAGCTCCTGCAATGCATATTCTGCCAATTCTGGCCAGGTGTCTAATTTTGATGACCAGTAATCAAATGGGAATGACGGTTGAGGGAGAACATCGATAAGGGATGAAAAATAGTTTGTAACCATACTGGACAAATGTTGTCTCCTGTCACTTTGAATTGATGCTGCAACCCCTCTGGCCAACGCCACTTCTGATTTCTGCCCCTCTAACTCCTCTGGTCTGCTGGGCCCTGCAGCTCGTGTGAGAACGATCACGGGCGCTGTGTGCAGGGAATGCCAGAAGCAAACGGTCAACAAGAGTTGATTGTTTGGTTGCTAATATTAGTTCCAAGTTCTCATGTGGCATTATATTTTGCAATTTGCCTTTATAGCGAGGATCAAGGAGGCAGGCCAACCAGTAATCGTCATCATTCATCATTTTAGTTATGCGTGTGTCCCTTTTGAGGATACGTAAGGCATAATCCGCCATGTGGGCCAAAGTTCCAGTTCTCAAATCTGCGGTTGTGCTTGGTTGAGGGGCAGTTTCAGGCAAATCCACGTCACTTGTGTCCCTCCAAAAACCAGAACCCGGCCTTGCCGCGCCACCAATTTCCAGTGGCCCCGGAAAAGCTTCCTCATTAAAAATATAATCATCCCCAACATCCTCCTCGTCCTCCTCCTCCTCTTCGCCCGCTAACTCGTCCTGTACACTGCCCTGGCCAGACAATGGCTGACTGTCATCAAGGCTTTCCTCTTCCTCAGCTGCAGACGCCTGATCCTTTATGTGCGTCAAACTTTGCATCAGCAGACGCATTAGGGGGATGCTCATGCTTATTATGGCGTTGTCTGCACTAACCAGCCATGTGCATTCCTCAAAACACTGAAGGACTTGACACATGTCTTGCACCTTTGACCACTGCACACCTGACAACTCCATGTCTGCCATCCAACTGCCGTGTATGTGTATCCTCCCACAAAAACATAACAGCCCGCCTCTGTTCGCACAGTCTCTGAAGCATGTGCAGTGTTGAGTTCCACCTTGTTGCAACGTCTATGATTAGGCGATGCTGGGGAAGGTTCAAAGAATGCTGATAGGTCTGCATACGGCTGGAGTGTACGGGTGAACGGCGGATATGTGAGCAAAGTCCACGCACTTTGAGGAGCAGGTCGGATAACCCCGGATAACTTTTCAGGAAGCACTGCACCACCAGGTTTAAGGTGTGAGCCAGGCAAGGAATGTGTTTCAGTTGGGAAAGGGAGATGGCAGCCATGAAATTCCTTCCGTTATCACTCACTACCTTGCCTGCCTCAAGATCTACAGTGCCCAGCCACGACTGCGTTTCTTTCTGCAAGAACTCGGACAGAACTTCCGCGGTGTGTCTGTTGTCACCCAAACACTTCATAGCCAATACAGCCTGCTGACGTTTGCCAGTAGCTGCCCCATAATGGGAGACCTGGTGTGCAACAGTGGCAGCTGCGGATGGAGTGGTTGTGCGACTGCGGTCTGTGGACGAGCTCTCGCTTCTGCAGGAGGACGAAGAGGAGGAGGAGGGGGTGCGAACGGCTACAGCCAATTGTTTCCTAGACCGTGGGCTAGGCAGAACTGTCCCAAACTTGCTGTCCCCTGTGGACCCTGCATCCACCACATTTACCCAGTGTGCCGTGATGGACACGTAACGTCCCTGGCCATGCCTACTGGTCCATGCATCTGTTGTCAGGTGCACCTTTGTGCTCACAGATTGCCTGAGTGCATGGACGATGCGCTCTTTAACATGCTGTTGGAGGGCTGGGATGGCTTTTCTGGAAAAAAAGTGTCGACTGGGTAGCTCGTAGCGTGGTACAGCGTAGTCCATCAGGGCTTTGAAAGCTTCGCTTTCAACTAACCAGTAGGGCATCATCTCTAACGAGATTAGTCTAGCTATGTGTGCGTTCAAACCCTGTGTACGCGGATGCGAGGCTAAGTACTTCCTTTTTCTAACCATAGTCTCATGTAGGGTGAGCTGGACTGGAGAGCTGGAGATCGTGGAACTAGCGGAGGTGCCGGTGGACATGGCAGACTGAGAGACGGTGGGAGATGGTATTGTTGCCGCCGGTGCCCTAGATGCAGTGTTTCCTACTACGAAACTGGTGATTCCCTGACCCTGACTGCTTTGGCCTGGCAAAGAAACCTGCACAGATACTGCAGGTGGTGCGGAAAATGGTGGCCCTACACTGCCGGAAGGGATGTTGCGTTGCTGACTAGCTTCATTGGCCGAGGGTGCTACAACCTTAAGGGGCGTTTGGTAGTTAGTCCAGGCTTGCAAATGCATGGTGGTTAAATGTCTATGCATGCAACTTGTATTGAGACTTTTCAGATTCTGTCCTCTGCTTAAGGTAGTTGAACATTTTTGACAGATGACTTTGCGCTGATCAATTGGATGTTGTTTAAAAAAATGCCAGACTGCACTCTTTCTAGCATCGGATACCTTTTCAGGCATTGCAGACTGAGCTTTAACCGGATGGCCACGCTGTCCTCCAACAGGTTTTGGCTTTGCCACGCATTTTGGGCAAGATACGGGCCCGGCAGATGGAACCTGTTGCGATGTTGATGCCTGCTGCGGCCCCTCCTCCTCCGCTTCAGAACTGCTGCCGCCTGCACCCTGTTCCCCCAATGGCTGCCAATCGGGGTCAAGAACTGGGTCATCTGGGTCAATCTGGCTCCTCGAACGCCTGGTCCACTCCCGTCTTACCCGCTATCTCTCAGATAACTCTCTTCTCGACCCTCTTCAATCTGGCTTCCGCTCTTTACACTCTACTGAAACTGCCCTCACTAAAGTCTCTAATGACCTACTAACAGCTAAATCTAATGGTCACTACTCCATGCTAATTCTCTTGGATCTCTCTGCAGCATTCGACACTGTGGATCATCAGCTCCTTCTCACTATGCTCCGCTCCATCGGCCTCAAGGACACCGTTCTCTCCTGGTTCTCCTCCTATCTCTCTGACCGATCCTTCACTGTATGTTTTGCTGGTTCCTCCTCCTCTCACCTTCCCCTTACTGTTGGGGTTCCTCAAGGATCAGTCCTAGGCCCCCTTCTCTTCTCGTTGTATACTGCCCCTATTGGACAAACAATCAGTAGATTTGGTTTCCAGTACCATCTCTATGCTGACGACACCCAATTATACACTTCTTCTCCTGATATCACACCGACCTTTTTAGAAAACACCAGTGATTGTCTTACCGCTGTCTCTAACATCATGTCCTCCCTCTATCTGAAACTAAACCTGTCAAAAACTGAACTCCTCGTATTCTCTCCCTCTACTAACCTACCTTTGCCTGACATTGCCATCTCCGTATGCGGTTCCACCATTACTCCAAAGCAACATGCCCGCTGCCTTGGGGTCATCCTTGATTCTGACCTTTCATTCACCCCCTACATCCGATCACTGGCTCGCTCTTCTTACCTGCATCTCAAAAACATTTCTAGAATTCGCCATTTTCTTACTTTCGACTCTGCAAAAACTCTGACTGTTTCACTTATTCATTCTCGTCTGGACTATTGTAACTCTCTACTAATCGGCCTCCCTCTTGCAAAACTCTCCCCTCTCCAATCTGTCCTGAATGCTGCAGCCAGGATCATATTCCTCACCAACCGTTACACCGATGCCTCTACCCTGTGCCAGTCATTACACTGGCTACCCATCCACTCCAGAATCCAGTACAAAACTACTACCCTCATCCACAAAGCACTCCATGGCTCAGCACCACCCTACATCTCCTCCCTGGTATCAGTCTACCACCCTACCCGTGCCCTCCGCTCCGCTAATGACCTCAGGTTAGCATCCTCAATAATCAGAACCTCCCACTCCCGTCTCCAAGACTTTACACGTGCTGCGCCGATTCTTTGGAATGCACTACCTAGGTTAATACGATTAATCCCCAATCCCCACAGTTTTAAGCGTGCCCTAAAAACTCATTTGTTCAGACTGGCCTACCGCCTCAATGCATTAACCTAACGATCCCTGTGTGGCCTATTTATAATAAAAAAAAAAAAAAAAAAAGGTTCCTCGCATCATGTTCTCATACACTTTATGCAGTATTAGCCCTCTGTGTCTGTACTGCTACATACTTAGGCAGGTAACTGGTTCATGCAGCTTTACATGAACACCTGAGCCTTACACTATAGCTGGTCCGAATAACTAAAGCAATTGTTACCATACACCTCTCGTGTCTCCCCTTTTCCCCATAGTTTGTAAGCTTGCGAGCAGGGCCCTCACTCCTCTTGGTATCTATTTTGAACTGTGATTTCTGTTATGCTGTAATGTCTATTGTCTGTACAAGTCCCCTCTATAATTTGTAAAGCGCTGCGGAATATGTTGGCGCTATATAAATAAAAATTATTATTATTATTATTATTATTATTATCTATTACCTCTTCTTGTAGCTCGTGTGCAACTTCGTCTGTGTCACCGTGTCGGTCGGTGGTATAGCGTTCGTGATGGGGCAACATAGTCTCATCAGGGTCTGATTCTTGATCATTACCCTGCGAGGGTCTGAGTCAAAGGACCAGCATAGTAGTCTGGCTGTGGCTGTGCATCAGTGCACTCCATGTCAGATTCAACTTGTAATGGGCATGGACTGTTAACTGCTTCACTTTCTAAGCCAGGGACGGTATGTGTAAAAAGCTCCATGGAGTAACCCGTTGTGTCGCCTGCTGCATTCTTCTCTGTTGTTGTTTTTGCTGAAGAGGACAAGGAAGCGACTTGTCCCTGACCGTGAACATCCACTAACGACGCGCTGCTTTGACATTTACCAGTTTCACGAGAGGAGGCAAAAGAGCTAGAGGCTGAGTCAGCAAGATAAGCCAAAACTTGCTCTTGCTGCTCCAACTTTAAAAGCGGTTTTCCTACTCCCAGAAAAGGGAGCGTTCGAGGCCTTGTGTAGCCTGACGACGAACCTGGCTCCACAGCTCCAGACTTAGGTGCAATATTTTTTTTCCCACGACCAGCTGATGCTCCACCACTACCACTACCCTCATTACCAGCTGACAATGAACGCCCCCGGCCACGACCTCTTCCACCATACTTCCACATTGTTTTAAAAACGTAAACAAACTAACGGTATTTGTTGCTGTCACACAAATTACACGGTGAGCTATAACTTCAGTATGATTTAGCTACCCCTTTACAGGTGAGTGAGACCACAACGAAAATCAGGCACAATGTTACACACTCTGTTGTTGGTGGCAACAAATGAGAGAGATGCCACACACGCAGGACTGTCACTGAAGCACAAATGTAAATATTAACCCCTTCATGACCAGGGGATTTTTCGTTTTTCCGTGTTCGTTTTTCGCTCCCCTCCTTCCCAGAGCCATAACTTTTTTATTTTTCCGTCAATTTGGCCATGTGAGGGCTTATTTTTTGCGGGACGAGTTGTACTTTTGAACGACATCATTGGTTTTAGCATGTCGTGTACTAGAAAACGGGAAAAAAATTCCAAGTGCGGTGAGATTGCAAAAAAAGTGCAATCCCACATTGGTTTTTTGTTTGGCTTTTTTGCTAGGTTCCCTAAATGCTAAAAATGACCTGCCATTATGATTCTCCAGGTCATTACGAGTTCATAGACACCAAACATGACTAGGTTATTTTTTATCTAAGTGGTGAAAAAAAATTCCAAACTTTGCTAAAAAAAAAAAAAAAAAATTGCGCCATTTTCCGATACTCGTAGCGTCTCCATTTTTCGTGATCTGGGGTCGGTTGAGGGCTTATTTTTTGCGTGCCGAGATGACGTTTTTAATGATAGCATTTCGGTGCAGATACGTTCTTTTGATCGCCCGTTATTGCATTTTAATGCAATGTCGCGGCGAACAAAAAAACGTAATTCTGGCGTTTCGAGTTTTTTTCCCGCTACGCTGTTTAGCGATCAAGTTAATACTTTTTTTTATTTGATAGATCGGGCAATTCTGAGCGCGGCGATACCAAATATGCGTAGATTTGATATTTTTTTTATTGATTTATTTTGATTGGGGCGAAAGGGGGGTGATTTAAACTTTTATGTTTTTTTTATTTTTTTCATATTTTTTTAAACTTTTTTTTTTAACTTTTGCCATGCTTCAATAGCCTCCATGGGAGGCTAGAAGCAGGGACAGCACGATCGGCTCTGCTACATAGCAGCGATCTGCTGATCGCTGCTATGTAGCAGAATTGCACGTGTGCTGTGAGCGCCGACCACAGGGTGGCGCTCACAGCGACGGGCAATCAGTAACCATAGAGGTCTCAAGGACCTCTATGGCTACAATGGAGATGCATCGCCGACCCCCGGACATGTGACGGGGGTCGGCGATGACGTCATTTCCGGCCGCCCGGCCGGAAGCGGTAGTTAAATGCCGCTGTCTGCGTTTGACAGCGGCATTTAACTAGTTAATAGGTGCGGGCAGATCGCGATTCTGCCCGCGCCTATTACGGGCACATGTCAGCTGTTCAAAACAGCTGACATGTCCCGGCTTTGGTGCGGGCTCACCGCGGAGCCCTGCATCAAAGCAGGGGAGCCGGCATCGGACGGTATAGTACGTCCGATGCCGGTAAGGGGTTAATCTCCCACTGATTTGATTTTTTTTTTTTTTTCAGGGAGACTTTAGGAAAAAAAAATAAAAGAATAAAATGATTTTTTTCAGGAAGAATTTAGAAACCAAATAAAATAAAATGATTTTTTCAGGGAGAATTTAGAAAACAAATAAAACAAAAAAAGGCTTTCTATGGCCCACTGAGTGAGAGATGACGCACACAGGAGTCAGGAGTGGCACACAAGCCCAGAGGCCAATATGTATCTCCCACTGATTGATGTAGTGATTTTTTCAGGTAGATTTTGGAACCCAAATCAAGCTAAAAAATAATAGGCTTTCTATGGCCCACAATTGGAGAGAGAGAGAGAGAGATGGCACACCCAGGAGTCAAGACTGGCACACAAGCAGAAAGGGCAATATTAATCTCCCACTGATTTTTTTTTTTTTTTCAGGGAGTCTTTCTATGGCCCACTATTTGTGAGAGAGATGGCACGCTCAGGACTGGCACACAAGCCCAGAGGCCAATATTAATCTCCCACTTTTTTTTTTTTGGTTCCAGGGAAAATTTATAAACCCAATAAAAAAAAAAAAAAAAAAGGCTTTCTATGGCCCACTATCTGAGAGAGAGAGATGGCACGCTTAGGACTGGCACACAAGCCCAAAGGCCAATATTAATCTCCCACTGATTGATTTATTGATTTTTTCAGGTAGAATTTAGAACCCAAATAAAGCAAAAAAAAAAAAAAAAATGGGCTTTCTATGGCCCACTGAGTGATAGATGGCACACACAGGAGTCAAGAGTGGCACACAAGCCCTGAGGCCAATATTTTTCTCCCACTGATTGATGTTGTGATTTTTTCAGGTAGATTTTAGAACCAAACTCAAGCAAAAAAATAAATAGGCTTTCTATGGCCCACTGACTGAGAGATGACACACACAGGGATGGCACTCTAGCAGAAATGCCAATCTTAATCTCCCACAAAAAAAAAAAAAAAAAACAGGGAGTGTCCTTCAATTACTATCTCCCTGCAGTAATCTCAGCCAGGTATGGCAGGCAGCAATAAGGAGTGGACTGATGCACAAATTAAATAAAAAGTGTGGACAAACAAAAAAGATAGCTGTGCAGA
The DNA here is from genome assembly GCF_032444005.1 of Ranitomeya imitator. NCBI lineage: Eukaryota > Metazoa > Chordata > Amphibia > Anura > Dendrobatidae > Ranitomeya > Ranitomeya imitator. Next base: position 779,643,314 of record NC_091284.1, read on the forward strand.
AAGGAAGGAACAAGAGGATTTGTGCTTTGAAAAAAGCAGTTGGTTTGCACAGCGGCGTACACACAGCAATGCAGCTATCAGGGAGCCTTCTAGGGCAGCCCAATGAGCTACAGCGCTGAGGGGGAAAAAAAAAAAAAATGTAGCTTCCACTGTCCCTGCACACCGAAGGTGGTGTTGGGCAGTGGAAATCGCTACAGCACAAGCGGTTTGGTGGTTAATGGACCCTGCCTAACGCTATCCCTGCTTCTGACGAAGCTGCAGCAACCTCTCCCTAAGCTCAGATCAGCAGCAGTAACATGGCGGTCGGCGGGAACGCCCCTTTATAGCCCCTGTGACGCCGCAGACAGCAAGCCAATCACTGCAATGCCCTTCTCTAAGATGGTGGGGACCAGGACCTATGTCATCACGCTGCCCACACTCTGCGTTTACCTTCATTGGCTGAGAAATGGCGCTTTTCGCGTCATTGAAACGCGACTTTGGCGCGAAAGTCGCGTACCGCATGGCCGACCCCGCACAGGGGTCGGATCGGGTTTCATGAAACCCGACTTTGCCAAAAGTCGGCGACTTTTGAAAATGAACGACCCGTTTCGCTCAACCCTAGTAATAAGATGTATAATTATGTGCTTAATTCTAAAACTCTGGGCAAAACCGTCAATGAAAAAGACCTGGGTGTATGGGTGGATGACAAACTCACATTTAGTGGCCAGTGTCAGGCAGCTGCTACAAAGGCAAATAAAATAATGGGATGCATTAAAAGAGGCACAGATGCTCATGAGGACATAATTTTACCTCTATACAAGTCACTTGTTCGACCACACTTAGAATACTGTGCACAGTTCTGGTCTCCAGTGTATAAGAAAGACATAGCTGAACTGGAGCGGGTGCAGAGAAGAGCAACCAAGGTTATTAGAGGACTGGGGGGTCAGCAATACCAAGATAGGTTATTACACTTGGGGCTATTTAGTTTGGAAAAACGAAGACTAAGGGGTGATCTTATTTTAATGTATAAATATATGAGGGGACAGTATAAAGACCTTTCTGATGATCTTTTTAATCGTAGACCTGAAACAGGGACAAGGGGGCATCCTCTACGTCTGGAGGGAAAAAAGGTTTAAGCATAATAACAGATGCGGATTCTTTACTGTAAGAGCAGTGAGACTATGGAACTCTCTGCCGTATGATGTTGTAATGAGTGATTCATTACTTAAATATAAGAGGGGACTGGATACCTTTCTGGAAAAGTATAATGTTACAGGGTATATACACTAGATTCCTTGATAGGGCGTTGATCCAGGGAACTAGTCTGATTGCCGTATGTGGAGTCGGGAAGGAGTTTTTTTTCCCAATGTGGAGCTTACTCTTTGCCACATGGTTTTTTTTTTGCCTTCCTCTGGATCAACATGTTAGGGCATGTTAGGTTAGGCTATGGGTTGGACTAGATGGACTTATAGTCTCCCTTCAACCTTAATAACTATGTAACTATGTAACTATGTATGAAGCTGCTCTGAAAGGGTTAAAAGCTGAAGGTTCAGATCTCTCTGTAAAGATGGCGGAAATTGACAGACAGAAACAGTTGAGCATAAGAAGTGAGCTGAATACTCCATTATCACAACTCATAAGTCTAAAAATGGCAATTTTTTTAACAAATTATCAACAGAGAGGTAAATTTTGGTTTAGGAATTGGCTAAAAATGTAACTATAATATATGATGTGTAAATGAGTTATACAAAGTATTAATTATTAATGTAATTATTTTATACAATATAATTCTGCAGTTATACATATTTATATAGTATACAGTAAATACTGTAGCATATTTGTATAAGTAGAGATTATATTAACTGTATTTTTATAGATATAGTGAAATAATTAAAAATTTACTGCAGTAATAATATTTAGAATTTCATGAAATACATTTATTAAATATCTACATATGTACAAGATATTTAAATTATTTTGTTTTTAAACAAATATGAAATTAACCTTTATCTTTCATTTTCCCTTAGAATTTTACTTTCAAAGCAGGGATTGAACAAAACAACCGCTTACATGGATTTATGTCTTTATTTACACAGGAAGTTATAATAATTGCATGATATATATATATATATATATATATATATATATATATATATATATATATATATATATATATATATATATGGTTTATCAAGAAAATCTACATTTAGAACATTTTTCCTAATGATAATTTTATGATATTCAGTGTTTTTTTTTAAGTTACATAGATGGGTGCACATCTTCAAACAAATATATGGCACAAGCTGATATGACAGTTATAAAATTAATTATTTTTAATTTTGGTTTTTACTAATTAATTTTTTCATAAAATAATATTTTTTGGTATTAAGGGGGAAATGTGTTTTTGATCCTGATTACGTCATCACATTTCATCAATAGCTCTTTTCCACACATTTTAATAAAAAAGAAATATGAATAAGGTATTATTGGGTATAATAACATTAAGTACTATAAAAGTCATTTTTTTCTCTAATAAAGGGTATTATATGCAAAGCTGCATAATTTCAATATTTTGGTAAGCCAAGGTTATGACAACATCTAGATAATAGAAACATTAAGGAAATGTGTTACTGAGACATAACCTCAGCATTTGTCATCAACATATAAAGGACTTATTTTTATTCTCATTTTTATTCTCGATTTTTAATTTTTTCTTACATCATTTTTATTCTTAATTTTTCATTTTAATTTTTTATCTCAAGAAAAAAATCAATATTTAATAAAGTAATGTCTACAAGAATATTGCTTTATTAAATGTAATGATCATGTGGTTTCATTATATAAGAAATGTTTCAATTCTAAGTTAAATACGACAATTCTTTCACTCATTCATTCATTCGTTCATTTATTCATATATATTCTTATTTTGGTTCATGGCTATACATACTTACATATTATTGATTATTAATAAAGTTTCACTAAAAGACACACTGACATCTATGGGTTCAAAAAGAAATTACACCTATGACATAAAAATTTCCAATCACATAAACAATATGGTTAATAATGTATTATCATTTATTATTATTATTTTATTTTTCCAAATATAAATTCCATATTAATATTTTGATAATAATTATATTAATATTATTGATTGCTATGGTACGCTGGGATATTATAGGTTAGGAAAATTACCAGATTTGGTATAGAATAGGGAATAATAATAATAATAATTTTTATTTATATAGCGCCAACAAATTCCGCAGCACTTTACAATTAAGCGGGGACATGTACAGACAATAAATTCAGTTCAAGTTAAGACAATTTAAACAGTGACATTAGGGGTGAGGTCCCTGCTCGCAAGCTTACAATCTACAAGGAAACGGGGGGACACAATAGGTGAAAAGTGCTTGTTATTTCAGGAATGAAGACTTCAATCAAGATACTGGAGTTACGTTAATAAAGTCTTTTCATATTTCTAAATTCAATTGATTCTTAAAAGTTGCAAGAAGAAAAAGCCGTTATCCAGAAGTTCCACAATGTAACAAAGCTATGATTTCTGAATAATGATAGACTGTGTCAAATACAATTCATGTCACCACTCACAACTACAGCATCCATCACTGACAACTATGAGTACAGTATCAAAGATGAACTGTGTTATTACGTTCTTATCATGTTCCAGTGGTTTCCTATCACCTATAAGACTTCCATGAAAGCTGGTGAACAATCAGGTAATTGTCAGGATGCTACAACCCTGACATGTGTCCTGTGCACTAAGGACTGGTTATGGTGCTATGTTTAGCAAGGAAGAGTCAATGTAACCCTTGCTGTGCTGACCAAAGATGTCACACCTGTTCCAAGACCAGTGCGGATGATATGGAAGGACTCCAGATGATTTCCAAGGCGAGCCAATGTAAGTCCAGGTCTCTAAAGGTGACACTGCATAGATATTAAAGCTACATTTCATCTATGAACTTTGTTTTCTTATCAACATTTGAATTTATGGACTTTGATTGACACATTTCAAAAACCTGACCGGCACATCCAAACATAGACTGAGTGTGAACAGGTGCTGAACTTAGAGTCGCCACGTATATAGTTAAATAAATAAGGCAGCACACTGCAGCGCTAAAACATGCAAACTTGAAAACACGAAATTTGAACTGCATTACTGCACTAGAAATATGAAAAATGAGAGCTTTTAGTGCATAAAAATGGCCAATTTTATGTGTACCTGGTAGCCCCTTTACGGCATCTCTCTTATACCAGGTCTTACGCTTGCCTTACCTCGCTGAGAATAAACGTCTCCATCTGAATGGGTACATGTGAAACCTCTTCCTAGACTAAAATTCTCTCTCTCTATGGAGGGGTATTGGACCTGCTGCAATTAAAACACCTGAAGCTAGGAGGCGGAGTGCACGATCAGAAGGCTATAGAATACATTTCAAAAACCTGACCGGCACATCCAAACATAGACTGAGTGTGAACAGGTGCTGAACCTAGAGCCGCCAACTCGTATATAGTTAAAGGGACTCTGTCACCTGAATTTGGCGGGACTGGTTTTGGGTCATATGGGCGGAGTTTTGGGGTGTTTGATTCACCCTTTCCTTACCCGCTGGCTGCATGCTGGCTGCAATATTGGATTGAAGTTCATTCTTTGTCCTCCATAGTATACGCCTGCGCAAAGCAATCTTGCCTTGTGCAGGCATGTACTACAGAGGACAGAGAATGAACTTCAATCCAATATTGCAGCCAGCATGCAGCCAGCGGGTAAGGAAAGGGTGAATCAAACACCCCAAAACTCCGCCCATATGACCCAAAACCAGTCCCGCCAAATTCAGGTGACAGGTTCCCTTTAAGTAAATAAGGCAGCACACTGCAGCGCTAAAACATGCAAACTTGAAAACACGAAATTTGAACTGCATTACTGCACTAGAAATATGAAAAATGAGAGCTTTTAGTGCATAAAAATGGCCAATTTTATGTGTACCTGGTAGCCCCTTTACGGCACCTCTCTTATACCAGGTCTTACGCTTGCCTTACCTCACTGAGAATAAACGTCTCCATCTGAATGGGTACATGTGAAACCTCTTCCTAGACTAAAATTCTCTCTCTCTATGGAGGGGTATTGGACCTGCTGCAATTAAAACACCTGAAGCTAGGAGGCGGAGTGCACGATCAGAAGGCTATAGAATACATTTCAAAAACCTGACCTGCACATCCAAACATAGACTCCATTCAGATGGAGACGTTTATTCTCAGCGAGGTAAGGCAAGCGTAGGACCTGGTATAAGAGCGATGCCGTAAAGGGGCTACCAGGTACACATAAAATTGGCCATTTTTATGCGCTAAAAGCTCTCATTTTTCATATTTCTAGTGCAGTAATGCAGTTCAAATTTCGTGCTTTCAAGTTTGCATGTTTTAGCGCTGCAGTGTGCTGCCTTATTTACTTAACTATATACGAGTTGGCGACTCTAGGTTCAGCACCTGTTCACACTCAGTCTATGTTTGGATGTGCCGGTCAGGTTTTTGAAATGTATTCTATAGCCTTCTGATCGTGCACTCCGCCTCCCAACTTCAGGTGTTTTAATTGCAGCAGGTCCAATACCCCTCCATAGAGAGAGAGAATTTTAGTCTAGGAAGAGGTTTCACATGTACCCATTCAGATGGAGACGTTTATTCTCAGCGAGATAAGGCAAGCGTAGGACCTGGTATAAGAGAGATGCCGTAAAGGGGCTACCAGGTACACATAAAATTGGCCATTTTTATGTGCTAAAAGCTCTCATTTTTCATATTTCTAGTGCAGTAATGCAGTTAAAATTTCGTGTTTTCAAGTTTGCATGTTTTAGCGCTGCAGTGTGCTGCCTTATTTACTTAACTATATACGAGTTGGCGACTCTAGGTTCAGCACCTGTTCTCACGCAGTCTATGTTTGGATGTGCCGGTCAGGTTTTTGAAATGTATTCTATAGCCTTCTGATCGTGCACTCCGCCTCCTAGCTTCAGGTGTTTTAATTGCAGCAGGTCCAATACCCCTCCATAGAGAGAGAAAATTTTAGTCTAGGAAGAGGTTTCACATGTACCCATTCAGATGGAGACGTTTATTCTCAGCGAGGTAAGGCAAGCGTAGGACCTGGTATAAGAGAGATGCCGTAAAGGGGCTACCAGGTACACATAAAATTGGCCATTTTTATGCGCTAAAAGCTCTCATTTTTCATATTTCTAGTGCAGTAATGCAGTTCAAATTTCGTGTTTTCAAGTTTGCATGTTTTAGCGCTGCAGTGTGCTGCCTTATTTACTTAACTTTGATTGACACATGACACACAGTCTCTACAATATCTACATGCTATCATCTATTTCAAAAGAATTATAATAGAACCAAGAAGAAGAGATCAAGATGAAGACCAGATGACATCAGATGACATCAGACCTGAGATGCTTCAAGTAGATATAGGGAAGTATAATTATATATTTTATATGAATATTAGTCACGGCTTACCATAACATGAATTTACATATCATTATATTATTGAGAACATATAACAATATTATTATTGATATTATTATTTATTAAAATATTTTGCCAAAGAAGAAGAACAGAAGAAAGAAGATCTTATTAATATATTTACTTTGAGGGTTCCAATCAATGTCTGTCACCCTCAAAAGGGGGAATTGTTAAATATTAATTATTAATTGAATTATTCTTATTTTCAATTCTGTACTGAGCACATTGCTTCTTGCTGACATTTTCAAAAGCTATTTCTGTGTATGTAGCTCAGAGTATAAGTCAATGCCATATACAGAGGACACGTGGTCTGTGGGACATATAAATAACATCTCTTAGGACGGTATGGGGGCTTTTGTCACGTGGGGCAGTCACCTCCTGCCTTCACCATCATTCTCCATGGACATGAGACAAGTCACACAAAGAAGGAACAGCAGCTGGTAGCCATGATGATTTCAGACTTCACACAAACAGACGGTTTTACCATTCAGAACTCTGGGAAAGATGAGTAACAAGCGCTGATATTTACACATGGACAATCTATTCGTAACTATTTCATCTACTTTTATGTTTTGCTGCAATGTGGTTTTTCTGTGGCTAATTCAATAAACCACTACATTTTTCATGAGAATACCATGACATTTTTCTTTAAGAGTAAACACCTGGTGAATAGTCCTGATTAAATAAATGTGCAAAATAAGCATATTTAACACCAGGTTTAATCTGTAGCACACAGCTCTGTCTTCTCGCATTGAAGCACTGCCACCGGCCGGGGCTGCTTCGCCTTACAGAGTAATTTCACAGCATTTTTCTTCAACATTTTTTACATGCATGTCCTATGAACGAGACTTGAAAGCTTCTCATCTTACCGTGGTAACCCTTTGTCTGGTGGGAACTATATATTTTTATTAATCAGACTCTGATCCCCAAGTGACTATAACCTCTTTAACTCCTTAATCCCATATGACGTACTATCCCATCAAGGTGCCCAGGGACTTAATTCCCAGTTACGGGATAGTACATCATATGCGATCGGCCGCGCTCACGGGGGGAGCGCGGCCGATCGCGGCCGGGTGTCAGCTGCCTATCGCACCTGACATCTGGCACTATGTGCCAGGAGCGGTCACGGACCACCCCCGACACATTAACCCTCGGCACACCGCGATCAAACATGATCGTGATGTGCTGGCGGTATAGGGAAGCATCGCGCAGGGAGAGGGGCTCCCTGCGGGCTTCCCTGAGACCCCCGCAGCAACGCGATCACATAAGGGTCTCCTTACCTCCCTTCCTGCAGCAGGCCCGGATCCAAGATGGCCGCGGCATCCGAGTCCTGCAGGGAGGGAGGTGGCTTACCATGTGCCTGCTCAGAGCAAGCGCTTGGTAAGCCTGCAGTGTTGTAAGTAAGATCGGTGATCTGACAGAGTGCTATGCAAACTGTCAGATCATCGATCTGTGATGTCCCCCCCTGAGACAAAGTAAAAAAGTAAAAAAAATTCCACATGTATTAAAAAAAAGTTAAAAAAAATTCCTAAATAAAAAAAAATAAACAAATTATTCCCATAAATACATTTCTTTATCTAAATAAAAAAAAAAACAATAAAAGTACACATATATGGTATCGCCGTGTCCGTAATGACCCAATCTATAAAACTGTCCCACTAGTTAACCCCTTCAATGAACACCGTAAAAAAAAAAAAAACGAGGCAAAAAGCAACGCTTTATTATCAAACTGCCAAACAAAAAGTGGAATAGCATGCGATCAAAAAGACAGATATAAATAACCATGGTACTGCTGAAAATGTCATCTTGTCCTGCAAAAAACGAGCCGCCATACAGCATCATCAGCAAGAAAATAAAAAAGTTATAGTCCTGAGAATAAAGCGATGCCAAAATAATTATTTTTTCTATAAAATAGTTTTTATCGTATAAAAGCGCCAAAACATAAAAAAATGATATAAATGGGGTATCGCTCTAAACGTACTGACCCGAAGAATAAAACTGCTTTATCAATTTTACCAAATGCGGAACGGTATAAACGCCTCCCCCAAAAGAATTTCATGAATAGCTGGTTTTTGGTCATTCTGCCTCACAAAAATCGGAATAAAGAGCGATCATAAACTGTCACGTGTCAGAAAGTGTTACCAATAAAAATATCAACTCGTCCCGCAAAAAACAAGACATTACATGACTCTGTGGACCAAAATATAAAAAAATTATAGGTCTCAAAATGTGGAGACGCAAAAACTTTTTTGCTATAAAAAGCGTCTTTTAGTGTGTAACAGCTGCCAATCATAAAAATCCGATATAAAAAACGCTATAAAAGTAAATCAAACCCCCCTTCATCACCCCCTTAGTTAGGGAAAAATAATAAAATTAAAAAAAATGTATTTATTTCCATTTTCCCGTTAGGGTTAGGGCTAGGGTTAGGGTTGGGGCTAGGGTTGGAGCTAAAGTCAGGGTTAGGGTTGGGGCTAAAGTTAGGGTTAGGGTTGGAGCTAAAGTTAGGGTTAGGGTTGGGGCTAAAGTTAGGGTTAGGGTTGGGGCTAAAGTTAGGGTTAGGGTTGGGGCTAAATTTAGGGTTTGGATTACATTTACGGTTCGGATTAGGGTCTGGATTCGAGTTAGGGGTGTGTCAGGGTTAGGGGTGTGGTTAGGGTTACTGTTGGGATTAGGGTTTCAGTTAGAATTGGGGGTTTCCACTGTTTAGGCATATCAGGGGCTCTTGAAACGCGGCATGGCATCTGATCTCAATTCATGCCATTTCTGTGTTGAAAAAGTAAAACAGTGCTCCTTCCCTTCCGAGCTCTCCCGTGCGCCCAAACAGGGGTTTACAGCGTACTCGGAACAAATTGGACAACAACTTTTGGGGTCCAAGTAATCTTGTTACCCTTGGGAAAATAAAAATTTGGGGGGCTAAAATCATTTTTGTGGGAAAAAAAAGATTTTTTATTTTCACGGCTCTGCGTGGTTAACTGTAGTGAAACACTTGGGGGTTCAAAGTTCTCACAACACATCTAGATAAGTTCCTTGGGAGGTCTAGTTTCCAATATAGGGTCACTTGTGGGGGGTTTCTACTGAAGTGCAATGTTTGAGAAGATGGTGAGGGAGTACCTTGCAGATCGTACAAACGTCCTCCGTGATTCCTCTGTACCTTTGAATTATTGGGTATCCAAACTGGACATGTAGCATGAACTGGCTCTCTACGCCTTGGTCCTGTTAAAAAGAGCACAGTGACCCAATTATAATCACAATTCTAACTCATACAGGAGTCCAATAATTTGGAATATACCTCATAGAAATAGGGTGCACTGTGCGGGCTTCAGTGAATAAACCACTGAGATGAAGGGATCAAAACACCTAACCACCACAAGATAGGAAATCACCAGAAAGTCATACAGCGTTAGGATCAATAATATGCCTTTATTACATAAAGTGGCAATTTATACATATAATATAAATAAATTTTTTTAAAAAATATATAAAAACAAAACGCAGGAACAATATTATATGGTACCCAAAAACTCCTAAAAAATATTTATATGAGCATATAATACAGATAACCCCTCCAGGAATGATATATAATATCACTACTCACTGTGTCGTATACGTATGTAAAAAAGTATAATATATAAAAATATATATATAAAAAAATATATATATACACAAGAAAAAAGTCACATTTGACCCATAAAAAATGTGAAATATTATGTATGTGAAATACAAACACTAAATAAGTGAAAAATATGAAAAATTGTATAAAACACAGCAAAAATGTGTGCATAAAAATCCTTTTATAAAAAGTGAAAGCAGTGTATATCCCTATCAGGGGATGTAAAGTAAAGTGACAACAGTGGTATAGACACAGCGAGGTATATTGTCTGAATGGGAGAGTTATAGTAGTACGCTATATTAGAACGTGCCCTGGTACAAATGACCATACAATAGCACACTATATTAGAACGTGCCCTGGTACAAATGACTGTTTAATAATGCACCCACAGCGAGATAGATTTCTACATGGGGAGAATTTCTACATCAGCTCATTGCAAGATAAGTGCACCAATTATGGGAGTTATAGCAGCATATTCAAGAGAGTGCCCAGGTGCAAATAATAAGTGCTCTGCTGACACAGCAAGGTAGATTATGTGACTGCTTACTGCATAGAGAGGTGCCCAAATACAAGAGACTATCACTGGTAAATGACCATGCGGGCAAATAATGATAGCAGAAAGTCATATGGCACTACCTGAGAGGAGAGACTGGGTCCGGGACCTGCGTGCGCCCGATGCGCGTTTCGGATGTATTACCTTCGTCAGGGGGTAGTGAATGGAGATCCCAGAGGGGTATTTATAGGACTTTCACCGAGCACTGCGGCCCGGGTATGTGCGGCGCATGCGCAGTCTGGAGGTCGGCAACTTCCGGTCCCCGCATCACATGGTCTGTCAGCACAGGAACGGAGTACCCGGCGTGACCTAGCAACCATGGACGCAGAGCGCCGGGACTCACAGACACGGACCGGGCATGCGCACTACCAGGAGCGCAGTGTGGGGGAAGCGGTCCCGAACTATAAATCAAGTGGATAACGCAAAAGAGGGAAATTAAGGTATAAATCACACTTAATACTAGGAGCAATATGCTCCTTATGCTGGATGAGCAGGATAAAAATATGTGGTGTTGCAGCCGTAATGTATATAAGTCCGCTGCATCATAGACATAATGGTATAAATCCCTTCTAATATCAGGAGCAATATGCACCTTAGGCTGAATGAGTATATGTAGTACAACAGCAGTAATATATATAAGTCCGCTGCACCATATATCTATATATAACTACACTGAATTCGGTGTACTGCAAGTTGACAGAATAAATATTCATGAGTATGAGAACATATTTTGTATCATAATCATGAACACATGATAGCAAATCTACTGTACCATGCATATATGAAAATCAATTGAATTATATGTACCATAAGGATAATAGATATTATATTATGTCATGTGTAGATATACTGCCCCACACGTGACATAATGGATATAGATCAATCGTTTTCCGCCCATAAATATATGCACAAAAATACAAAAGCCATGGGCATATGCAAAAAAATATATAAAAAATATAAAAAACGAATATATAACAACACAGTGTACAGTTATCTATATAAATGATGCACCATATAAAGATATTTATTGTTATTCTTTTCTTCTTTCTCTCACTGTCATATAATTGGTTGTAGGTTCCATCAGTGCATCATGTTCTGCAGTCCAGCCATCCGACACAGAAGCAAGAAAGCTCATCACAACGTCCTAATCCAACATCGGTAAGTATATAGAAGCTATAAATATAAATGTGATAAAAATTAGGGATCATAACATCACAATTAAAAAGATAAAAAATGCTAAAAAAATTCTTTTAAAAAATTCCTTTTTTTAAAAAATTTATTTAAAAGATTTTTTCTAAAAGGGTTACAGAGTGGTTATAAAAAAGGAGCAAAACTGAGATTTTCATTCAACCCTTTTGGTGACACCGTCCCCAGGGTCCATATCCATTTCGTTTCTTTCCTAGCTAAAGCCGTACTTATTTCGCCCCCTCTCTCATTCATTTGAATCATGTCTATGCCAGTTACTTTCAACAGGGAGGCATCACATCCATGGTATAATTTAAAATGTTTAGGAATTGTCTTTAAAGACGATATATCCTCCACTTCTTTGGCAGCTAAAATTCCCAAGACATGTTCTCTGGTGCGTACTTTGAGTTGCCTGTTTGTCATCCCTATATACACCAGGGAGCATGGGCAAGTGGCATGATAAATAACGGCTTTTGAGGTGCAAGTAATGGTCTGTTTGATTTTATACAGAGTAGTACCATTATAATTACAAAAATTATTAGTTCTTCTAATGTTAGTGCAAGCTAAATTTTTTTTCTTTTTAAAGGGTCCCTCTACCTACAGCTCCAGGGAACAGCAATGGGCGCATCGTTTGCGCCATCTTATGCTAATTTGTTCCATATATATAGATATATGGTGCAGCGGACTTATATATATTACTGCTGTTGTACTACATATACTCATTCAGCCTAAGGTGCATATTGCTCCTGATATTAGAAGGGATTTATACCTTTATGTCTATGATGCAGCGGACTTATATACATTACGGCTGCAACACCACATATTTTTATCCTGCTCATCCAGCATAAGGAGCATATTGCTCCTAGTATTAAGTGTGATTTATACCTTAATTTCCCTCTTTTGCGTTATCCACTTGATTTATAGTTCGGGACCGCTTCCCCCACACTGCGCTCCTGGTAGTGCGCATGCCCGGTCCGTGTCTGTGAGTCCCGGCGCTCTGCGTCCATGGTTGCTAGGTCACGCCGGGTACTCCGTTCCTGTGCTGACAGACCAAGTGATGCGGGGACCGGAAGTTGCCGACCTCCAGACTGCGCATGCGCCGCACATACCCGGGCCGCAGTGCTCGGTGAAAGTCCTATAAATACCCCTCTGGGATCTCCATTCACTACCCCCTGACGAAGGTAATACATCCGAAACGCGCGTCGGGCGCACGCAGGTCCCGGACCCAGTCTCTCCTCTCAGGTAGTGCCATATGACTTTCTGCTATCATTATTTGCCCGCATGGTCATTTACCAGTGATAGTCTCTTGTATTTGGGCACCTCTCTATGCAGTAAGCAGTCACATAATCTACCTTGCTGTGTGAGCAGAGCACTTATTATTTGCACCTGGGCACTCTCTTGAATATGCTGCTATAACTCCCATAATTGGTGCACTTATCTTGCAATGAGCTGAGAAATTCTCCCCATGTAGAAATCTATCTCGCTGTGGGTGCATTATTAAACGGTCATTTATACCAGGGCACATTCTAATATAGTGTGCTATTGTATGGTCATTTGTACCAGGGCACGTTCTAATATAGCGTACTACTATAACTCTCCCATTCAGACAATATACCTCGCTGTGTCTATACCACTGTTGTCACTTTACTTTACATCCCCTGATAGGGATATACACTGCTTTCACTTTTTATAAAAGGATTTTTATGCACACATTTTTGCTGTGTTTTATACAATTTTTCATATTTTTCACTTATTTAGTGTTTGTATTTCACATACATAATATTTCACATTTTTTATGGGTCATATGTGACTTTTTTCTTGTATATATATATATTTTTTTATATATATATTTTTATATATTATACTTTTTTACATACGTATACGACACAGTGAGTAGTGATATTATATATCATTCCTGGAGGGGTTATCTGTATTATATGCTCATATAAATATTTTTTAGGAGTTTTTGGGTACCATATAATAATATTGTTCCTGCGTTTTGTTTTTATATATTTTTAAAAAAAATTTATTTATATTATATGTATAAATTGTCACTTTATGTAATAAAGGCATATTATTGATCTTAACGCTGTATGACTTTCTGGTGATTTCCTATCTTGTGGTGGTTAGGTGTTTTGATGCCTTGGAGGTCCTGGCCTGCCCTGCTGCTAGCATTCTGTCAGAGAAGGTTTTTAGTGCCGCTGGTGGAATTATAACAGATAAGCGCATCCGCTTGTCAACTGAAAATGCTGACACGCTGACTCTTATAAAAATGAACAAGGCCTGGATTGGGAAAGACTTCTGTACACCACCAAGTGAAAACAGCGAAACATAACCTCAAATACATTCTCTCTTTTGGGGAGGCGTATTCTCATGCACCTCTTCACAACCCCACATGGGTATACGCTTCCAGATTTGGTCTGTTTGCTCTTATCCTCCTCCTTATCCTCATCCTCCTCCTCCAGAACCAATATATCACCAGGGTGAACGTGGTCTGTATGGTGCATTTTGGCCAAGGGTGCTTTGATGGCACTCTTTTATTTTTTTAAAAAAGGACAACACATTGGGGAACTGGGCATGACATTACATTGAGCCTGCTTCTTAACTCGGTCTCCTGCAAACTGTCCTGTACCTGCCAGTAGATCACCAGGGTGAACGTGCTCTGTACTGTTATAGGCCAGTGAATTTTGGACAAAGGGGCTGTGATGACACGATTTTTTTAAGTCCAAAAAGGACAACACATTGGGGAATTGGGCATGACATTACATTGGGCCTACTTCTTAACTCAGTCGCCTGCAATCTGTCCTGTACCTGCCAGTAGATCTCCAGGGTGAACGTGCTCTGTACGTTGCATTTTGGCCAAGGGGGCTGTGATGGCACTCTTATTTTATTAAAAAAGGCTCCCAGATTGGGGAATTAGGCATGACGTTCCATTGGGCTGACTTCTTTGTTACGGAACCCCACCGCACCAAGAATATGTTGTGCAGTTATATGTATGTATAATAGGTTCCAGGTGAGATGCATGTCCCTAACGCATCAGCCCACTGGTTGCGCCCCTGGGCAGAGAGGACAAGATATTCCCCTTTTGACCTTCCCCACCTTTGTAATTCCCACAGTAAATATTGGCAGGCTCCGGCCACCTGCAGCTATGGTAATGTACTGTATGTCTGGCCTGACGCTTTTCAATTGGCCCGCCCTCTGTATTACATTAACTCG
Organism: Ranitomeya imitator; assembly: GCF_032444005.1. Lineage (NCBI taxonomy): Eukaryota > Metazoa > Chordata > Amphibia > Anura > Dendrobatidae > Ranitomeya > Ranitomeya imitator. The sequence goes on from NC_091284.1 coordinate 779,658,364, forward strand.
GTTTCCTGCAATCTAAAATGTTCCTGCCACTAGATCACCAGGGTAAACATGCTAATTACTGTTATAGGCCGTTGATATTTGGGCTAGGGGCATGTGATGGCACTTGTGTATTTTTAAAAAAGGTACCCCCATTGGGGAATTGTTTGGCAGATCATGCACTGCATTACAAGTCTCAAAGACCCACACCACTACATTGGCCCTAATTCTTAACTCTGTCTCCTGCAATGTCTCTTCCTTATCTCCGACGACATGACCTGGGTGAACTTGCTTTGTATTGTTATAGGCCTGTGAAGTTTGGGCAAGGGGGGCGGTGATGGCAATAGTATATTTTTAAAAAAGTTAAACCACATCCTTGATGGCAAACACTTTACATTTGTGTACCTTAAGGAGCTCACTGGAAAAGCTGTTTTTGTGTTGCCTGGTTGCTCAAATTGGACACAATACACTTCATACTGTATAAATTTGATAATGCAATGATGTTAGTTTGGCTCAGTAGTTTATTACAAATATTTCTTTGTCCACTATATTAGTTACTCTTCTTGAGAGCCATAACTTTGGCTGCCTCAAATGTAAATGTCAAATATACAAATGGCGATTTTTAAACATGATTGAAATACTGTATACCGAATGCATTCAGACAATCACATAGCTACATGTCTTGTAAAACATTTACAGATGTGACAGACAAAGCTCACAGTGACACAATCTTGATAAATGTTTGTTTTCTCACTTCAGAATCAGTTCGAAGCCTCTATATGTTTGCTGTTTGTCATTGTAAAACATTAAGGTTTACTGAAACTCTGCCTGTGGTGGCTTGATCTAAATCCTTGTGGCTTTTATTTTCTAGTGGTTTATGGCCCCTCGTCTGATGACTCCATGATATCTCAGTTTCATACAACCTTGAAAGCTGGCCACTTGAAGGTCTGGGTGAAACTAGAGTTACTACATAGTGTAAATCACTATATAAGACCAGAGAAACATGACTATGACAGATGCCAAAACTGGGGTACCTGTACATGTACAGTGTGCTGATACCTGCATAATTGTGGACGCCCATGCAGTGTAGGTAATCTCCCAGGGGTTCTCTGTCTTGGTGTTGCTTCTCGGATATTCCAGACGGATGATATTTAAAAGCCTCTTGGTGATGATCTAAGTAGACTGTATGAAGTTAATCTTCATATATACGTAATAAGTATATTTATGTAATCCTTATATGTCGCCCATCACTATTCAGAAATTAATATTTTGTGGAACAACCATGATTTTTAATCACAGCTTTCATGCATCTTGGCATGCTTTTCAGCAGTGTTTCACACTGCTTCTGGCGCAAAAATGTAAGCAGTTCTTCGTTTGATGGCTTGTGACTATCCATCATCCTCTTGATTACATTCCAAAAGTTTTCCAATTGGGTTCAGGTCTGGAGAATGGGCTGCCCATGACAGGATTTTGACGTGGTGGTTTCTTAATTTTTGCCAGAGCTGTATATATTACCCCAATTGCCACTGCACAAAAGCAATCAGGAACAGCTGAGTCGATGCTCAAGAATTAGCGCTTCTAATAGATTATTAGTGTTGGTAGGGGCCAATATCCATGGACCTTCACAGCTTTTTAACCCCTTTCTGCCAGCTGACAGAATAGTACGTCAGCTGGCAGATCCCCTGCTTTGAGGTGGGCTCCGGCGGTGAGCCCACCTCAAAGCCGCGACATGTCAGCTGTTTTGTACAGCTGACATGTGCGCGCAATGAGCGCGAGCGGAATCGCGATCCGCCCGCGCCCATTAACTAGTTAAATGCCACCGTCAAGCGCTGACAGCAGCATATAACTAGCGCTCCCGGCCGCGCGGCTGGACATGCTCGTACTGCTGACCCCCGTCACATGATCGGGGGTCAGCAGTGCATTGCCATAACAACCAGAGGTCTCCTTGAGACCTCTATGGTTGTTGATGGCCGATTGCTTTGAGTGCCGCCCTGTGGTCGGCGTTCAAAGCAACCCTGCATTTCTGCTACATAGAGGTGATCTGTACTTCACCTCTATGTAGCAGAGGCGATCGAGTTGTGCATGCTTCTAGCCTCCTATGGAGGCTATTGAAGCATGTCAAAATAAATAAAAAAAAGTGATTAAAAATGTAAAAAAAATAAAAAATATATAAAAGTTCAAATCACCCCCCTTTCGCCCCAATCAAAATAAAACAATTAAAAAAAAATCAAACATACACATATTTGGTATCGCCGCGTTCAGAATCGCCCGGTCTATCAATAAAAACAAAGGATTAACCAGACCGCTAAATGGCGTAGCGAGAAAAAAAATCAAAACGCCAAAATTACATTTTTTTTGGTCGCCGCGACATTGCATTAAAATGCAATAACGGGCGATCAAAAGAACGTATCTACACCAAAATGGTATCATTAAAAATGCCAGCTCTGCACGCAAAAAATAAGCCCTCACCTGACCCCAGATCACGAAAATTGGAGACGCTACGGGTATCGGAAAATCGTGCAATTTTGTTTGTTTTTTTAAGCAAGCTTTGGAATTTTTTTTCACCACTTAGGTAAAAAATAATCTAGATATGTTAGGAGTCTATGAACTCGTAATGACCTGGAGAATCATAATGGCAGGTTAGTTTTAGCATTTCGTGAACCTAGCAAAAAAGCCAAACAAAAAACAAGTGTGAGATTGCACTTTTTTTGCAATTTCATCACACTTGGAATTTTTTTCTCGTTTTCTGTTACATGGCATGGTAAAACCAATGGTACCGTTCAAAAGTACATCTCGTCCTGCAAAAAATAAGCCCTCACATGGCCATATTGACTGAAAAATAAAAAAGTTATGGCTCTGGGAAAGAGGGGAGCAAAAAACAAAAATGAAAAAGCGGAAAAAGCTCCGGGGGTGAAGGGGTTAATATCAGCCCTTAGCTGTCTGTTTTGCCTTAGCTGGTTATTAAAAATGGAGGGGGCCCCCAATTAATTTTTTGGGTGAGTCCACCCATTTTTTAATAACCAGCAAAGAAAAAGCAGACAGCTGTTCACTGATTAATAGGCTAAAAAGGTAAATGTTTATTGGGCCCTTCCCAGCATAATGAGACCAGCTAACAGCCAATGTGGTCTCGAACTTTCGTGCTGTAAAATTGGGGTAGTAAGCGGTAAAGGTGAAAAATGGAACAACAAGGGGGTAAGCAGGACAACAGAAGTTTATAACGGTAGTGTAGGGGCGCTAGTGAAAAAAAGCATAAAAAAGCAGCCCGTATAGCCCTTAACCACACAGGGCGGAGAAAAACTCTAATAAATACAATAAAAAATTATACCTGCGCTAAAAAATGCATTGAAATTAAATAATAACTATTTACCTGTTGAAGGTGAGGTAGTGCTGGAAGCGATACGATTATTTGTATGTGAGTAAGACTATGACATTCGGACTTTTCCTTGTGATGATCAGCGATGTTTGGAGGTAATAGTTCCTCGGCGTGCTGTCCCGGCTGGTGACAGCCCCCCTTGCGGCAGGAAGTGGATGAGAGCTGAGCGCTCTGTTTTGTTGCAGCTGACAGGACCTGCGGAGACTTCGGGTCACGTGTCCTGTACGTCACGTGGTGCCCCTGTCGGAGGTATGGAGCACTGTAGGAGCCAAGAATAACCAACGCGTTTCGGAATAACACGGATTCCTTCTTCAGGGTCAACAGCCCTGAAAACAAATGTGGATAGTAAGATCACTTAAAATAACAGAGAATAAAAAGTAATAATAATAATCTTGAAAAAAGAGGCATAGGTCCAAATGTAGGAGGAGGTGTAGTAGGTGAATGAGCTTGAGGCGAATGTGGCGATGAAGGTGGAAGAGGCAGGGGATGAGGTATCCAACAGTTTTTATTTGGGGGTGGGGGGTTCTTATTAATTTTTTTTTTTTTTTTAGGAACAGCACTTAAAAGAACATAGTATAAAATAAAAAAGAACAATGTAGATACAGTAGTCGGATGTCCTAGTGGAGGAGGAGGTGGTGTAGGTGGATTAGCAGTAGGTGGACATTGCAGTGTAGGTGGAAGAGGCAGGCCTGATGGTATCCAACATTATTTTTGTGGATTTTATTTCTCTTCCTTTTTGGTAAGGCCCCAAAATAAAACAAATGGCAAGTAAAACATAATGTCTGGGTGCAGATGGTACGTTTGTCTGGTTTGCCAAAGGCACAGACAAGTCCTGTGGACTCCACTCCTGGTTTCTTTTAATGAATGTGAGAGTGCCCACGTTGGCTTTGGACAGGTGGATGCGCCTATGTGTGATTATATCCCCTGCTGTGATAAACACACGTTCCAACATTACACTTGCCACGGGGCATGCCAGCACTTCCAAGTCAAAAAGTACAAGCCTAGGCCATGTGTCCAGTTTGGAAACCAAGAAGTTAAATGGGCAGACCCATCACTTAGTACATGCAGACGTGTGGACATTGACATGAACTCTTCCACCATGTTGTTATAACGCTGGCACCTGGTTGTATAGACCGTATCAGATGGTGGTGCTGGATGCTGTGTCATGCCGATGAATTTTTTTTCACATTTTAGCCATGCTAACCCTCCCTTCCGAGGTGGTGCCCCAGCTGCGTTGGCGCTTTCCTTCTCTGCCTAGTGTTTCTTCTGTCAGGTGGGAATGTCGTCAGTAGTGCCCCTACCTGCATGTGCTTGTATTAACACATTTTGCCATCCCACTCCAGTGACGGAAGTAATAATGGTACTTTGTCTTTGCAGCAGGGATCCAGCAGGGTGGCCACCCAGTAATCAGTAGGGGTATGAGCTGGGCAATTTTGCGGTCGTTGCGCAGGCACAGCAGACTGTATTGTCTCATTCCGCCCTCTCTCTGTTGGAGTCCCTCAAGGCTCTGTCCTGGGGCCCCTACTTTTTTTCATCTATACCCTTGGCCTAGGATAACTTAAAGTCCCATGGCTTCCAGTATCACCTGTATGCTGATGACACCCAGATCTACCTCTCTCGCCCAGATGTCACCTCTCTGCTGTACAGAATCCCGAAGTGTCTAGCAGCCATATCCTCCTTCTTCACCTCTCGCTTCCTAAGGCCGGGATCACACATGCAAGAAACACGTCCGTCTCTCGCATGTGAAATCCAAGCTCTGGCGCCGGCACTGTGGAGCGGAGCGTGCAGCCGCATAGGAACACATGGAGCCGCATGCTCCGCTCTGGAGTGCCGGCGCCAGAGCTTGGATTTCACATGCGAGACACGGACGTGTTTCTCGCATGTGTAATCCCGGCCTAAAACTCAATGTAGACAAAACCGAACTCATCATCTTTCCTCCATCTCGTGTATCCCCCCTACCTGATCTATCTATTATGGTAAGCGGCATCACACTCTCTCCCACACCTGAAATCCGCTGCTCGCGGTAACTCTCGACTCTGCCCTGTCCATCAAACCGCACGTCCAAACTCTTGCCACCTCCTGTCGCCTCCAACTCAAACATATTGCCAGAATCCGTTCCTTCCTCTGCCCTCAATCTACTAAAATGCTTGTGCATGCCCTCATCATCTCTCGCCTCGACTACTGCAATACCCTCCTCTGTGGCCTCCCCGCTAACTCTCTTGCACCGCTCCAGTCATTCCTCAACTCTGCTGCCCGGCTAATCCACCTCTCTCCTCACTACTCCCGTTTCTCCCCTCTGCAAATCCCTCCACTGGCTCCCCATTCCCCAACGAATCCAGTTCAAACTACTAACACTGATCTACAAAGCCATCCACAACCTGTCCCCTCCGTATATCTCCGAACTAATCTCCAAATATCTTCCCTCACGTAATCTTCGATCCTCCCAAGACCTCCTACTCTCCTCCACACTTATTCATTCCTCACACAACCGCCTCCAAGATTTCTCCCCAATATCCCCCATCCTCTGGAATTCCACGCCTCAACACGTCCGACTATCCACCACCCTCAGCTCCTTAAGACGGAACCTGAAAACCCATCTCTTCAGGAAAGCCTACAGCCTGCTATAACCATTCTGCCGCCTCACCACCACCAGACCTGCCGCACCCCCGACCTTCTGTCTCTTCCCCACTATCCCATAGAATGTAAGTCCGCAAGGACAGGGTCCTCTCCCCTCTGAACCGGTCTGTCATTGTAAATTTGTTCACTGTAAATTATATCTATAACCCGGTATGTAACCCCTTTCTCACGCACAGCACCATGGAATTAATGGTGCTATATAAAAAAATAATAATTTATGCCAGGCTGCCCAGAGGCAAAGACAAACTGCCCTTTGTGGGAGGTGTATGGTCTATGTCCTATATCCTCCCTGCCATGCACCAGTGATGCCCGTGAGCTACTTTGAATGCCACCCTATTGTGTTCACGACATGGTGAAGTGTTGTTCCACAGAGCGACTCGCCCGTGCGTGCTGCAGCTGAAACTCCAGTATTGCTTCTGCTCTATAGCGAATTCAACTTTTGAGTTCAACCTTGTTGATATGTCACATATGAGGCGCTGAGCGAGAAGGCAGAAGTGACGCTGCGGCGCAGACCGTCGAGCAGCTGCAGGGTGTGAACGTCATAATCGTGCACAGACGACCTCTCACATATGGGTAATTTTTAAGAAAGATTTGCACCACTAAACTTAACACATGTGCCAGGCAAGGGATGTGGTCAAACCAGCTAGGCCTAGAGCTGCTACCAGATTTCGCCCGTTATCGCACACCACCAGGCCTGGATTTAAGTCCAGCGGCACCAACCACTCATCAGTCTCTTGTTTAATCCCTGTCCACAGCTCTTGCGCAGTATGGAACTTGTCCCCCAAAATGATGAGTTTGAGAACAGCCTGCTGTCTTTTCCCCCTGGCTGTGTTGAAGTTGCTGGTGCAAGTCTTACTGCTAGGTGATGGAGTAAGCGGAGTAGGAGGCCACATGGGCAGAGCAATGTCCAACAATAGATGTAGGACATGAGCTAGAACAGGGGTCCCCAACTCCAGTCCTCAAGGCCCACCAACATGTCATGTTTTCAGGATTTCCTTAGTCTTGCCCAGGTAATAATTGCATCACCTGTGCAATGCAAAGGAAATCCTGAAAACATGACCTGTTGGTGGGCCTTGAGGACTGGAGTTGGGGACCCCTGCGCTAGAACGCCTTCCTCCTGTCCCAGCCTCCACATTTACCCAGTGTGCAGATAGGGAGATGTAACGTCCCTGCCCATGCTTACTGGTCTACGTATCGGTAGTTATCTGGACCTTGCCACTGATGGCGTTGCACAGTGCAGACCTGATTTTGGTTGCAACATGTGTGCTGGGCAGGGATGGCCAACTTGAAACATTAGTGGTGGATGGGAACCACATACTTCGCAAAAGCCACCACCATCAGTTTTTTTTTAAAATGTTTTTTCTCCATCAGCTTGATTGGCAGGAATTGGTAAATGCTGTTATTCAGGACCAGGGTAGTGGGGTATTTACTCTTTCACTATGGTTTTTTTTTGATGGAGCGATGAAAACTTCCATGGGACAGGGTGGAGATGCTTGGTGACTCTGCTGGTGGTGGTGCTGTCACATCCTGTCTTTGCGGGTAGGCTGTTGTTCGTGAGCTGGATGAAGAGGTCAAGACCGCAGAAGACGGAGCAGGAGGAAAGCACACATCTGTCATGTTTTTTAAGGTGTCTACGCTACTGCAGCTCGTACTTAGAACTCAGATGCAGGTGGTGCTCAGGTTAAGAAAAAAAAAAAATTAGAAGAGACTGCTTCAGGACTTTGGGCTGATGCTGCTTGGCCTATTTGCAAGGGGGCAGAAAGATGCCCAAGGCCCTCAGGTGAAAACTCTGCGCTCTCAGCCATCCAATCTAACACCGTCTGCACATGTTGTTGCTTCACTATCCATCCAGCGGTGCTCGTGTCTAGGACATGGTGCACAACATCCCGTGGACTGCATGCACCAGAGGAACGTGTTTCATGTAGACACGTAACAGGCACAGATCAACCATGTCATCTCCTTGAAGCAGGTACACGTCCACCACGACCTTCATTTGATGCTCTCCTCTCGTCACCCCCCAACAATAATTCCTAGTAGAGAAGAGGCTGAATTAGGGCACACTAATCCATGCTTCATTACTGGCAGTGTGCACCAGGTCGTTACAGCATGCTGCACAAGGGTGGTAAATAAACAGTATACGGTAATGGTCTACATTTTTCTTTAAAAAAAAAAATGAATTAGTAAAATATTAAAGTTTGAGACTCATCAGTGGTTGATACCCTTTTAAAGGAGAAGTGTAACAATGTTTGTAGCCGGCGTCTCCTCCGGTCTCTATCAGGCTCGGTATAGGAGGACGCTTATAGCAGTGGATACAGAAAGCGCTGCCGTCCTCATCCAGGAGAACCGATGATTTCTTCTCGCTTCTCATTGCTGAGCTCGCCCAGGTTTATTCATCTTACAGGACCATTTCCAGTTTTCCATATTACAGAATTGTATCTTTATAAATGTCGCACTGATGGGCCGTATGGCGTCCAATGTTTTCTGCTCTCACCCATCTGATCTCAGTCACATTGCAGCTGAATACAGATCTGCCCGGCCTGATGGAAGAACATTGCTCCGAGTGCGGCCGACATTTACAGGATTGCCCTCATCTGACTGTTATGCTAACAAAAGTGAGACACAATGTGAAGAGTCACATATTATACAGAACTGGCCATAAATAAGAAAAGTGATGCAGGACTATCAATATGGGAGGGGGAAACAGTTGTGGCCATAAATATTGGGGCAGCTCATAGATGGAGGGTGAGGTTTTATTGTCCTGATATTTAGGTCTGAATCTGGGAGGTCTGATGGGGACATTCCTTAATTGATGGAGCAAGACAAATACATGCGACATATTCATTCCAGCTCTGTCACAGGTCGTCAGAATTTTGTAAACCATTCGTACAAAAAAAATAAAAGTGTGAATATTGCCTAACATTACATTAAAATATGTCATAGCCTGTCCCATCAGTGGTGGCAGCAGCAGTCAGACCCTCCGCAAAAAGCAGCTTATGCCTTTTTAAGAAAAAACAAAAACGTCCGGCTGTATGGGCTACATGGAAGCGCGGGTCCGGTCTACTGGTGAGTCAAAAAATAAACCTTTGCACTCAACTTATAATGCTCAGATGCTAGTTTATTGTAGTACTAGAAACGTTTCGGTCCGCTACAAATGGGACCTTCATCAGTAACGTACTAGTGGAAATAGTTGGGAGCAAGCAATATTTCAAATAGTTTCCGGGGCACAATGCAGGCAGTGCCTGAATGGATAACAGGGAAGCGCGCCAACTAGGCTGCGGGATAGGAGTGAAGTGCTCACGGGTCAGACGCGGAATCCCCGCTATTCTGGATTTGGGCTCATCAAATACATCCCGGTAATCCGACAAAAACTCCGGGACTTCAGAAGGGGTGGATGATGAAATAGACAGAAATGGAACATCACCATGTACCCCCTGACAACCCCAGCCAGACACAGACATAGATTTCCAATCCAATACTGGATTATGGACCTGTAGCCATGGCAACCCCAAAACGACCACATCATGCAGATTATGCAACACCAAAAAGCGAATATCCTCCTGATGTGCAGGAGCCATGCACATGGTCAATTGGGTCCAGTACTGAGGCTTATTCTTGGCCAAAGGCGTAGCATCAATTCCTCTCAATGGAATAGGATACTGCAAGGGCTCCAAGAAAAAACCACAGCGCCTAGCAAACTCCAAGTCCATCAAATTCAGGGCAGCGCCTGAATCCACAAATGCCATAACAGAATGGGATGACAAAGAGCAAATCAGAGTAACGGACAAAAGAAATTTCGACTGTACCGTACCAATGGTAGCAGACCTAGCGAAAAGCTTAGTGCGCTTAGGACAATCGAAGATAGCATGAGTGGAATCACCACGGTAAAAACACAGCCCATTCCGACGTCTGTGTTCTTGCCGTTCAGCTCTGGTCAAAGTCCTATCACATTGCATAGCCTAGACCAGGTCTATGCTCAGATAATACCGCCAAATGGTGCACAGCTTTACGCTCATGCAAGCGTCGATCGATCTGAATGGCCAAAGACATAGACTCATTCAGACCAGCAGGCATGGGAAATCCCACCATGACATCCTTAAGGGCTTCAGAGAGACCCTTTCTGAAAATTTCTGCCAGGGCACATTCATTCCACTGAGTGAGTACAGACCACTTCCTAAACTTCTGACAATATATTTCTACCTCATCCTGACCCTGACACAGAGCCAGCAAGATTTTCTCTGCCTGATCCACTGAATTAGGTTCATCATAAAGCAATCCGAGCGCCAGAAAAAATGCATCAACATCACGCAATGCCGGATCTCCTGGCGCAAGGGAAAATGCCCAGTCTTGAAGGTCGCCACATAACAAAGAAATAATGATTTTCACTTGTTGAACAGGGTCACCTGAGGAGCGAGGTTTTAAAGCAAGAAACAATTTACAATTATTTTTGAAATTCAGAAACTTAGATCTATCCCAAAAAACAAATCAGGAATAGGAATCCTAGGCTCTAACATCGGATTCTGAACCACAAAATCTTGAATGTTTTGTACCCTTGCAGTGAGATTATCCATACAAGAGGACAGACCTTGAATGTCCATATCTACACCTGTATCCTGAACCACCCAGAGGTAAAGGGGAAAAGAGAGACAAAACACACTGCAAAGAAAAAAAAATGGTCTCAGAACTTCTCTTATCCCTCTATTGAGATGCATTAGTACTTTGGGCCACCTGTACTGTTATGACCTGGTGGTTAGGACAATAATGGACCTAGTGGTTAAGAGCAAACCAGAGAAAAACAAGCAGGAACTTAGCTTCTGCTGGGAAGACAGGTCACAAGAACGATCCAGGAGAGAACTAGACCAATACTGGAACATGGACAGGTGGCATGGAGCAATGATCTAAGTGGAGTTAAATAGAGCAGCCAGCTAACGAATTAACATCGTCACCTGTGGAAGGAAACTCAGAAGCCGCAGCTCCACTCACAACCACCAGAGGAAGTCCATGGACAGAACCAGCCGAAGTACCATTCATGACCACAGGAGGGAGCTTGCCAACAGAATTCACAACAGCAGAACCATGCGAGTAACATCAGCCCCCCACACCACGCAGACCCATGTGAGTAACATCAGCCCCCCACACCACGCAGACCCATGCGAGTAACATCAGCCCCCCACACTACGCAGACCCATGCAAGTAACGTCAGCCCCCCACACCACGCAGACCCATGCGAGTAACATCAGCCCCCCACACCACGCAGACCCATGCGAGTAACATCAGCCCCCCACACCACGCAGACCCATGCGAGTAACATCAGCCCCCCACACCACGCAGACCAAAGCGAGTAACATCAGCCCCATTCTGCAGGTAGCCCCACTGCATGCAACATGACCCCTTTCCCAACAGAGACTCCAGCACACAGCCTCTCTTCCCCAGAGACCCCCAACACGCAGCCCCCCTTCCCAACAGACACCCAGCCCCGCTCGCCATGAACATGACCCCCTTCCCACAGAGACCCCCAGCATGCAGTCACCCTTCCCCAGGCAGGCCCCTCCAGCACCCAGTCCCATGCAAGCAACATCACCCATTCTCCCCAGGCACACCCACCTCCAGCATGCAGCCCCATGCAAGCAACATCACCCATTCTCACCAGGCAGACCCCCCTGCAGCATGCAGCCCCATGCAAGCAACATCACCCCTTCCCCCCAGGCACACCCCCCTCCAGCATGCAGCCCCATGCAAGCAACATCACCCATTCTCCCCAGACAGACCCCCTCCAGCATGCAGCCCCATGCAAGCAACATCAACCCATTCTCACCAGGCAGACCCCCCTCCAGCATGCACATGCAGCCCCATGCAAGCAACATCAACCCATTCTCACCAGGCACCCCCCTCCAACATGCACATGCAGCCCCATGCAAGCAACATCACCAATTCTCCCCAGGCGGACCCCCCTCCAGCATGCAGCCCCATGCAATCAACATCACCCATTCTCCCCAGGCGGACAGATCTCCAGCATGCAGCCCCATGCAAGCAACATCACCCATTCTCCCCAGGCACACCCTCCTCCACCATGCAGCCCCATGCAAGCAACATCACCCATTCTCCCCAGGCGGACCCCCTCCAGCATGCAGCCCCATGCAAGCAACATCACCCCTTTCTCCCCAGGCAGACCCCCACTTACCTGATCTGTGACTTTGGACAATGACCCCAAAATACCCCAAATCTTGCTCGAAATCTGCCATGACATCCACAGCCTCCTCCTGTCTGCTCTATGGAGGAAGAAGCACCGCCCCTTCTGGTCACATGGGTACGACGTCAGCAGAGGTCCCTTAGCCGACTTGGATTTAGCTTCTACCATACACTCTAGGCTCAACCCTCCTGTCTGCTCTATGGAGGAAGAAGCGCCGCCCCTTCCAGTCACATGGGTACGACGTCAGCAGAGGTCCTGGATTTAGCCTCTACCTTTACCGGAGAGGACGCTCGGTAGAAGGTGAGTACATCACCTTGTACCAATCGTCTCAGGGAAGCCCGCAGGGAGCCCCCTCCCTGCGCGATGCTTCCCTATACCGCCGGCACATCGCGATCATGTTTGATCACAGTGTGCTGGGGGTTAATGTGCCGGGGGCGGTCCGTGACTGCTCCTGGCTCATAGTGCCGGATGTCAGCTGCGATAGGCAGCTGACACCCGGACACGATCGGCCGCTCCCCTCGTGAGCGCGGCCGATCGCTATGACGTACTATCCCGTCGGTGGGAATTAAGGCCCACCCCACCTCGACCGGATAGTACGTCATATGGGATTAAGGGGTTAAGATTGGCATTACTGCTTCGGTGCCATTCCTGTGTGTGCCACCTGTCTCTAATTTTGTACCACATTAAACCTAGTGTGTAACACTGGGCCAGATTTTTGTCAAATTCTCCCTGGAAAAAAACAAATAGTGGGAGATTAAGATTGCCATTACTGCTTCGGTGCCATTCCTGTGTGTGCCACCTGTCTCTAATTTTGTGCCACATTAAACCTAGTGTGTAATACTGGGCCAGATTTTTTTCAAATTCTCCCTGGAAAAAAAAAATGGTGGGAGATTAAGATTAGCATTACTGCTTCGGTGCCATTCCTGTGTGTGCCACCTGTCTCTAATTTTGTGCCACATTAAACCTAGTGTGTTACACTGGGCCAGATTTCTTTTAAATTCTCCCGGAAAAAAAAAATAGTGGGAGATTAAGATTGGTATTTCTGCTTCGGTGCCAGTCCTGTGTGTGCCACCTGTCTCTAATTTTGTGCCACATTAAACCTAGTGTGTAACACTGGGCCAGATTTTTGTCAAATTCTCCCTGGAAAAAAAAATAGTGGGAGATTAAGATTGCCATTACTGCTTCGGTGCCATTCCTGTGTGTGCCACCTGTCTCTAATTTTGTGCCACATTAAACCTAGTGTGTAACACTGGGCCAGATTTCTTTCAAATTCTCCCGGAAAAAAAAAATAGTGGGAGATTAAGATTGGCATTTCTGCTTCGGTGCCAGTCCTGTGTGTGCCACCTGTCTCTAATTTTGTGCCACATTAAACCTAGTGTGTAATACTGGGCCAGATTTCTTTCAAATTCTCCCTGGAAAAAAAAAATAGTGGGAGATTAAGATTGGCATTACTGCTTCGGTGCCATTCCTGTGTGTGCCACCTGTCTCTAATTTTGTGCCACATTAAACCTAGTGTGTAACACTGGGCCAGATTTCTTTTAAATTTTCCCTGGAAAAAAAACAAATAGTGGGAGATTAAGATTGGCAATTCTGCCTCAGTGCCAGTGCTTTGTGTGGCATCTGTCTCTAATTTTGTGCCACAGAACATATACTGTATAAGAGTGGGCCACATTTCTTCAATATTCTCCCAGAAAAAATAAAAAGGGGGAGATTTTAATTGTTAGTGTCTGCATCAGCGTCAGTCCTGTTAGTGGCATATCTGTCTGCCACTGAAGCTGTGTACTGTTATACATTGGGCCTGATTTTCCCTGCAGTCTCACCCACCTATAAAGGGATATATAAATCCAACAGAAGTTTGAGTTCACCTTGTAACTGGTTTTACAGTAACAAATACCGTTAGTTTGGTTACGTTTTTCAAACAATGAGGAAGTCTGGTGGAAGAGGTCGTGGCCGTGGGCAGTCTTTGCCAGCTGGTAATGATGGTAGTGGTGGTGGAGCATCAGGTGGTCGTGGGAAAAGCAATATAGCACCTAAGTCTCGAGTTGTTGAGCCAGGATTGTCGTCTGGCTACACAAGGCCTCGAACGCTCCCTTTTCTGGGAGTAGGAAAACCGCTTTTAAAGCCGGAGCAGCAAGAACAAGTTTTGGCTTTCCTTGCTGACTCAGCCTCTAGCTCTTTCGCCTCCTCTTCTGAAACTGCTAAATGTAAAAGCAGCATGTCGTTAGTGGATGTTCACGGTCAGGGACAAGTCGCTTCCTTGTCTTCTTCACCAAGAACAACAGAGAAGGATGCGTCAGGCGACACAATGGGTTACTCCATGGAGCTCTTTACACATACCGTTCCTGGGTTAGAAAGTGAAACAGTTAGCAGGCCATGCCCATTATAAGTTGAATCGGACATGGAGTGCACAGATGCACAGCCACAGCCAGATTACTATGCTGTTCCTTTGACTCAGACCAGAACATTGCTCTCGCAGTGTACTGATCCAGAATCAGACCCTGATGAGACGATGGTGCCCCGTCACGAACGCTATACCACCGGCTTACACGGTGACACAGACGAAGTTGCACATGAGATAGAAGAGGAGGTCATAGATGACCCAGTTGTTGACCCCGACTGGCAGCCATTGGGGGAACAGGGTGCAGGCGGGAGTAGCTCTGAAGCAGAGGAGGAGGAGCCGCAGCAGGCATCAACATCGCAACAGGTTCCATCTGCTGGGCCCGTATCTGGCCAAAAATGCGTGGCAAAACCAGTTGTAGGACAGCGTGGCCATCCGTTTAAAGAAGCTCAGTCTGCAATGCCTGAAAAGGTATCAGATAGTAGAAAGAGTGCAGTCTGGCATTTTTTTTAAACAACATCCAAATGATCAGCGCAAAGTCATCTGTCAAAAATGTTCAACTAACTTAAGCAGAGGTCAGAATCTTAAAAGTCTAAATACAAGTTGCATGCGTAGACATTTAACCACCATGCATTTGCAAGCCTGGACTAACTACCAAACGTCCCTTAAGGTTGTAGCACCCTCGGCCAATGAAGCTAGTCAGCAACACTACATCCCTTCCCTCACTGTAAGCCCACCGTTTACCGCACCACCTGCAGTAAATGTGCAGGTTTCGTCTCCAGGCCAAAGCAGCCAGGGAATCACCAGGTTCGTGGTAGGAAACACTGCATGTAGGGCACCAGCAAGAATACCATCTCCAACCTCTCTCAGTCTGCCATGTCTACCGGCACCCCCGCTAGTTCCACCATCTGCAGCTCTCCAGTCCAGCTCACCCTACATGAGACTCTCGTTAGGAAAAGGAAGTACTCATCCTCGCATCTGCGTACACAGTGTTTGAACGCCCACATTGCTAGACTAATCTCATTAGAGATGATGCCCTACCAGTTAGTTGAAAGCGAAGCTTTCAAAGCCCTGATGGACTACGCTGTACCACGCTACGAGCTACCCAGTTGAGAAAAGCCATCCCAGCCCTCGACCAGCATGTAAAAGACCGCATCGTCCATGCACTCAGGCAATCTGTGAGTACAAAGGTGCACCTGACAACAGATGCATGGACCAGTAGGCATGGCCAGGGACGTTACGTGTCCATCACGGCACACTGGGTTAATGTGGTGGATGCAGGGTCCACAGGGGACAGCAATATTGGGACAGTTCTGCCTAGCCCACGGTCTAGGAAACAGTTGGCTGTAGGCGTTTGCCCCCCCTCCTCCTCGTCCTCCTGCAGAAGCGAGAGATCGTCCACAGACCACAGTCGCACGACCACTCCATCCGCAGCTGCCACTGTTGCACACGAAGTGTCCCATTATGGGACAGCTAGTGGCAAGCGTCAGCAGGCTGTAATGGCAATGAAGTGTTTGTGCGACAATAGACACACCGCGGAAGTTCTGTCCGAGTTCTTGCAAAAAAAAACTCAGTAATGGCTGGGCACTGTACATCTTGAGGCAGGCAAAGTAGTGAGTGATAACGGAAGGAATTTTATGGCTGCCGTAGCTGTTATGATCCGGTGACCTTGAAGCAGCATGAAAACTTTCACTGGAGTAAGTGGTAACTATACTGACCGCAAATCCTGATCTTAACACCGCAACTAGAAGTAGCCGTGGGATGTACCTAACAACCTAGACAACTCGTCACAGCCGGAGGACTAAATACCCCTGTAGATGGAAATAGGTATACTATCTTGCCTCAGAGCAGAACCCCAAAGGATAGGCAGCCCCCCACAAATATTGGCTGTGAGTAGGAGAGGAAAAACACACACAGGCAGAAAAACAGAATTTAGCACAGGAGGCCACTCTAGCTAAATTAGGAAAGGATAGGACAGAGTTCTGTGCGGTCAGTATTAAAACCCTTCCAAAAAAATCCACAGCAGATTATACAAAAATTCATCCATCTAACTAAAGTCGTGGAACGTATATCTGCAACTCCAGAGAATCCTACACACAGAGCAGAAATACAATCAAAAAACAAGCACACAGCTTGTGTGCCATGGAAAAAGAAACAGACACTTATCTTTGCTGAATTGGTAGCTAAGCAGGAGAAGCCAGACAGAGATCCAACACTTCCCTAGAAACATTGACAACTGGCAAGGACTAATGAGTCCTGCAAACCTAAATACCCCAGTCAGAACTGCAATCAGCAGATGCACCTGTCCAGGACTGCCGCCCAGGGAAAACTGCATTACCACCTACAACCACCGGAGGGAGCCCAAAAGCAGAATTCACAACACATAGCCCTTTCACAACTGAAACACATTCCTTGCCTGACTCACACCTTAAACCTGGTGGTGCAGTGCTTCCTGAAAAGTTATCCGGGGTTACCTGACCTGCTCCTCAAAGTGCGCAGACTTTGCGCGCATATCTGCCGTTCGCCCGTACACTCCAGCCGTATGCAGAACCATCAGCGGTCTTTGAACCTTCCCCAGCATCGCCTAATCATTGATGTTGCAACAAGGTGGAACTCAGCACTGCACATGCTTCAGAGACTGTGCGAACAGAGGCGTGCTGTTATGTATTTGTGGGAGGATACACATACACGGGCAGGCAGTTGGATGGCAGACATGGAGTTGTCAGGTGTGCAGTGGTCGAAGGTACAAGACCTGTGTCAAGTCCTTCAGTGTTTTGAGGAATGCACACGGCTGGTTAGTGCAGACAACGCCATAATAAGCATGAGCATCCCCCTAATGCGTCTGCTGACGCAAAGTTTGACGCACATAAAGGAGCAGGAGTCTGCAGCCGAGGAAGAGGATTGCCTTGATGACAGTCAGCCATTGTCTGGTCAGGGCAGTCTACAGGACGAGGTAGCGGGCGAAGAGGAGGAGGACGAGGAGGATGATGGGGATGAGTATTTTTTGAAAGAGGAAGCTTCTCAGGGGCCAATAGAAATTGTTGGCGTTGCAAGGCTGGGTTCAGGTTTTTTGAGGGAGACAAGTGACATAGATTTGCCTGAAACTGCCCCTCAACCCAGCACATCCGCAGATTTCACAACTTGAACTTTGGCCCACATGGCAGATTATGCCTTACGTATCTTCAAAAGGGACCCACGCATTATTAAAATGATGACCGATGACGATTACTGGTTGGCCTGCCTCCTTGATCCTCGCTATAAAGGCAAATTGCAAAATATCATGCCACATGAGAACCTCGAACAAATATTAGCAACCAAATAAGCAACTCTGGTAGACCATTTGATTCAGGCATTCCCAGCACACAGCGCCGGTGATGGTTCTCACACGAGGTGCAGGAGGCAACAGGGCAGAGGTGTTAGAGGTGCACAAATCATAAGTGGTGTTGGACAGAGGGGTTTTCTGACCAGGTTGTGGAGTGATTTTGCTATGACCGCAGACAGGACAGGTACTGCAGCATCAATTCAAAGTGACAGGAGACAACATTTGTCCAGTATGGTTACTAACTATTTTTCATCCCTTATCGATGTTCTCCCTCAACCATCATTCCCATTTGATTACTGGGCATCCAAAATAGACACCTGGCCTGAATTGGCAAAATATGCATTGCAGGAGCTTGCTTGCCCAGCAGCTAGTGTGCTATCAGAAAGAGTATTCAGTGCTGCTGGTTCAATATTGACCGAAAAAAGGACTCGTCTGGGTACCCAAAATGTTGATGATCTAACCTTCATTAAAATGAACCTCTCATGGATTTCGAATTATTTTGCCCCACCTTTCCCGGCTGACACCTAGCTTTCATATAAAAAGGTCTTGCTTGTGGACTGGTCTTACTGACTGTTCCAATCTCTTAATCTGCAGCAGCTGTTTGTCCAGCATACGACATGTTTACACCTCCCTAAATGGGCAAACTCCCCCCACGGGGCCGTGGTCTCGCCACTTGGCGCAAGCACCCGTGAGAGTGCCGTTTGTCTGAAGAGGTGGGTGTGCCCGCTTTTGGCCGACGGCACTGCCACTGGGTCCCTCATAGTACAATAAAGTGTCTCTGTCTGGTGGCGCGCAACCCACGTCAGACACACCGTTGTAACATGAAGGGCCCTGGGCCTGTACCGCCGGCCACAAGAGAGTTTCCCCCCCAGCTCAAACAGTGCTCTACCACTTGCAAAATTATCTCTCACAGCTCCACCAATGTTTAGTCTATGCGCTGACATTCTTCAATTCCTGGCACTGACAATACCAATTTGTTGACATGTATGATGCTAGTTAAAATAGTCAGGGTCAGTGTCCTATATTGACACCAGTAAATACTTAGCGGCGCCAAATTACTATGTCTGAAACTCAGCAGAGGAACCCACTCCTGTACCTAAGTATGCCACCCTTTTGTTTTTTGGTTTAGTTGTTTTGAGAAACATTAACATCTATTTATTTTTGGGGAGTACTAACTGTGTCAGACACTCCTTCCAATCGTCCTCCGCTGAACAAACCAATGCTGCCTGTGTACCCCTGCAAGATAATTCGAACTGCATTGAGCCTAATTTTTTTTATTTTAGGACTACTAAGTCTGTCTGCAGTCCCTCCTTCCAATAGTCCTCCGCTAACCACACCAATGCTGCCTGTGTACCCCTAGAACCTATTTAAAAGTGCATAGAGCCTACTTTCTTTATTGTAGGCCTACTAAGTCTGTCTGCGGTCCATCCTTCCATTTGTCCTCCGCTGAGCACACCAATGCCGACCATGTACCCATGTACCTTTTTTTCAACCTGCAGAGAGCCAACGTTGTGGTGTAAGGCCTACTAGCAGTGTCTGTCTGCGCCACTTAATACAGCTGTCCTCCTCTAAAAAAAAAAAAAAAAAAAAAAAAAGGCTGGTTTTCAGCCTGTCAGAATTATAAAACTGCATTGGGGCCACAAGTTTCGTTGTGGTCTACAAACTGATTCTTCCGCTCCAGGGTGTTCTCCTGGTTGCCTTTCCTGAGCTTCAATCTTCAGGCTCTTGTTAAATAGTTTTTTAATGGAACAACTGCAGTGGGGCTACTAGTTGGGTTGGGGCCTACTACCAGTGTCTGCCACTCCAAGGTGATCTCCAGGTTGCCTTTCCTGAGCTTCAATCTTCAGGCTCTCGTTAAATAGTTTTTTAATCGAACAACTGCAGTGGGGCTACTAGTTGGGTTGGGGCCTACTACCAGTGTATGCCGCTCCAAGGTGTTCTCCAGGTTGCCTTTCCTGAGCTTCAATCTTCAGGCTCTTGTTAAATAGTTTTTTAATGGAACAACTGCAGTGGGGCTACTAGTTGGGTTGGGGCCTACTACCAGTGTCTGCCGCTCCAAGGTGTTCTCCAGGTTGCCTTTCCTGAGCTTCAATCTTCAGGCTCTTGTTAAATAGTTGTTAAATGGAACAACTGCATTTGGCCTACTTTTTGGGTTGGGCCTACTAACGGTGTATGCCGCTCCAAGGTGTTCTCCAGGTTGCCTTTCCCGAGCTTCAATCTTCAGGCTCTTCTTAAATAGTTTTTTAATGGAACAACTGCAGTGGGGCTACTAGTTGGGTTGGGGCCTACTACCAGTGTCTGCCGCACCAAGGTGTTCTCCTGGTTGCCTTTCCTGAGCTTCAATCTTCAGGCTCTTGTTAAATAGTTTTTAATGGAACAGCTGCAGTGGGGTTACTAGTTGGGTTGGGGCCTACTACCAGTGTATGCCGCTCCAAGGTGTTCTCCAGGTTGCCTTTCCGGAGCTTCAATCTTCAGGCTCTCGTTAAATAGTTGTTGAAACAACACTGCATTAGGCCTACAAGTTGGATCTGGGTTCTACAAACGGTGTCTTCTGCTCCAAGGTGTTCTGCAGGGTGCCTTTCCCTAGCTTCTATCTTCAGGCTCTCGTTGAATTGTTTTTAATATAACGCTGCATTTGGCCTACTTGTTTTGTTGGCCCTACCAACGGTGTCTGCCGCTCCTTGATGTTCTCCTACACTGAACAAACCAGTGCCACCTGTTTACTACTGTTACCAATTTTGAACTGCATTTAGCCTACTTACTGATTTGGGCCTACTCAATGTGTCAGCCTCTCATTACAGTTGTACTCCACTGAACAAAGCAATGCCCCCCTGGTTAGTCCTGTTACCAATTTTGAACTGCATTTAGCCCACTTTATTCTTTGGGCCTATATCTGTGTTTCCTCCTCATCCTGTCCATTGCCCAGCCAGTGATAGATGAGTCTGCTGGTACATTGACCCAGAACGCTACATTCCCCGTGCACGCTACACAGCAAGAATGTGACCCTGCTAAAAGTCAGGTTCCTCTTCCCGCATACCATAACACCTTACACAGGGACAAAGAGGAAGGTGCAGATGAAAGTGCAGGTTCCTTCATCAGGTGGGGGGAATACTCGTTGGCGACGTCACTGGCACAGGGCCCCTCATAGTACGCAAAAAGTGTTGCTGCCGGTGGGAGGCGCCCCCGCCGTGCAAACACACCGCCGTACTTTGAGGGGCCCTGTGCCAGTGCCAATGCCAACGAGTGGGCCCCCCCGTTTGCTCAGGATCACAGCACTTGCAAAGTTTAAATACTTACCTCTCCCTGCTCCACTGCCCTGAGGTGGTCCAGATTACCTGGGCCCACTAAATACTTGAACCAGCCCTACCCCCCACAAGTTTAGCCAAATGACCCCCAATTTCCAATGCCTAACTATTATTATAAGGTAAATTAAGATTGACAAGCTTCAGTAACAAGAATGGATGTTTTTGCCATCAAAATGGGCACTGTAGGTGTTTTCCTGGCCTCCACTCACTGCCGACTATGCTTCCCCATTGACTTGCATTGGGTTTCGTGTTTCGGTCGATCCCCGACTTTTCGCGATAATCGGCCGATTCCACTCGACTCGACTTTTGAGATAGTCGGGTTTCGCGAAACCCGACTCGACCCTAAAAAACTAAAAGTTGCTCAACCCTAGTGGCTGATGCTAGTGTCAAAGCTTCTTCCAATAGGAGACTAAGTTGCATTTCAAATCTGAGATCCTAGTATAGAAAGGTAGGAGACAAAAAAAGCGCAAATAGGGTCTTATCCCCAGGATAGTTTCTAATCAATTATGAGAGAACTCCTCACCTGGTGGTACACAGTAAAAGCGTGAAGTTGTCAGCTGCTTCAGATCCACAGGTCGGCGCGGCGACCTCTTAGAACCGTGATAATAGATGAATGTGGATACAATCCACGCTGCTGCAACAAATGATGGATCCAGATATAATTATAAGGTGTTCGGGTGGTTTATTCAATGCGTTTCGAAGCTCATGGCTTCTTCTTCAGGAAGTTTCCACCCATCCTATCATCTGAATTCTGAGTGTGTCTGAGGGACATGTGTGTCTATCTCTTGAGACAAGTTCCCACGGGTTTTGAACAGTTAACAGGTATGTTACTGGAGAAGCTACTGTATATATATATATATATATACATATGTAATAGCCTTAGACTTGTGTGTGCAATAAATATATTTAATTGATACACTGTTTTGTCTCAGTTAGTATATAGTATAAGGAAATGATAATGTTGAGGCATTATTAAGTGGATATTAATTTTTAATAGTCAAGTTCGGCGTTAATAGTTAATATCGGACCTCAATAGAGGTGCAGGGAGAGTTTCCCCTTTGATAACTATAAGTTTAGTTATTTTTAGTTGAACAACTTGCACCCTTTAACACAAAACAAAACCAGTTTAACTAATTCCCTAATCACACAATGAATATATACAGAATAAATTCAAATCTTTAATGACTATATGCTAGTACTCCTCCTGCTGGCAAATCATACACAATACAAACAGACAAAAGACAGCTTAAACTGGCACTGATATCACACACTGCGAATCCTCGACACCAAAACACTTCACAATTTAGTTATCTATATGCCAGCCTGATTTGTAGAGATCAAAACTCTACACCTGGGCAAAACACACTTTAAGTAGACAGGGAGAGAGCAATCCCTCAGTCACATCAATACGGTAATTGTAATTACCCTTCCACCCGTATACGTAGAATAAAACCTATTAACTTATACTGCAGCTAAAACACCATCACCTTAGCTAGGAGATTTCTGGTGGGAACCCGCAAGAAGTCACCAACCACTTAGAGGTTGGAAACTCACTCAGAGTAATCAAGCCCCTACTTCCACTTGCCCACCGGGAGAGACACAGTTCAGACTTCTGCAACCATTGGTCAAGCCGAGAGCAAGACCGGAACCAGAGTGACAGTGAAATTGCTCAGTACGTCTTCCTATCTTTTTTTAAGGCTGGCTGAGGTAACAATGCAAACAAAACAGCAAAGCAGAGAGGCAAAGCAGATAAGGCAGACAATTAAGGAAATTGTGACCAGGGTGGGTTTTGGTGCTAGGACTTATCAAATCGGTCACTATGTCCGAGTCTGACAGCCGAGTGACCTTTATCTCAGAAAGGAGACACTGGAGGGTTACAGGTAAGTTGAATGATTTTCTTACCTAGTAGGAAGTGCACTCTCCACCCTCAAGTGGTCCCTTCTAAGATAGGTGGTCTTCTTCGCAGCTGGTCAGGTCCGAACTTTCATCCTAGCCCCACATTGGGCGTCAAATGTTAGGGCACACGGGATGTGTATTCTCATCTTAATTGTCTGCTGCCAAATTGTATGTGAGAAGCTTACAGCTGGCGATATCAGAGTACAAATGCAAGCAGTTGTGTCTCAAAATGATTTCTGATCTTTATTGGCCGAACAGCTCAGATCTAATGTTTATTGCTAGGTCAAGCTGGCATCTGTCTTTGCATGTATTGTATCAATCTTTGGTTTTTGAGAGGGGCAACATAAGCTGGGTGGGTTATACAACCATCTCATAGTTCATTTGTAACTTGATGACAATTATGAACTTAGGACTTAGAAGTAAGTCTTGTTACAAATGATGAATCATAGACCATTAAAGCTACAGGATTCTAATATTCAGCAAAGCGTCCATTTTTAAATATAAGCTGGATTTGATTTATATATCTTCATATATTATCCCCTTAACAGGTCCTCTCTCTTCTGTAGCGTGTAAGCTCTTATGGTCAGCAGGGTCCTCTCTCTCCTGTAGAGTGTAAGCTGTTATGATCAGCAGGGTCCTTTGTCTCCTGTACAGTGTAAGCTCTTATGATCAGCAGGGTCCTCTCTCTCCTGTAGAGTGTAAGCTGTTATGGTCAGCGGGGTTCTCTGTCTCCTGTAGTGTGTAAGCTCTTATGGTCAGTGGGGTCCTCTGTCTCCTGTACAGTGTAAACTCTTAAGGTCAGCGTTGTCCTCTCTCTTCTGTAGCGTGTAAGTTCTTATGGTCAGCAGGGTCCTCTCTCCTCTGTAACGTACTGTATTACTGTCAGGGCAGTGAGAATCTGGAATTGCTTGCCTGAGGAGGTAGTGATGGCGAACTCAGTCGAGGGGTTCAAGAGAGGCCTGGATGTCTTCCTGGAGCAGAACAATATTGTATCATACAATTATTAGGTTCTGTAGAAGGACGTAGATCTGGGGATTTATTATGATGGAATATAGGCTGAACTGGATGGACAAATGTCTTTTTTCGGCCTTACTAACTATGTTACTATGTTACTATAAGCTCTTATGGTCAGCATGGTCCTCTGTTTTTCTTTCCTTTCCCCCATATGCATTTTCATGGCAATTACAAGCTTTCTAGTATTGAGATTTGTGCAAATTTATTTGGTGCAAATAAATTTTGGGGGGGGGATTTGGAGAATTCAGCGAATTCAAACATTATCTCATCTCTAATTAATAAGTCAATGGGCACAGAAAACTCCAGAATGTAATTTTCAGTTTTCAGAGGCCGTTGGAAGAATGAATGTAGCAACTTAGAGATGACCAACTCCTTCACTTTTCCTTTGCATTTGTTTTGATGATTTTACACTTGTGCACCTTTCATTCCTTGCTTAGATGAAAAAACTCCTAATCGCCCATCAACATTTACATGACAATGAAAGCCTTTCAGTAGAATCACCTCCAGACTCCTCTCTTTATCATCCTCTACCTCTCCAATAAATCTGGCCCTCCCGATGTAGATTACTCTCTGTGAGATCATAACTTAGCTTTTGTTTTTCTGCGATGCCAGCATTTATCTCATTTACGTACCGTGGCTTTGTCCATTGAGAGTTTTGGAAAGTCATTCATTTTCTTGTGAGTGCTGAGTATACATTGTTATGTATCTGTTTCACCATGATTTATAAGTCTGAAATCCTGCTCAAGACTTGGTTGCAGAAGCCTAAAAGTACAAACGCTGAGTAATATATCTCAATATATACATAAAAGATCGCATAATATATTGATAACATCAATACAAAGGTAAACGGAAAAAAAATTGGCATCGTTAGATTAGGCGCAGTGAATAACGAGGACACAAAGGATGCAGTCTCTCTACCTTTACTGAAGGCTTCAGCATTCACAGTGCAGAGTGCCAGATGACAGGGTAGGCAGAGTCCGGCCGGTCTGATGACAATTCCAGAGTCTTCTTATTCAGGTGGAAATCAGTAGCCTTCCTATAGCGCTCGTGCGTTGTAGTACCTCCCTGCTGAGCAACTCGGTAAGGTCCTCACAACTTTTGTAGATGTTATGTCTTCCTCTCTGTCCCCCAGATGGTATGGATAGGACAAACCCGTATGACAGGGTGGCCTGAGGCTTTTTACAGGAACTCTAGAGACGCCCCGGCCTCCACAATTTGCCACCTGTGTCTTCTTAGCTATTAAAGTTGGGCAGCCAACTTGGAATTGACTGCCCTGCCAGTCTCTGAAGTAAAGCATAGAGTCTATTACTCCTTCGGTGTTCTGGCCACTGGTCCGTGCTCCAGAAGGAGGCAGTCTCTCCCAGGACAGAACTCCTTCTGGTTTTGTTCTCCTTGTGCTATGACTTCGTTTCTTACTCCCTGCAATACAATTCTCTTCGTGTCCTTTCTTAGGATGCTGCCGCACGTGGGGCAGGCGCAGCTCCGTGTCTTTCTGTCTTGCTAGACCTCTGTCAGGATCCCACCCCTGACAGGGACCCTCTGTCTGCAGCTTCGATGTTCCTCCTTTTCCCTCCGTCTGCCTGACAGTTGTTGTCTGGGCAAAGCCCAGTCAGCTTCTCTCTAAATTTCTATCCAACCCACCAGTTTTACCCTAATGTGAGGAGTGCCCTAATAGATAGGAGCAAGGCTCCCCCTGGTGGACTGGAGTGTGAAGTGTGTTGTGTGTTTTGTGATACCTGGCAAGGTGAACTCCCTTGGTGCCATCAGACGTAACATCACTCCCCCTGGTGGAAGAATAACATTACTGCAACGACCAGGACTCTGGGGCGCTGCATTACCCCAAACAATCAGGACATTTCCTGCACTACATTGTGCTGCTCCAGACAATCAGGTAACTTCTTGCACTGAGCTGTGCTACTCCAGACAAATCAGGTTATTTCTAGCCCTGCGCTGTACTGCTCCAGACAATCAGGTTATTTCTAGCACTGCGCTGTGCTACTCCAGACAAATTAGGTTATTTCTAGCACTGCCCTATGCTACCTCAGAATATTTCTTGTTCCAAATTTCAGCTTTCAGCAGAATCATTAACACTCATTATGAGAAAGAGAGAGATGGCGCACTACCAGTATAACATATCACAGGGGTGCAAACTAGTGGTAATAAAGCTGAAATGACCTCAAAAGAACAAGAAAACCACCATAGAGAATGCACACCACTAATGAATAAATATGAAAGATAAACTTTTATTGGCACACTGTTTAAAAACAATTAAAAACCAAAAACCAACCAACACATCCCACGCATGTGAATAACCCCACAATAGTACAGGTATATGGCACAATATTGCATGTGAATGTACAGTATAAACGTAATTACGACATTAAACGTCAAACCATTGTATGACCATAATAATGCCACATACCTCAACCATAATGTGGGGGGTGTGCAGGGATTATTATGGTTGAGGTATGTGGCATTATTATGGTCATACAATGGTTTGACGTTTAATGTCGTAATTACGTTTATACTGTACATTCACATGCAATATTGTGCCATATACCTGTACTATTGTGGGGTTATTCACATGCGTGGGATGTGTTGGTTGGTTTTTGGTTTTTAATTGTTTTTAGACAGTGTGCCAATAAAAGTTTACCTTTCATATTTATTCAATAGTGGTGTGCATTCTCTATGGTGGTTTTCTTGTTCTTTTGAGGTCGAATCATTAACACTCAGACATTTCTGTGAGAATGAACTATTTTATTTTGGATATACAGCAATCGTTATCTAAATTATATCAACATTAAGGATACAGAAAAGAGGGAGAACGGAACAACCATGGCCTCCTAGCAGTGGCATTATCTGCCTCTATGTAACCTGCATCCTCGGTAGTAAATTATTATATGCAAATTAACTGCAAGTAAGAATATGGTATGCAGTCAGTTAGCCTCATGTTCCTTATGCCATAGTTACAAAGAATATTCAATATTTTCATTACCACTTGTATACTGGCATCTATAAAAAAAAACATGTGAAGAATAAAAAAGGCTACAAAAACACAAATGCGAAGCTGGCTTTGACCCCGGCAGGAGGGCAGAAAGACCCTGGCAGCGGAAAGGTCACACACAGGCTTCTGTTGTGTGGTATTAAACCATCGACACTATGTGCTCCCATAAAGAACACTCTCTTCATCTTATCCTTCTGAGATGGAGGAAAGCAGACACAACTGTCCCGTATACACTCTGAAGACTCAAGCACTACATTGCCATCCAGGTAGATCTTAAATGAGATTTATATCTGTGTTAAGCTGATAAATAATTCAGCTGGGGAAGAAGAGCAGGACACCATTGTCATTAGCTGGTAATGTATAGTATGGGATGCTTTGTTATGTTTGGACTTGCAATAAACCATTTATGACTTACTTACTACTGAAATAGCGATTTGCAGAGCCAATCAATTGCATTAAACCTCCAGTAATAGTGAAGATGAGCACTTAACAAAACAAAGTCCTTCAAAGTTTTACTCCAGAACATCTCTTCAGATCCATTGTTTAAATAAATGGCCAACATAATTGTCCTTTACGGATGTGCAAAAAACAGAGCCGCCATTTCTCAAATGCTGTTTTTTGTTGCTTTATAGAGATATTTATAAAGTAAGTATAAATCTATATCTAAAAATCTAGACACACTACTTATTGGAGATAATTTGAAAGTTTTTCACCCATTTCAAAATTAATCAAATTAATGTCTGATAGATGTGACTTCCACCCAGTACCATGCTGGCCCACTGGAGGACCGGAGAAATATCCGGTGGGCCCTGGCCTCCCCTTCAAAGGCATCTAGAGTGTTAGACTTAGCAGTACCTACGGGCCCCTGAGTCAGGGGGAGTCTCGTGCAGAGTGGGGGGCATTATACTGTATGGAGGTTTGTGTGAGACTCATGTTTTGTTGGGGCCATTAGGCCGTTTGGTCTGCTGTGTGGGGACCATTATACAGTTTGGAAGGCTAGTGGGGCCATTAGGCTGTTTGTAGGGCTGTGGGGGGGCTATATGGTTTGGAAGGCTAGTGGGGCCATTATACTTTACGTATGTGGGGGGTCCATCATATTGTGTTAAGTGTTGGGGTCACAGTTGGAGCATCATACTCATACTGTGTTGGGGTCATGATACTATGCTTGGGGGGCTGCAAAGCTTTGAGATATGGTCTTCTTTGGTGCCACTGAATATTATTATTTTATTTTTTGTGGGGAGGGGGGCCCAATTAGAACTTCTACAATGGTGCCCCATGATTTTTGTGTACGCCCCTGGTAACAGATTATAGAATTTTGCTTGGTTCTTTTAAATGCACAACAATTTTACTAAAGTTAACTCTACCGGGAGGTCGACAATCATAGTCCATCTCTATTCACGTAACGCTAGGGCTCCAATGTTGATATGTGTTGCAAAACAGCGAATTTCGAAAAAGCATCTATGCAAATTGTGTGCGACTTGCTGTCACGCAACTATTTTAGAGCTCTTGATTTTGCTTTAAAAAAATTATCACAGAGAAGTCACAATTGAGTTGCAGTCGCGAGTGTCTTGCATTTGAAGTCTGTAGCCAGTGAGTCGCGTGCAACTTGTGACAAGTGACAGAACATCGAGCCCTTTTGGAAACATTTGCTACTCTGTGCCATCATTGCCGTTAGTTGCAACGCCACACCATAGTGTTGCACGACACACGTCACCATGTACTCCTAGCCTAATCATTGCAACCCAGACAATACATTTTAGACATAATCAAGAGTGCTCCAAAGTACTGAAAAAATGCAAAAAACAAAACAAAACAATGGTGGATGCAATTTTTGCACATTCTACTTAAACTAATTCATGAAAAATAAAAATGTTATGTATTTCAAAACATATAAAAATAGATGGAAAAGAAAACCTCACAAGCAAACATCAGCAAGTAATAACTAGAGAAAGCAATGAATTTGAAGTCAAATTATTTTTCTGTTATTGAAATGTCAAACACTTTTTTTATGCTTTGATCACAGTCTCCAGATTAATTTCCGCAAATTTGATGATAATGTGCACTATTAGTTTTTCAAGTGATACCATAGGAAGAAAACAGCAGTGGCTTCTTCATTTAGAAACATCAACATTCATCATTCTATAATTTACACTTTACACTCCAAATGTTGGATCTAAAATTAAAATATTCATCAAATTAACGGGGAAACACCATATGTTTGGCAGTGCGCCATAACATTGTGAAGCAATCAGTCATATTCTACACAAAAGTCAATTAACTGAATTTTGTTTTAATTCCCTGCATTTCATGCCAAGGTAGGCAACGAAAGTGGCACACCATGAGATTTCTACTGTAGGGATGAGCAAATATCTACAAATGTCCCTTTGGCCTATATAAGAAGACAAATATAATTAACCCCTTTACCCCCAAGGGTGGTTTGCACGTCAATGACCAGGCCAATTTTTACAATTCTGACCACTGTCCCTTTATGAGGTTATAACTCTGGAACGCTTCAACGGATCCTGGTGATTCTGACAATGTTTTCTCGTGACATATTGTACTTCATGATAGTGGTAAAATTTATTTGATAGTACCTTCGTTTATTTGTGAAAAAAACGGAAATTTGGCGAAAATTTTGAAAATTTCGCAATTTTCAAACTTTGAATTTTTATGCAATTAAATCACAGAGATATGTCACACAAAATACTTAATAAGTAACATTTCCCACATGTCTCCTTTACATCAGCATAATTTTGGAACCAAATTTTTTTTTTGTTAGGGAGTTATAAGGGTTAAAAGTTGACCAGCAATTTCTCATTTTTACAACACCATTTTTTTTTAGGGACCACATCACATTTGAAGTCATTTTGAGGGGTCTATATGATAGAAAATACCCAAGTGTGACACCATTCTAAAAACTGCACCCCTCAAGGTGCTCAAAACCACATTCAAGAAGTTTAGTAACCCTTCAGGTGTTTAATAGGAATTTTTGGAATGTTTAAATAAAAATGCATAGTGGATGCTTTCCTGAAACGGAAAGTACTTGCAAGCAGCATAATACAAAGAATAGCAGGTTTACCCAGAATCCTTTGCAGTAGGCAGAGCTATGCAAATCATCTCTTTCCACCCCAGTCTAATCCACAGCGCTTGGAAGCGCCAAGCGTGCAATGCTGCGGATTAGTTTCTAAATTTACACAGCCAACCAATTCCTACCAGTGGACACGTGTTTCGGGCTTTAGGCCCTCATCAGCACAGGGCTGGAATTGGTTGGCTGTATGGAGTGGGGCTCGGTGAGCAAGCGATACATATATGCTAGCCACCTTAGGGAGAGACCCAAGTTGGGCTAAATGTAGCGGGACGAAAGAGACCGAAAAGCCCTCTACTTAAAGGAAATACATAGTGGATGCTTTCTTGAAACGGAAAGTACTTGCAAGCAGCATAATACAAAGAATAGCAGGTTTACCCAGAATCCTTTGCAGTAGGCAGAGCTATGCAAATCATCTCTTTCCACCCCAGTCTAATCCACAGCGCTTGGAAGCGCCAAGCGTGCAATGCTGCGGATTAGTTTCTAAATTTACACAGCCAACCAATTCCTACCAGTGGACACGTGTTTCGGGCTTTAGGCCCTCATCAGCACAAGGCTGGAATTGGTTGGCTGTATGGAGTGGGGCTCGGTCCTAAGGTGGCTAGCATATATGTATCGCTTGCTCACCGAGCCCCACTCCATACAGCCAACCAATTCCAGCCCTGTGCTGATGAGGGCCTAAAGCCCGAAACACGTGTCCACTGGTAGGAATTGGTTGGCTGTGTAAATTTAGAAACTAATCCGCAGCATTGCACGCTTGGCGCTTCCAAGCGCTGTGGATTAGACTGGGGTGGAAAGAGATGATTTGCATAGCTCTGCCTACTGCAAAGGATTCTGGGTAAACCTGCTATTCTTTGTATTATGCTGCTTGCAAGTACTTTCCGTTTCAGGAAAGCATCCACTATGTATTTCCTTTAAGTAGAGGGCTTTTCGGTCTCTTTCGTCCCGCTACATTTAGCCCAACTTGGGTCTCTCCCTAAGGTGGCTAGCATATATAAATAAAAATGAACATTTAATTTTTTTTCACAAAAAATTTACTTCAGCTCCAATTTGTTTTATTTTACCAAGGGTAACAGGAGAAAATGGACCCCAAAAGTTGTTGTCCAATTTGTCCTGAGTACGCTGATACCCCATATGTGGCAGTAAACCACTGTTTGGGCGCATGGGAGAGCTCGGAAGCGAAGGAGCGCCGTTTGACTTTTCAATGCAAAATTGACTGGAATCGAGATGGGACACCATGTTGCGTTTGGAGAGCCCCTGATGTGCCTGAACATTGAAACCCTCCACAAGTGACACCATTTTGGAAAGTAGACCCCCTAAGGAACTTATCTAGAGGAGTGGTGAGCACTTTGACCCACCAAGTGCTTCACAGAAGTTTATAATGCAGAACCGTAAAAATAAAAAATCATATTTTTTCACAAAAATTATATTTTGCCCCCAATTTTTTATTTTTCCAAGGGTAAGAGAAGAAATTGGATCCCAAAAGTTGTTGTCCAATTTGTCCTGAGTATGCTGATACCCCATATGTGTCAGTAAACCACTGTTTGGGCGCATGGGAGAGCTCGGAAGGGAAGGAGCGCCGTTTGACTTTTCAATGCAAAATTGACAGGAATTGAGATGGGACGCCATGTTGCGTTTGGAGAGCCACTGATGTGCCTAAACATTGAAACCCCCCACAATTGACACCATTTTGGAAAGTAGACCCCCTAAGGAACTTATCTAGATGTGTGGTGAGCACTTTGACCCACCAAGGGCTTCACAGAAGTTTATAATGCAGAGCCATAGAAATAAAACAAAATTTTTTTCCCACAAAAATTATTTTTTAACCCCCAGTTTTGTATTTTCCCTAGGGTAACAGGAGAAATTGGACCCCAAAAGTTGTTGTCCAATTTGTCCTGAGTACGCTGATACCCCATATGTGGGGGGGAACCACCGTTTGGGCGCATGGGAGGGCTCGGAAGGGAAGGAGCGCCATTTGGAATGCAGACTTAGATGGAATGGTCTGCAGGCGTCACATTGCGTTTGCAGAGCCCCTAATGTACCTAAACAGTAGAAACCCCCCACAAGTGACACCATTTTGGAAAGTAGACCCCCTAAGGAACTCATTTTGATGTGTTGTGAGAGCTTTGAACCCCCAAGTATTTCACTACAGTTTATAACGCAGAGCCGTGCAAATAAAAAATATTTTTTTTTCGACAAAAATTATATTTTAGCCCCCAGTTTTGTATTTTTCCAAGGTTAGCAGGAGAAATTGGACCCTAAATGTTGTTGTCCAATTTGTCCTGAGTATGCTGATACCCGATATGTGGGGGGAACCACCGTTTGGGCGCATGGGAGGGCTCGGAAGGGAAGGAGCATCATTTGGAATGCAGACTTAGATGGATTGGTCTGCAGGCGTCACATTGCGTTTGCAGAGCCCCTAATGTACCTAAACAGTAGAAACCCCCCACAAGTGACCCCATATTGGAAACTAGACCCCTCAATGAACTTATCTAGATGTGTTGTGAGAACTTTGAACCCCCAAGTGTTTCACTACAGTTTATAACGCAGAGCCGTGAAAATAAAAAATCTTTTTGTTTTCCCACAAAAATTATTTTTTAGCCCCCAGTTTTGTATTTTCCCAAGGGTAACAGGAGAAATTGGACCACAAAAGTTGTTGTCCTATTTGTCCTGAGTACGCTGATACCCCATATGTTGGGGTAAACCCCTGTGTGGGCACACGGGAGAGCTCGGAAGGGAAGGAGCACTGTTTTACTTTTTCAACGCAGAATTGGCTGGAATTGAGATCGGACGCCATGTCGTGTTTGGAGAGCCCCTGATGTGCCTAAACAGTGGAAACCCCCCAATTATAACTGAAACCCTAATCCAAACACACCCCTAACCCTAATTCCAATGGTAACCCTAACCACACCTCTAACCCTGACACACCCCTAACCCTAATCCCAACCCTATTCCCAACTGTAAATGTAATCTAAACCCTAACCCAAACTTTAGCCCCAACCCTAACTGTAGCCCCAACCCTAGCCCTAACCCTAACCCTAGCCCTAACCCTAGCCCTAACCCTAGCCCTAACCCTAACCCTAGCCCTAACCCTAGCCCTAACCCTAGCCCTAACCCTAGCCCTAACCCTAACCCTAGCCCTAACCCTAGCCCTAACCCTAGCCCTAACCCTAGCCCTAACCCTAACCCTAGCCCTAATCCTAGCCCTAACTCTAGCCCTAACCCTAGCCCTAATCCTAACCCTAGCCCTAATGGGAAAATGGAAATAAATACATTTTTTTTATTTTTCCCTAACTAAGGGGGTGATGAAGGGGGGTTTGATTTACTTTTATAGCGGGTTTTTTAGCGGATTTTTATGATTGGCAGCCGTCACACACTGAAAGACGCTTTTTATTGCAAAAAATATTTTTTGCAATACCACATTTTGAGAGCTATAATTTTTCCATATTTTGGTCCACAGAGTCATGTGAGGTCTTGTTTTTTGCGGGACGAGTTGACGTTTTTATTGGTAACATTTTCGGGCACGTGACATTTTTTGATCGCTTTTTATTCCGATTTTTGTGAGGAAGAATGACCAAAAACCAGCTATTCATGAATTTCTATTGGGGGAGGCGTTTATACTGTTCCGCGTTTGGTAAAATTGATAAAGCAGTTTTATTCTTCGGGTCAGTACGATTACAGCGATACCTCATTTATATCATTTTTTTATGTTTTGGCGCTTTTATACGATAAAAACTATTTTACAGAAAAAATAATTATTTTGGCATCGCTTTATTCTCAGGACTATAACTTTTTTACTTTTTTGCTGATGATGCTGTATGGTGGCTCGTTTTTTGCAGGACAAGATGACGTTTTCATCGGTACCATGGTTATTTATATCTGTCTTTTTGATCGCGTGTTATTCCACTTTTTGTTTGGCGGTATGATAATAAAGCGTTGTTTTTTGCCTCTTTTTTTTTTTTTCTTACGGTGTTTACTGAAGGGGTTAACTAGTGGGCCAGTTTTATAGGTCGGGTCGTTACGGACGCGGCAATACTAAATATGTGTACTTTTATTGTTTTGTTTTTTTTATTTAGATGAAGAAATGTATTTATGGGAATAATATT
This sequence comes from Ranitomeya imitator, assembly GCF_032444005.1. Taxonomy (NCBI): domain Eukaryota; kingdom Metazoa; phylum Chordata; class Amphibia; order Anura; family Dendrobatidae; genus Ranitomeya; species Ranitomeya imitator. The sequence goes on from NC_091284.1 coordinate 779,692,607, forward strand.
TTTTTTTTTTTTCATTATATTGGAATATTTTTTTTTATTTGTTTTTTACAGATTTGGAATTTTTTTTTTAACTTTTTTATTTTGTCCCAGGGGGGGACATCACAGATCGGTGATCTGACAGTTTGCACAGCACTCTGTCAGATCACTGATCTGATAGCAGTGCAGGCTGCTTCACAGTGCCTGCTCTGAGCAGGCTCTGTGAAGCCACCTCCCTCCCTGCAGGACCCGGATCCGCGGCCATCTTGGATCCGGGGCTGGAGGAAGCAGGGAGGGAGGTGAGACCCTTGCAGCAACGCGATCACATCGCGTTGCTGCGGGGGGCTCAGGGAAGCCCGCAGGGAACCCCCTCCCTGCGCGGTGCTTCCCTGCACCGCCGGCACATCGCGATCATGTTTGATCGCGGTGTGCCAGGGGTTAATGTGCCGGGGCGGTCCGTGACCGCTCCTGGCACATAGTGCCGGATGTCAGCTGCGATAAGCAGCTGACACCCGGCCGCGATCGGCGGCGCTCCCCCCGTGAGCGCTGCCGATCGCTATGACATACTTTCCCGTCCAGGGTCAGATAAGCCCAGGGCACCTCGACGGGATAGTACGTCTAAGGTCACAGAGGGGTTAAATGGGTTGTCCAGTACTTATATCGATGGCCTATCCCTAGAATAAGTCATCAATATAAGATCGGTGGGAGTGCAACAATAGTCACCCCCCACTAAGCAGTTGTTCCCGCTGCAGGCAGTGAACAGATGTGATCAGTTGTGGAGCTGCACAGCTCTATCAACTATATAGTGGCCAAGGCCGGGTACTGCACATCCTCCCCTATTAGAAACAATGGAAGCGAATCTACAGGACCCTGTATCATCCACTAAACAGTTGATGGAGTATTTATGCATCCAGCCGCCACTGGCACCTGCAACAGCTGATCGGTGGGGGTGATGGGTGTTGCACCTGCAACAATCTGATATTTATGACTTACCCTAAGAATAGACCATCTATTAAAAAAAGTAGTGGGCAATCCCTTTAAAGACCTGTCACATCTGGGGTCCAACTGGTGCCTGACGTCATACAAAAAGTGAGCTACCAATCAAGTTAAAGATTCTGCTGCTGAGCAGAGAAACAACCTCGGGAGACAAAGGCTTGGGAAGTGCTCTGTCATGCCCAGAGCACTTAAGCCTCATATTAATATTAGCATATTAATGAAAACACTGATTTCTTATGAATCCAGCAACAGATAGAAGATATAAAAGGTGTCAAAAGATTTAGCTTTCAAAGACCTCTATTTTGATATATGCATTTTTTGAGGGGGGGAGAGAGTGATCTTATTGATGAATTTCCTTTAAGTCAGAAAAGCAGAATTCCAGCTGCTAATCTATTAAATCTTTACTAGCACAACATGTTGAACATATTGTTAATAAAATAAATATAGAGTTTATAAGGGACTGACATTCACTTCAATGTAAACAAATACAACTATCGAAGACTGAAACACCTTCTTCTCATAAAGTATATGTCCGTCACCTTCCCAGACTAGTAGCGAATTCGAAGGTTAGCACTCGACTAATTAGGACATGGCGGTGCAAGTGAACGGAACCAATAGTCCCAACAAACGTGATCAAGGCCACGAGTTGGCCGAAACGTCGTTTATGCCTATCGCTTCACCATTTTACCGTTTGCAACAATTATTTCAATAAACTGTTTTCACCTGCATCAAGCAAATTTCATAGTACGAGTGCAGTGATTATACATTGCTACCTTCCCAGACTAAACTGCTGATGCAGGGAAGCTACATTGCTACCATTGATGCGGCCATAATCCATAGTGATAACACAGATGGTTGTGGTCATTCATCTTTCTCTCTGAAAGTTGTAATTAATCAGCGACTTCTGTCCTGTCTTCTTGTTTCTGTACAGCTATTTTCTTCCCGTTCCTCAAGTAAAACTGTTCAAATTCTTATTAAAGGGAATTTTATAGCAACAAATAATGATTCCAACAATTGAGAATTGTATTCCACCACATGTTCAACTTGTGTACCTATACCCCGAGGAAATACAGCATATTGCCATATTGTCGTGCCCCATTACAGAGAGTGCTGGTAATACCTACAGCCATTACATATGTACATATTCACAGCAGGATGTTACGATTCATCTTGTCAATGGGTTGTTTCTTTGCAAAGTTTGACGCTGTCTATAATGATTGGACAGTGTTCGTGTGTAGCGAAACCCCAAATTAGTAACACCCAGTTGTCAATTTATGAATATTTCTAGGATGAATAAGAGAGGAAAGGCAAAGTCCAAATTCTGGGAATAGGTGATTAAGAATTGTCATTTTATATGGAAGATAATTATTTACTAAATCAGACCTGTCCGGACTAATGACAGGTTCTTTTATCATGTACGGTTTTAAATAAATAATTATTATTTTTTTGAGGGTATGTAATCCAGTCATTCCACTGTAGATTAAACTTAATCCGTTCACCTTTTTTTGCTCCCTTTCTTCCCAGAGCCATAAATTTTTATTTTTCCATCAATATGGCTATATGAGGGCCTATTTTTCGCAGGACGAATTGTACTTGTGTACGACACCATTGATTTTACCATATAAGATGGTGGAAAATTGGCAAAAAATTCTAAAAGTGCGGTGAAATTTCTTCATGGAATATAATGCAGTCCCCTTCATGGAATATAATGCAGCCTCCTGTTATGACACGGTGGTTTAGGAGCAACATGGAACGAGCTCTGAAGGAAGTGGTAACTGTACTGACCGCAGTCCCTAAGCTCAACACAACACTAGAAGCAGCCGTGGGATGCTCCTAACTCTCCCTAGGCATCTCGTCACAGCCCAAGAGCTAACTACCCCTAAAGAAAGAAGCAGGAAAGCTATCTTGCCTCAGAGAAAATCCCAAAAGGATAGATTAGCCCCCCACAAATCATGACTGTGAGTGGAGAGGGAAAAGACATACACAGAATGAAACCAGGATGAGCACAGGAGGCCAGTCTAGCTTGATAGATAGGACAGGATGGAATACTGTGCGGTCAGTATAAAACACTACAAAAATCCACGCAGAGTTTACTAAAAATCTCCACACCTGACTAAAGGTGTGGAGGGTAAATCTGCTTCCCAGAGCTTCCAGCAAGACAGAATCAATTCATACTGATAACGCTGGATAAACAAAGAAAGCACAGAACGGATAAGTCCACAATCTGTGAACAGAAAAGAGCAAGCAAAAAACTTAGCTTTGCTGAACTGGTCAGGATAACAGGGAAATCCAAAAGAGATGTGAATCCAACCAGGAACCATTTACAAGTGGCACTAGCTGAAGGACAGAGCAGGCATAAATAGTCGAGCAGAAAAGACGATCAGTGAAAGCAGCTGCTGACAGCTAACTTCAAGGAGCAGCCATACCACTTGAAACCACAAGAGGGAGCCCAAGAGCAGAACTCACAAAAGTGTCACTTACAACCACCGGAGGGAGCCCAAGAGCGGAATTCACAACAGTACCCCCCCTTGAGGAGGGGTCACCGAACCCTCACCAGAGCCCCCAGGCCGATCAGGACAAGCCAAGTGAAAAGCACGAACCAAATTGGTGGCATGGACATCGGAGGCAACAACCCAAGAATTATCCTCCTGACCATAACCCTTCCACTTGACAAGATACTGAAGCCTCCGCCTCGAAAAATTATCCTCCTGACCATAACCCTTCCACTTGACAAGATACTGAAGCCTCCGCCTCGAAAAACGAGAATCCAAAATCTTCTCAACTTCATATTCCAACTCTCGCTCAACCAACACCGGGGCAGGAGGGTCAACCGAGGGAACAACGGGCACCACATATCTCCGCAACAATGATCTATGGAAAACATTATGAATGGCAAAAGAGGCTGGAAGGGCCAAACGAAAAGACACCGGATTAATAATTTCAGAAATTTTATAAGGACCAATAAACCGAGGCTTAAACTTAGGGGATGAAACCTTCATAGGAACATGACGAGAAGATAACCAAACCAAATCCCCCACACGACGCCGGGGACCAACACACCGACGGCGGTTAGCAAAACATTGAGCCCTTTCCTGAGACAACGTCAAATTGTCCACCACATGAGTCCAAATCTGCTGCAGCCTGTCCACCACAGAATCAACACCAGGACAATCAGAAGGCTCAACCTGCCCAGAAGAAAAGCGAGGATGAAAACCAAAATTACAAAAGAAAGGTGAAACCAAAGTAGCCGAACTAGCCTGATTATTAAGGGCAAACTCAGCCAACGGCAAGAAAGACACCCAATCATCCTGATCAGCAGACACAAAGCATCTCAAATAGGTCTCCAAGGTCTGATTAGTTCGCTCAGTTTGGCCATTAGTCTGAGGATGAAACGCCGAAGAAAAAGACAAATCAATGCCCATCCTAGCACAAAAGGCCCGCCAAAATCTAGAGACAAACTGAGAACCTCTGTCAGACACAATATTTTCCGGAAGGCCATGCAAACGAACCACATGCTGAAAAAACAATGGAACCAGATCTGAGGAGGAAGGCAACTTCGGCAAAGGTACCAGATGGACCATTTTAGAGAACCGGTCACAAACAACCCAGATAACAGACATCTTCTGGGAAACAGGAAGATCCGAAATAAAATCCATGGAAATATGCGTCCAGGGCCTCTCAGGGACCGGCAATGGCAAAAGCAACCCACTAGCGCGGGAACAGCAAGGCTTGGCCCGGGCGCAAGTCCCACAGGACTGCACAAAAGCACGGACATCGCGCGACAAGGAAGGCCACCAAAAGGACCTAGCAAACAAATCTCTGGTACCAAAAGTCCCAGGATGACCAGCCAACACTGAACAATGAACCTCAGAAATCACCTTACTCGTCCATCTATCAGGAGCAAACAGCTTCCCCACAGGACAGCGGTCAGGCCTATCAGCCTGAAATTCCTGAAGCACCCGCCGCAAATCAGGGGAGATGGCAGAAAGAATCACCCCTTCCTTAAGAATGCCAACCGGCTCAAGGACTCCAGGAGAATCAGGCGAAAAACTCCTAGAGAGGGCATCAGCCTTAACATTCTTAGATCCCGGAAGATACGAGACCACAAAATCAAAACGGAAGAAAAACAGAGACCATCGAGCCTGTCTAGGATTCAGCCACTTGGCCGACTCGAGGTAAACCAGATTCTTATGATCAGTCAAGACCACAACGTGGTGCTTAGCTCCCTCAAGCCAATGTCGCCACTCCTCAATCGCCCACTTCATAGCCAACAACTCCCGATTGCCGACATCATAATTGCGTTCCGCAGGCGAAAATTTTCTGGAAAAAAAGGCACACAGTTTCATCAAAGAACCATCAGACAAAACGGCCCCTGCCCCAATCTCAGAAGCGTCGACCTCAACCTGAAAAGGAAGAGAAACATCCGGCTGACGCAACACAGGGGCAGACGTAAATCGGCGTTTAAGCTCCTGAAAGGCCTCAACAGCCGCAGAGGACCAATTCGTCACATCAGCGCCTTTCTTCATCAAATCAGTAAGGGGCTTAACCACACTGGAAAAGTTGGCAATGAAACGGCGATAGAAATTAGCAAAGCCCAAAAATTTTTGAAGGCCCTTCACAGATGTGGGTTGAATCCAGTCATGAATAGCTTGGACCTTAACAGGATCCATTTCTATAGACGAGGGAGAAAAAATAAAAGGCGAAAAAGGGGGGGGTATGTTCCAGCTCCAAAGTTTAAAATTAAGTCCTTTATTGATACATGATAAAAGCGTAAGCTGAATAACTCTCCACAGCACAATAGGAAACGAGCTACGCGTTTCGATCTTTGCAGATCTTTGTCAGAGCTACAAATGAATAAAACCAGGAATACTATATAGCCACCACCAGCCAACAGACAACAGTCTCAAAATCACATGACAGGAAAGAATCCCATTGGCGAAAACAATATAAAACAAAGAAGGAAAAATAATACACATATACATTAAAATTTGTGTGAACACATTAAACACATAAGAAAAACACACGTTAGTTTCACATGCTCATGACAGGGACACTAGTAATGATACATCAATTCATTGCGTTTGTTGAGACCAGCAGGGAAGCGAGTGCTCAGGTGATAAATCCAAAATGCCTCACGCATCAGTAGACAGCGTCTGGAATCCCCTCCCCGCACTGGTTTGTTAACTCGCTCTATTCCATAAGCACGGAAACTTTTAGTGCTACCAGAATGCTGAGTAATGAAATGCCTGGAGGCTGCCGACACTGAACGAACAGACTCACCAGACTTCCCTATATCGTGTAAATGTTCACTGATCCGAGTCTTCAACTTGCGAGAGGTACAGCCAACATAAGATAAGTTACAAATTGTACAGTCAATTTTATATACTACTGAAACAGTATTGCAATTAATATACCCCTTTATATTAAAGTGCTTGGAAGCACTAGAATCATCAAATGTCTTTGTGACTAATGCATGATCGCACGTCTTGCACCTATTGCTGCCACATTTATAGAAACCCGTATAATTTAACCAGGTTTTATTCTTATTTATACTGGAACAAAACATACTTGGTGAAACCCTATTCCCAACAGTGAGGGCTTTTCTTGATATTACATTAATTCCTGTATCTAAAATTTTGGCCAAACTGCTGTCTTCATACAATATTGGTAAAAATTTATTAACTATATTTTTTATTTGGTTAAACTGAGAACTAAACTGAAAACAGATATATGGCTTACTATTTGTTTTGGCAGAAATAGGTGCAGAAGAAATTGATGTTTTAGGTATAATTAAATCATCACGATCTTTTCGTGCAACAATTTTCTCTGCCCTGTTCAGCATCCAATATGGATAATTGCGGCTTTTTAGTTTACCAGAAGCTATATTTATTTCATTTTTTTAAAATGTTCTTATTACTGCAGTTTCGTTTAATTCTTGTAAATTCCCCAACGGGGATAGATTGGATGGTGTGCACAGGGTGATTACTATCAGCATGGAGTATGGTGTTGCCACTGAGAAATTTGTGATGGGTTCTAGTCTCTATCATCTGATCAGCATCACCAGTTAAACTCAAATCCAAAAAATTTATCTGTTTCTGATCATGTCTATATGTGAAACGTAAATTATACCCATTTGAATTGATGTAACTAATGAAGTCAGGTATGGCAGATACCTCGGCGATCCAAATAATAAGTAAATCGTCGATGTATCTGCCATACCAACCAATCTGTGAACGAAAAGGATTAGAAACTGAAAATATATAAGCATGTTCCCAAAAAGCCATGACAAGGTTAGCCAAAGAAGGTGAAAATTTGGCACCCATGGCCACTCCAGATCGCTGCAAATAATAACGAGAATCAAAAGTAAAAAAGTTATGTGTCATGAGAAAAAAGGTAACTTGCAAAATATGGCAGATACATCGACGATTTACTTATTATTTGGATCGCCGAGGTATCTGCCATACCTGACTTCATTAGTTACATCAATTCAAATGGGTATAATTTACGTTTCACATATAGACATGATCAGAAACAGATACATTTTTTGGATTTGAGTTTAACTGGTGATGCTGATCAGATGATAGAGACTAGAACCCATCACAAATTTCTCAGTGGCAAAACCATACTCCATGCTGATAGTAATCACCCTGTGCACACCATCCAATCTATCCCCGTTGGGGAATTTACAAGAATTAAACGAAACTGCAGTAATAAGAACATTTTAAAAAATGAAATAAATATAGCTTCTGGTAAACTAAAAAGCCGCAATTATCCATATTGGATGCTGAACAGGGCAGAGAAAATTGTTGCACGAAAAGATCGTGATGATTTAATTATACCTAAAACATCAATTTCTTCTGCACCTATTTCTGCCAAAACAAATAGTAAGCCATATATCTGTTTTCAGTTTAGTTCTCAGTTTAACCAAATAAAAAATATAGTTAATAAATTTTTACCAATATTGTATGAAGACAGCAGTTTGGCCAAAATTTTAGATACAGGAATTAATGTAATATCAAGAAAAGCCCTCACTGTTGGAAAATAGGGTTTCACCAAGTATGTTTTGTTCCAGTATAAATAAGAATAAAACCTGGTTAAATTATACGGGTTTCTATAAATGTGGCAGCAATAGGTGCAAGACGTGCGATCATGCATTAGTCACAAAGACATTTGATGATTCTAGTGCTTCCAAGCACTTTAATATAAAGGGGTATATTAATTGCAATACTGTTTCAGTAGTATATAAAATTGACTGTACAATTTGTAACTTATCTTATGTTGGCTGTACCTCTCGCAAGTTGAAGACTCGGATCAGTGAACATTTACACGATATAGGGAAGTCTGGTGAGTCTGTTTGTTCAGTGTCGGCAGCCTCCAGGCATTTCATTACTCAGCATTCTGGTAGCACTAAAAGTTTCCGTGCTTATGGAATAGAATGAGTTAACAAACCAGTGCGGGGAGGGGATTCCAGACGCTGTCTACTGATGCGTGAGGCATTTTGGATTTATCACCTGAGCACTCGCTTCCCTGCTGGTCTCAACAAACGCAATGAATTGATGTATCATTACTAGTGTCCCTGTCATGAGCATGTGAAACTAACGTGTGTTTTTCTTATGTGTTTAATGTGTTCACACAAATTTTAATGTATATGTGTATTATTTTTCCTTCTTTGTTTTATATTGTTTTCGCCAATGGGATTCTTTCCTGTCATGTGATTTTGAGACTGTTGTCTATTGGCTGGTGGTGGCTATATAGTATTCCTGGTTTTATTCATTTGTAGCTCTGACAAAGATCTGCAAAGATCGAAATGCGTAGCTCGTTTCCTATTGTGCTGTGGAGAGTTATTCAGCTTACGCTTTTATCATGTATCAATAAAGGACTTAATTTTAAACTTTGGAGCTGGAACATACCCCCCCCTTTTTCGTCTTTCTATTTATACGACGTGGATCAACGTGGAAGTTCCGTGCCCCTGCTGTAGCTGCCTGGTGAGCTGGCTTTTTGCTTTTCTCTATGAGAAAAAATAAAACCCAAAAAAGAGACCTTCTGAACTCCGAATAGGCACTTAGACCCCTTCACAAACAAAGCATTATCACGAAGGATCTGGAACACCATCCTGCCCCGGCTTCACATGAGACTCTCAATCATCGGAAAAAATCAAAATATCATCCAAATATACGACCATGAATTTATCAAGATAATTGCGGAAAATATCATGCATGAAAGACTGGAATACAGATGGAGCATTAGAGAGCCCAAATGGCATCACAAGGTATTCAAAATGGCCTTCGGGCGTATTAAATGCAGTTTTCCATTCATCACCCTGTTTAATACGAACAAGATTATATGCCCCTCGGAGGTCAATCTTAGTAAACCAACTAGCCCCATTAATCTGAGCAAACAAATCAGTAAGCAGGGGCAAGGGGTATTGGAATGTAACCGTGATCTTATTAAGAAGACGATAATCAATACAGGGTCTCAAGGAGCCATCCTTCTTAGCAACAAAAAAGAAACCCGCTCCCAATGGTGACGAAGAGGGCCGAATATGCCCCTTCTCCAAAGACTCCTTAACATAACTCCGCATGGCGGCATGCTCTGGCACAGACAGATTGAAAAGTCGGCCCTAAGGGAACTTGCAACCAGGAATCAAGTTAATAGCACAATCACAGTCCCTGTGCGGTGGAAGGGAACTGGACTTGGGCTCATCAAATACATCCTGGAAATCCGACAAAAACTCAGGGACCTCAGAAGAGGGGGAAGAGGAAATTGACATCAAAGGAACGTCACTATGTACCCCTTGACAACCCCAACTAGTCACAGTCATAGTTTTCCAATCCAGCACCGGATTATGTTCCTGTAACCATGGAAAACCCAGTACAACAACATCATGCAGGTTATGCAACACCAGAAAACGGCAATCTTCCTGACGTGCTGGGGCCATATACATAGTCATCTGCATCCAGTACTGAGGTTTATCCTTGGCCAAGGGTGTAGCATCAATACCCCTCAAAGGAATAGGGCTCTGCAAAGGCTGCAAGGAAAAACCACAGCGCCTGGCGAATTCTAAGTCCATTAAGTTCAGGGCAGCGCTTGAATCCACAAATGCCATGACAGAAAAGGACGACAATGAGCAAATCAGGGTCACAGATAAGAGAAATTTAGGCTGTATAGTACTAATGGTAACAGACCTAGCGACTCTCTTAGTACGCTTAGGGCAATCAGAGATAACATGAGAAGAATCACCACAGTAAAAACACAGCCTATTCTGACGTCTGAATTCCTGCCGTTCTGTTCTAGTAAAAATCCTATCACATTGCATAGGTTCAGGACTCTGCTCCGAGGACACTGCCATATGGTGCACAGCTTTGCGCTCGCGCAGACGTCGATCAATCTGAATGGCTAGAGACATAGATTCGCTCAAACCGGCAGGCGTAGGAAAGCCCACCATAACATCTTTAAGGGCTTCAGAAAATCCTTTTCTGAAAATAGCAGCCAGAGCCTCCTCATTCCATTTAGTGAGCACAGACCATTTTCTAAATTTCTGGCAGTATAATTCTGCCGCTTCCTGACCTTGACACAGGGCCAACAGGGTTTTTTCTGCATGATCCACAGAATTAGGTTCGTCATACAATAATCCAAGCGCTTGAAAAAATGCGTCTACATTCAATAATGCCGGGTCCCCTGTTTCAAGAGAAAAGGCCCAGTCTTGAGGGTCACCACGCAGCAAGGATATGATGATTTTTACTTGCTGAATGGGATCACCTGAAGAACGGGGTTTCAAAGCACAAAACAATTTGCAGTTATTTTTAAAGTTCAAAAACTTGGATCTGTCCCCAAAAAACAAATCAGGAGTAGGAATTCTAGGCTCTAAAGCCGGAGTCTGGACAACATAGTCCTGGATATTCTGTACTCTTGCAGCCAGTTGATCCACACGAGAAAACAAACCCTGAACATCCATGCCATTGCACAAATCCTGCACCACCCAAATGTCAAGAGGAAAAAAAAGACAAAATAGAGCACAGAAAAAAAATGGTTCAGAACTTTCTTTTCCTTCTTTTGAGATGCATTTAATTCATTTTTGGCCACTTGTACTGTTATGACACGGTGGTTTAGGAGCAACATGGAACGAGCTCTGAAGGAAGTGGTAACTGTACTGACCGCAGTCCCTAAGCTCAACACAACACTAGAAGCAGCCGTGGGATGCTCCTAACTCTCCCTAGGCATCTCGTCACAGCCCAAGAGCTAACTACCCCTAAAGAAAGAAGCAGGAAAGCTATCTTGCCTCAGAGAAAATCCCCAAAGGATAGATTAGCCCCCCACAAATAATGACTGTGAGTGGAGAGGGAAAATACATACACAGAATGAAACCAGGATGAGCACAGGAGGCCAGTCTAGCTTGATAGATAGGACAGGATGGAATACTGTGTGGTCAGTATAAAACACTACAAAAATCCACACAGAGTTTTCTAAAAATCTCCACACCTGACTAAAGGTGTGGAGGGTAAATCTGCTTCCCAGAGCTTCCAGCAAGACAGAATCAATTCATACTGATAACGCTGGATAAACAAAGAAAGCACAGAACGGATAAGTCCACAATCTGTGAACAGAAAAGAGCAAGCAAAAAACTTAGCTTTGCTGAACTGGTCAGGATAACAGGGAAATCCAAAAGAGATGTGAATCCAACCAGGAACCATTTACAAGTGGCACTAGCTGAAGGACAGAGCAGGCATAAATAGTCGAGCAGAAAAGACGATCAGTGAAAGCAGCTGCTGACAGCTAACTCCAAGTAGCAGCCATACCACTTGAAACCACAAGAGGGATCCCAAGAGCAGAACTCACAAAAGTGTCACTTACAACCACCGGAGGGAGCCCAAGAGCGGAATTCAAAACAGCCTCCCTCACGGAATATAATGCAACCCCTCCACAGAATATAATGTAGCCCCCTCAGAGTATAATGCAACCCCCTCTTAAGGTATAATGCAGCCTCTCATAGAATATACTGTAGCCCCCTCATAGGGCATAATGCAGCTCACCTCATATAGTATGATGTAGCCCCCCAGAATATAATGTAGTCCCCTGAAAGAATAAGGCAGCCCTCACACAGACTATATTGTAGCCCCCACCACAGAATATAATGTAGCCCCCTCAAGATATAACACAGCCTCCCTCATAGGGTACAATGCACATCCGCTCATAGGGTATAATGCAGCCCCCTCCAGCTCCATCATTGCCTTTTCACCCACCACCCCTATCATTGCTCTTTTCCACCACCTCCATCATTGCCCATTCCACCACCTCCATCATTGACTCCTCCCTCACCACCATTTTCCTTTCCACCACTACCATCATTTTCCTTTCCACCACCTCTATCATTGCTTTCTCCCCCACCACCCCATCATTGCCCATTCCACCACCTCCATAATTGCCTCCTCCCTCACCAACATTGTCCTTTCCACCACTACCATTAATTCCCAGCAGCATCTTTGTCGCCGGCAGCTTTCTCTCTGAAACAGCCAGGCTGAATGATGACATCATCCGGTCACGCAGTGTCAGACAGAAAATGCCAGGCAGTGGGCATGCGGGCAGTGTTAGCCTCAGCCTGCGGCTAACAATGCCTGCTGTTAAAGTGAAATTAATACTCACTACTCTCCACACCCATGGGGGCATGGGGAAGCGTGAATATTCATTTCCCTTTAGCAGCGGGGACAGGCTCCTGTCTCCAGCTGCTGCTCAGCTAGCATCGGGCAGGCCCCCTGACTTAGGGGCCCCATAGCTGCTGGGTGTGCCACTATTAGTGACACACCACTGTCTGGGGGCCCCTGGAGCAGTGGGGGCCCTAGGTAGCTGCTGGCCAGTATGCCAGCAGGTGTCAGTGCCTGGGCCCACCAAAGAATCCTCTGGTTCTCTGGTGGGCCAGTCCGACCCTGGGTGTGCAGTATGTGAAATCTCTGTGTGCGTGCTTTCACACTTCCCTACCAGATCCTGCCAATCACAGCTCAGCAGTGTCTGAGACTGTTAGACTGCTGCCAAGCTGTAATTGATAGCATCTGGAAAGGAGAAGTGTATGCCCTCAGCAAAGACTCTGAAGAAACATTAACTTGGACTGCAAGCAGAGATTTCACACAATGCACTTCCAGAAGAAACAAATGCGAATTTCTCTTCAATAGAGTGACGCAGAACAAAATGTAAAAGAGCGGCAGAATCAGGGGTAATCAGGGATTTGTCCAAGGCATTTAATTAATTGTAATTCTAATTAGTATAAATGATTGTGGACATTCACAAATATAAGCATTTAAAATAGAATAAGGCCAGTTGCTGTCATGGGGGTAAACCACATCTGACTATGAATTTCTAATGGCCAGATGTATTTATAGTGGTTGAACATGGAATGGACGGACAGAACTGACCCAACAGAAAAGGACCCGCTCTCAGAAGGCCTGCTGTCCTTCCTCCTAGAAAATGATCTACGGCAGACACCCCAATTCCAGTCGGTCAAATGTAAGGTTGTTGTATTGGGTCCTTTTTAAGCCTTTAAATTAGATTTCCTTGTTGGTCAGATTATTAATCAAGATCGCAGTTTAAGATCTTCATAATGAAAAGAAAAGACGGAAAAAAGACTTTAAATCATTAATCAAAAGTAGTATCAGTTGTATTTATATATGAACTCTGTGTTCTCTGTGTACAGATTATCTTCTCCAACTTCTTTCCTAATTGTGACAAACTGATAAAAACAATATAGGTACAGAAAAGTCAGGATGCGTTATCTCTAGTCACATTCTGATCGCATATCTCTAGTTACAGGATGACCTTAATGTGCCACACTTAATAACACCAATCATACAGAAAGGTAAGTTAAATGAGAATGGTACACATTCTGACTTCTTTTTTAATTCCCAATATTACTAGAATCCACACTAATTTAACCCATTCACAAATTTACTAAATCATTTATCAAAAATAAAATGTTAAATATAAAATAATACTGCAAAAGTTTTAGATAGCTGTGTAAACATACTGTAAAGTAAAAAACGCTTTTAAAAAAATAGAAGTGTTAATGCTGCCAAAAAGGAAACAGAGAAGCACATTGCTAAGGAGAGTAAAACTAATCCCAAACTGTTCTTCAACTATATCAATAGTAAAAGAATAAAAACTGAAAATGTAGGCCCCTTAAAAAATAGTGAGGAAAGAATGGTTGTAGATGACGAGGAAAAAGCTAACATATTAAACACCTTCTTCTCCACGGTATTCACGGTGGAAAATGAAATGCTAGGTGAAATCCCAAGAAACAATGAAAACCCTATATTAAGGGTCACCAATCTAACCCAAGAAGAGGTGCGAAACCGGCTAAATAAGATTAAAATAGATAAATCTCCGGGTCCGGATGGCATACACCCACGAGTACTAAGAGAACTAAGTAATGTAATAGATAAACCATTATTTCTTATTTTTAGTGACTCTATAGCGACAGGGTCTGTTCCGCAGGACTGGCGCATAGCAAATGTGGTGCCAATATTCAAAAAGGGCTCTAAAAGTGAACCTGGAAATTATAGGCCAGTAAGTCTAACCTCTATTGTTGGTAAAATATTTGAAGGGTTTCTGAGGGATGTTATTCTGGATTATCTTAATGAGAATAACTGTTTAACTCCATATCAGCATGGGTTTATGAGAAATCGCTCCTGTCAAACCAATCTAATCAGTTTTTATGAAGAGGTAAGCTATAGACTGGACCACGGTGAGTCATTGGACGTGGTATATCTCGATTTTTCCAAAGCGTTTGATACCGTGCCGCACAAGAGGTTGGTACACAAAATGAGAATGCTTGGTCTGGGGAAAAATGTGTGTAAATGGGTTAGTAACTGGCTTAGTGATAGAAAGCAGAGGGTGGTTATAAATGGTATAGTCTCTAACTGGGTCGCTGTGACCAGTGGGGTACCGCAGGGGTCAGTATTGGGACCTGTTCTCTTCAACATATTCATTAATGATCTGGTAGAAGGTTTACACAGTAAAATATCGATATTTGCAGATGATACAAAACTATGTAAAGCAGTTAATACAAGAGAAGATAGTATTCTGCTACAGATGGATCTGGATAAGTTGGAAACTTGGGCTGAAAGGTGGCAGATGAGGTTTAACAATGATAAATGTAAGGTTATACACATGGGAAGAAGGAATCAATGTCACCATTACACACTGAATGGGAAACCACTGGGTAAATCTGACAGGGAGAAGGACTTGGGGATCCTAGTTAATGATAAACTTACCTGGAGCAGCCAGTGCCAGGCAGCAGCTGCCAAGGCAAACAGGATCATGGGGTGCATTAAAAGAGGTCTGGATACACATGATGAGAGCATTATACTGCCTCTGTACAAATCCCTAGTTAGACCGCACATGGAGTACTGTGTCCAGTTTTGGGCACCGGTGCTCAGGAAGGATATAATGGAACTAGAGAGAGTACAAAGGAGGGCAACAAAATTAATAAAGGGGATGGGAGAACTACAATACCCAGATAGATTAGCGAAATTAGGATTATTTAGTCTAGAAAAAAGACGACTGAGGGGCAATCTAATAACCATGTATAAGTATATAAGGGGACAATACAAATATCTCGCTGAGGATCTGTTTATACCAAGGAAGGTGACGGGCACAAGAGGGCATTCTTTGCGTCTGGAGGAGAGAAGGTTTTTCCACCAACATAGAAGAGGATTCTTTACTGTTAGGGCAGTGAGAATCTGGAATTGCTTGCCTCAGGAGGTGATAATGGCGAACTCAGTCGAGGGGTTCAAGAGAGGCCTGGATGTCTTCCTGGAGCAGAACAATATTGTATCATACAATTATTATGTTCTGTAGAAGGACGTAGATCTGGGGATTTATTATGATGGAATATAGGCTGAACTGGATGGACAAATGTCTTTTTTCGGCCTTACTAACTATGTTACTATGTTACTATGTTAATGGTTTATATTTATCAATTCAAAAATTGCAATATGTATATATGATTATTGAGCACTCGCTAGGACTGTGGGGTACTCAGTACCAGGTCGGCACAGTTCTTAAAGGGGAAGTCATGGCAGCAATGAGCCGGTCTGTGGTCCTGGGCGTTCAATAAAATATGAAAATGGGGAATAGAGTTTATGGGATAAGTGTTCGTGACGCCACCTGTGGTACTCGGCCAGGGATGGCCGACGCTGGTTAAAGGGGTCCACTGGGGCTGATAGTATTGCAGCAGAGTTGGTATGGCTCTCCACAGGTAGAGCTTAGTCCGCAGGGCTCCCGATACAGTTAGTAAAGGATGATAGATGGAGGAGTGCAGGAAATACTTAGAGGACACAGGATTTGCAGTCTCTTTACCTTTTACTTGTGAAATTGCAGTTGAGGGCACAGATTACAGGTGATCTTTGGAATCCGGGCAGCCTGGAAGTGGTTGAAAATCCCCCTAGCCAGGTGGGGTTGGAAGCCTTCCTTTCTGCGCTGAATTCATTTTGATGCATTAGCTTTCCTCAAGTCCCTCAGGTGGAACTCTATCCACATGGCAGGCAGCTCGAGCCTTTTTACAGGTGTCCCTTTCTCATGGTGACTCCGGGCTCTAATCTGCTGCTGTGCCTTTGGGTGGCAGTGGTGGCCAGGAGGCCTGCAATCTTCTACCCTCAGGTTTCTGCTGTGGGGCATACAGTTCCCACACAACCTCGGACCCCAGTGTCTGACTTCTTGCACTCAAACCTTAAGTGAGCCCAATCTCAGCTCCACTCCAGTTTCTCTCTCCTCCTGTCCTTCCTCTCCCTTCACTGCCTCACACACACTGCCCTCTAACTCCTTCTCCAGACCAGAACTTATAGGAAAGCTACCCTGAAACCGGATCTAGAGCTTCTGACCTGGAGTCAGGAACGTGTTGTATGTTGTGTTACCTGCTAAGGGGATTCCTTCTCGCTTCTAGGCATGGCATTATCCTCCCCGAGAGGCAGGCAATGCCACTGTTACAACCAGATTCTTGGGGTGTCACAATTACTGTAGATAGATGATAGTTTCTTCATAAACAAAACCTATCCTGAAAATAAGCCCTAGCATGATTTTTCAGGTTTTTTGGAGTATGCTTAAAATATCTGCATTACTGTCAGGTCCCTCACCGTTCCAGCTGTAATGCGCTGCAGCTTTTACACACAGATCGGCTACCAGAATCAGTCCGATCCTGAGTGCGAGCATTCCTTCTGCTTCCTGTCACCAGGAGGAGTCAACCGCTATCAGAGGGACCTGACAATGATGCAGATTTCTGTGGAAGAGCCAATCTACTTGCCAACTCCACTGTAATTGTTTGTGGTCTGGTGAGTGCAATTCTTTTGGGGATAAATCAAATCTGGTAAACATTCCAAGTACAAGTCCAAGAATAATAATTGTAAATTTAAATAGGTAATTTAAACCATAGTAAATACGGTATGTGCCCACTACGATAAGATTGGTATATATGGTTCTGCACTATGAGAACAGCAGATCAGATAAGAAAATGTGCAACTGAACCAGTAATAGTGAGTCACCCACCAGGGCAGTGGAGTACTCGGTACCGGGTATGGTCTAAAAGGAGATGTCACTGTGGTTGCGACCGGGTCCTTGGCCCTGGGACTCAATTAAAGGGGTTTGGTATGATGTAGTCTATTCGTGACGCCACCTGTGGTTTTCGGTCGGTAGTGGGACTGACGCTGCATTGAAGGGGTCCCCTGGGGGATGTTGAGGCAGCATGGGTGTAACGCTTCCCACAGGTGAAGTGGGGTCCCCAGGGGTCCTATTGTGTGCAGCTAAGATGATAGTGTGTGTCGGTGAAAAAATGGAGGAGACAAGTAGTAAAGGTACCGTCACACATAGCGACGCTGCAGCGATACCGACAACGATCCGGATCGCTGCAGCGTCGCTGTTTGGTCGCTGGAGAGCTGTCACACAGACAGCTCTCCAGCGACCAACGATCCCGAGGTCCCCGGTAACCAGGGTAAACATCGGGTAACTAAGCGCAGGGCCGCGCTTAGTAACCCGATGTTTACCCTGGTTACCATCCTAAAAAGTAAAAAAAAACAAACACTACATACTTACCTTCCGCTGTCTGTCCTCGGCGCTCTGCTTCTCTGGTCTGGCTGTGAGCGCCGGGCAGCCAGAAAGCAGAGCGGTGACGTCACCGCTCTGCTTTCCGGCTGACCAACGCTCACAGCCAGAGCAGGAGGAGAGCAGAGCACAGCGCTGGAGGACAGACGGCTGTAGGTAAGTATGTACTGTTTGTTTTTTTACTTTTAGGATGGTAACCAGGGTAAACATCGGGTTACTAAGCGCGGCCCTGCGCTTAGTTACCCGATGTTTACCCTGGTTACCAGCAAAGACATCGCTGAATCGGTGTCACACACGCCGATTCAGCGATGTCTACGGGGAGTCCAGCGACGAAATAAAGTTCTGGACTTTCTTCCCTGACCAGCGATCTCCCAGCAGGGGCCTGATCGCTGCTGCCTGTCACACTGGACAATATCGCTAGCGAGGACGCTGCAACGTCACGGATCGCTAGCGATATCGTCTAGTGTGACAGTACCTTAAGTCTTTACCTGGTTTACTGTAGTTGGCTGGCCACAGTCCAGGGCACCAGGCACGGGTGGTGGTACGGCCCGGCCGGCCCAGAGGCAATGGAGGGTTCCCTTGTTCCAGTAGAAGTCCGTGAGCCTTTCCAACTAGCGCTTGCTGTATATGAGGTCCCTGCTGCCTGAAGCTTCCTGCAGAGTCCTCTATTCCCCCTGTCCTGAGACAGGTACCTGCATGACGGGCAGCTTGAGTCTTTTAACAGGGACTCTAACATGCCCCGGGCTCCTTAGTTGCTGCTGCGTCTCAGGCGTGGTGTTGACCAATTACATACAGTTCCTTGCCCTCCGGTTCCGCTCCGTATCCTAGAGTCCCACAAAAGCCTTGGGCTCCCGGTACCCGGTACTGTGCTTTGGCTCTGAGGGTGCCTGGTCACAGTTCCCCTCTGAGCCCTATTCCTCTCCTTTGCTCCTTTCCTCTTCAGGTACTCCACATCCAACCATCCAGGTTGTTTCTCCTTTCCCAGAGGCTGCAGCTCCCTCGTGGCTGCCAGGCCTCTCACGTCTGCTCCTGACGTCCTTCCACCTCAGTCTCTCTGTCCAACTAGCCTAACTCCTCCTCCAAGTCAGGATACATATAGCTTAGGGAAGCTTCCCTGAATCCGGGTCCTGAGCTCCCCCCACTGGCCTGGATTCAGAATGTGTTGCATGTGTGTGCCTTACCTGGGAAGAGAACCCCACTGCAGCAAATGGTTACCTGGGGTGCGGCAATAGGATTAACACAAAATTTATTAACATTGTTCAATAAATCATATATTTTAATTAAAATATAAATATATCATTTAGCCTGTAGATGGCACCATATAACAAATGAGGGAAAAATGTAAACATTTAAATTACCTTAGTAACCTTGAATGGAGCCATCAAATGAAAAGACCTACAATTTCCAGAAGGAATTTTATCTAAAATGTATGACAAATAGATGTGATATTAATTTCTTTTGGAAACTGTAGGTCTTATCTGATGAATTGATGACATTTAATGTCTAATAAATATCAGTATATGACAGACACAAAGACAATTGTTAGGTTGTCATTTTTGTTGTAACCTATTGGCACCACCTAATCAACCTATGATTGTGAGTTTTCAGGGTAAGGCCGGAGTCACACATGCGAGAAACACGTCCGTGTCTCGCATGTGAACAACAAGCTCTGGCGCCGCACTTCGGAGCGGAGCGTGCGGCTCCATGTGTTGCTATGCGGCCGCACGCTCCGCTCCGAAGTGCCGGCGCCAGAGCTTGCTGTGCACATGCGAGACACGGACGTGTTTCTCGCATGTGTGACTCCGGCCTAAAGATGTAAGCTAGGCAGCAGTGTGTAGTCAGGAAGGAGAAACAGAGATAACGATTAAATAACTGTATAATACTGTAGCTGTGGCTAATTAGATCTCAGATAAGGCGAGTATAACCTAATGCTCAAAAAAGGAAAACAGCCAAGAAAGAAAGCTCTGCTTCAGCAGGTATGGAGCCAGGTGTCCAAGAATCTACAGCTGTGAGTCTATGGTGACTCCGAAACAGCAAAGAAAGGATGGATCAGAGGTAGTGATGGGCGAGCACTAAAATGCTCAGGTGCTCGTTGCTCGGGTCGAGCAAATTGGAATACTCGGGTACTTCACCAGAACAACGAGCCCAATATAAGTCTATGGGAGACCCGAGTAATTTTACCGCTATTCCCCCCGGGGGTTCTTTTAAGGTCTAAAAAGTCTGAAAATGATGGAAACACTTCGCAAATAATACTGGATCCTCATGGGGATCATTCCTGACTCCTAGTTTTTCCCGGTGCCACAAAAAACACATTAAAACTAAACCAAAACGAGTTTCCCTTGGAACTATGTCAAGGTACATCTGAGTGGGCTAGGGGGTCACTCGGTACCGGAGCCAGTGTTCACAGGGGAATGTCACGGTGGCTGTGACCCGGTCTGTGTCCCTGGGCGCAAAGTTCTTGGTCAGCTCCTGCATCTGCATATTCGCCAGTGTAAAGATCAGGCTGCACTCAGATGTCGTCCGAGTGCTGTCCTGTAACTACTACTGCTGTGACTAGTGAAACAATGACGGAGACGTGAAGGAATGAAGGGGACTGTAAGAATCAGGCTGCACTCAAATGTCGTCTGAGTGCAGTCCTGTAACTACTACTGCTGTGACTAGTGAGACAATGACAGAGACGTAAAGGAATGAAGGGGTGGACCCGCTGGACCGTGACAACGATCCTCCCACGGGCGAGCTGACCAGATGGAACCGCCCCCTATACAGGGAGCGTTAGGGGCAGACCCGTGAGAGACTATCGCCACGGCAGCTGGAAGACAGGGTGATGTAGTGTAGTGATGGGAAATCTAGTTCATTTTGGTGATTAGTTCACCATGAACTAGTTCACTGAAAAGATTAGTTCAAAAGATTAGTTCATTTAGTTCATTTAGTTCAGTATTTCTCTGGATTCTGCTGAGAAGAGATGGATCAGTTCTAGTTCGTTACACAGACGCTGTGGCTCCTAGGATGAGTTATAGTTTTGTTAAAATGATCAGAAATATGTAATGATCAGATGTATTAACTAACAAACTCTTATTAAAGGGGTACTCAGTCTGGAGAAAAAAAATTCAAAAGTTATTTATTCAAGTTAGTAATTTCTTTTTTTTCTTTCTTTTTTCTTTGTGAAATATTTATTATTATTAATATTATTTAAATGGCGTGACAGATTGCCCACAGAACCGGCAAGCTACACTTATCACATTTGAGCAGTAGGAACATTTTGCTTTCTTCTGATCTCCACTAAGGCTATGTTCACATTAGTGTTTTGCGTGTTTGCGTCGGGTGACGCTGCGGCGACACATGCGCCATGCGCCCCTATATTTAACATGGGGGACGCATGGACATGCGTTGTGCGACGCATGCGTTTTTTTTTCCGCAAGCGTCGGGCGCAGAAAACGCAACAAGTTGCATTTTTCTTGCGTCCAAATTTCGGCAAAAAAGGACGCATGCGTCGCAAAATGCGTTTTTGCGTGCGTTTTGGTGCGTTTTTATGAGCGTTGCGTCGCCGACGCAGCGGCGCACAACGCAAATGTGAACGTAGCCACTGCAATAGGTGGCAAATGGAAGAGATGTGGTGAAACTACACAGAACTACAGATTTACCAAGCTGCCGCACAGTAAATGGATGTTTTGCTGCCCATAGCAACCAATCACAGCTCAGATTTCACTTGGCAGAGCACTGCATTACTGCAGTATCAGAAAGCTGACCTGTGATTGGTTGCTATGGGGCAAAGAAAATCTTTCTATTAGACAGCCTGATAATTCTCCACCCTATCCTCGGAGGAGCTGATAGGGAATGCATCATGTCATGTGACCTGTGAACTAAGTGAACTAAATGAACTATATGAACTGCTGAACTAGATGTTCTGTATTGAGGCTGATCCTCTACAAAGACTGGTGAGGGGCATGAACCACCACAGAAACACTCTCTCTTATACACACATGAGCTGTGTCTGTCTACTGTACAATTTCAGTTTTTATTATCTAATATATAATTGCCTAGAATACTACTTCCTGCAATTTGTGCCAACTTCCTGTCCGGAGATAATGTCCGGTGCTAATGTCCGGAGCTAATGTCCGGAGCTAATGTCCGGAGATAAGTGACGTCAACAGTGTCCAGTGTCTGATTGGTTGCCGCCTGCTGCGAGCGACCAATCAGAAACGTGCCGTACTGTGACACACTCCGCCCGCCATTTTGGTGTAATTTTTGAATTTTTACCTCACAGCAAGTTTCTACTGCGTGGAGGCGGGCCCAGTGACGTTGCTCTTCAAGCTCCTGCCGAATTTCGTCAAAAAAATGATAATACCATTTACCAAAACTATATATATTTAGTTGTGAAGTGGTTCAGTGACATTTTCACACCAATTTTGAACTTTTGTTTGGTGTTTTCTCCATATACTGCCTATTATTTTTGTTCTTTCTTACTATTATTTATTAATTGTATTATTCTTACATTTGAATAAATAAAGTATATATGGATTCTAGACTCCCGATTCTTTAGAATCGGGCTGCCATCTAGTTACTATTATATTTGTATTTACTATTTGATGTGTAGTATAGTGTTTTACTACCTTCTTTTCCAGCATCAGGAGCTATAAAGAGCAAGTGTGAGAGCAGGGATCTTCAGTGTGAGGGATCACTCGCTGTCTCCTCCCACTTGCTGTTTAGTTCATAATGAACTAATCTCTGTCAGGATGGTGAACTAGATGAACTAGTTCACTCTGAAGATTAGTTCATTTTGAACTACTCACTCACGAACTACCCATCACTAATGTAGTACAAGAAAGAAGCACAAATCCGGAAGATAACTGAGGACAGGCTGGAGAGTGAAGCAGGGACGGTGCTGTGGAAGCGGACAAGCAAGCAGGACTACGTGGAGATAGACTGGATGAGGAACTAGGACAGGACCTAGGGAAATAGAGAAAGAAGCATAAGGTCAGGCAAATGAGACGCAGGACAATAGTGCGGCCAAGGTCAGTTGCAAGTACAAATGATCACAAGGCGAGGTTTGGAGGAAGAGGCGAACTAATAAGGCCAGTGCAGAGAGCACTTCCAGGTTGGGGTCCTCCAGAGAAAAGAGAGGAAAAGATAGAGCGGCAGGGAGACTCTCAGAGATGTACGCGCACAGCGCTGAACCGAGCGTGCGCACGCAGCCGGCGAGAAGCAGAGTCCGGGCGTGCATGCAGATGAGAGGACGCCGGACGGGAACCCAAAGCAAAGGAGGCGCGCCGAGGCGCCGAAGACAGGTGAGTGCAAAAGGGAGCAGGGAACCGCGGTGGAAGCGAAGATGTAACAGTCAGAATATTGCAGGAGCCAGGCTGCTCCAGGTATGTACGGCATAGAGAGGGGCATGATGGCCGCTGTAGCTGTGGCGGTGTCCGTCCGGCTTATGGGAGCTGCATGCTCTGCAAGGCCTGGTGGCAGTATGGGGCCTGCGGTTGCGTCTACCGCGGGGCGCGGGGATATCACTGGGCCTGCAGGTGTGTCCGCTGCTAGGCCTGGGAGTGCTATGAGGTCCACGGCTGCGACCGCAATCACCTCCCCTCCCAGATTAGACATGGCTCTTCCCCCTCGCTAACCTGATAGAAGTCGATCTCTTCTCCGGAATCTGCGGTGGTTCCTCCGGTGCTCCGCTCAGCACTTTGCAGCGTCTTTTCTTCCGGCTTTGCTGTACGACGTCTTCACTTCCGGCCTTCTTCTCAGCAGTGCAGCACCCATTTTTCTGCTTCGAGCTCTTTTTGGATGGCCCCGTCCACGAAGGTATGTCTCCTCCTCCTTGCGCTCCACGCGGTGCGGCAATGGCGGATTTTGGTGGCAATTCACAATACACATTCTCTAGCACAAAGCAGTTAGGCACAGTCCTTTAGGTGCACATGACCCAATTTTCAGGGTCAGTAGATCCTGTTCGTGACGCCAAGATGAGTTGCCCTGCGGGCTAGGAGGTCACTCGGTATTGGATCCGGTGTTCCCAGGGGGATGTCATGGTGGCTGTCACCCGGTCCATGGCCGTGGGCGCCCATGTAAAAGGGAAAGGTCTTTAAAGGGATAAAGTTTATGCTCGTGATGCCACCTGTGGTATTCGGTCAGTGGGGACCAACGCTGCTTTAAGGGATCCGCTGGGGTGATGTTATGGCAGCTAGATGGTATATCTTCCCACAGGTGAAGTATGTCCCCAGGGCTCCCGGTGTGTAGATGGTGGTATAGTGAGAGGTGCAGAGAAGAACGAGGACACAAGTTTGCAGTTTCTTTACCTTTACTGAAGACCTCAGCATCCACAGTCCAGGGCACCAGACCACAGGGCAGGCAGAGAAGTCCGGGCAGTCCAGAGACAAGTTCCCCTGGGTAAGTCAGGTGGGAACTTACCACTGCGCTAAGTCCCTGCTGCCACTAAGTGTCTCAACAAGGTCTTTAATCGTTCTGCTGTCCTAGGACAGGTACTTGTATGGCAGGCAGCTCGGGCCGTGTGAACTGGGGTCTGTTCTCGATGAGTCCAGGCTCCTAGATGCTGCTGTGCCACAGGTAATTATGGGCAAAGTCCTTGTAGAACAATACCCTCCAGTTCTGCTCTGTGTTTTATAATCCACAAAAACCTCGGGCTCCCTGTACCCGGATTCTTGTGCTGATACTCTTCAGAGGCCTGCTCATGGTCTCCTGGAGCTCTCTCTTTCCTCTGTGCTCCACTCCTGTCTGTCCTCGCACACAGACCTCTGCTACAAACTGAGCTGTCTCCACCTACAAACCACAATCTATTGAGGGAAGCTGCCCTAAAACAGGGATTGGAGCTCCCCCTCCTGGCCTGGAAGTGGAAGGTGTTTTGTGAGTGTAAACCTACCAAAGGAAACCTCACTTGTCTCCAGACATAGCAATATCCTCCCCATGAGGAAGACAGCACTACTGTGGTGCCCGAACTCCTGGGGTGCCACACTCCCCCCTGTTAAATCCAGTACTCCCGGACAGGGAAAAGAAGGATAACAAAATACAAGTTAAATAATGCAAACAATTGACAAAACATTTGAACAATAATAAACTATGGCTTCCCTTTATGGGAGGTGAAGGCACTTGAACGTTGCAAAAAACAAGTTTTTAAAAGTAGATCTGGTGTAGTCCTTGGTCAGATGAAGCAAACAAGGTTCTACCCATGCCGCAAGTGGGCAGAACCAATGTGCACCATGAGGGTGCCGAACTATTTACAATGAAAGTTTTTGGGTAAGCATTGTCCATTACCCCAAAGTCATTTTAAACCTGTAACAGATATAAACAAATAATTCAAACAATTAACAGTAATTATTGATGTTTTGTTAGTTCCTGTAACGAGTTGGAATTTGGCCCTTGGTGCTACGGATAGACCTACGCAGTACGGGGATAGCTAGTGACATAATGGGGTTCACTGTCCTCGCTACTACTTGTGTACTGCTCTCCCTTATGGCTACACTTCTGGTGGGTCTACATAGCACTGGTATACTGGACCTTCTGGGACTACTTCTATTTACTGTAGGCATGGCAGATTCACCAATAGCACAGGGTGGATTTTCTGGTTCCACTGCTGGGGTGATGCTGGTTGCTTGAACCTGTTGGTGCGGAGTCTCTTCAGGTTCTGAATGGTTCTGAGTCACTTCTTCTTGTGTTTCCAGCTGGGGAAATGTTAAGACAGGTATCACTATGGCCTGATGTACTTGAGTCCAAGACTGGGGAAAATCTCCAAGAGCAGTGCGAATTTTCTTATCTTCTGTTTCCGTAGGTGGAGATGTTCCTGGGTCTGTTTCTCTGCTCCTCAATTTATCAGGGCATATCTTGAGATGGTCTCTGGATACTGCCGTCAAAGTTTCTCCACCATCTTTACTGATAAGGCAGACTTTCATGTTGGATCGTAGGATCGTGTAAGGTTCCGCTTCCCATTGGTCATCAAGTTCTTGTAATCTCCTTTAACGCTGGAGCACTTGTTCACCTGGTGACAATGGAATTGCAGGAGCATGATGGTTAAAGTCTCTTTCTTGCTTTTGTCTTGCTTGTGCTAAACTTCTCTCTACGCATTCTTGCACTTGGCGGTACTTTTCTTTTCTGTCAGTTTCCCAATCTGTATCTGGTGAGATATCTTCTGGGGTTAAGACTCCAATGTCTAGATCGACAGCTAGTTGACTGGACCTTCCCCTCATTAAGTATGCTGGCGTACAGTTTGTGGAATTTACTGGGACATGGTTGTATAAGTCTATCAAGTCTGGTAACTTTTCTGGCCATAAGTTCCTTTCGTGTGAAAGCAATGTCTACAGGAGGTCAATCACTATCTGATTCATTTTCTCACACATTCCATTTGTTTGTGGATGATACGGAGTTGTTCTGATCTTTTTACCTCCGTACAGGTGGCAGAATTCCTGGAATACCTCCGCTTGGTCAGTGAGCACCTTCTCTGGGTATCCATGGGGTCTACAGAAGTATTGTTGGAAGGCTTGGGCTGCTGTCTTGGCTGTCTGATCCTTGACAGGTACAACCACCAGGAATCTGGAGTAGTGGTCCACAATAGTCAAAGCGTAGACATAGCCTGACAAGCTTGGGGTTAGCTTCACATGGTCTAAGGCCACCAATTCAAGTGGCTTTTTGGTGACTATGGGCTGTAGGGGAGCCCTTTGGCTGTCACGGTCCTTTCTGCACAGACTACATGGGCCGCACTCACGGCACCACTTTTCGATGGTTTTTCTCATACCAGGGCAGTAGAATCTTCCACGTAACAGGATCTCCAATTTCTTCCATCCAAAGTGTCCTGCTCCATCGTGATACGCTTCTAGAACCATGGGCGCATCTCATCTTGGGACCACTATCTGCCAGACTAGCTCATGTGTGCGTGGATCAATGTTTCTTCTGCACAGTTTACCAACGTAGATGAATAGTTTGCCTTTTTCCTTCCAGAGTCACTGAGTTTCTTGTGAATCATATGGACCAGGGTGCGAGTCTGCCTGTGTCAGCAGTTCTTTCACCAGATGAATTGCAGGGTCGCTATCCTGCGTTTCTGCCCATCCATGGTGGGGCAACAGATTCAACTTGGTTCCGCGTTTGTTTTTCTGCCTGTTTCTCACGTAATGAGAGTACTGAGTCGCTCCAGGGCGGTGGAACACTGGCAGCTCTACTTCTTCAAGTTCTTCTGGATCCTCTTCCACGTCTGGTAGGTTGGGCATTATGGACAACGCATCTGCGTTGGCATTCTTGTGCCCTGCACGGTATTTGATGGTGAAGTTGTAATTGGACAGCAGAGCCATCCATCGCTGCTCCAGAGCACCGAGTTTTGCAGTCTCTAAGTGGGTCAGTGGGTTGTTATCCGTGTAGACTGTAAATTTTGCAGAGGCTAGATGTTTGAATCTCTCTGTCACTGCCCAGATGCTGGCAAGGAATTCCAGCTTAAAGGAGCTGTAATTTTCGGGGTTCCTTTCTGTGGGGCGCAGCTTCCTGCTGGCGTACGTGATTGCTCTCTCTTTGCCTTTTTGTACTTGGGACAGTACTGCTCCCAATCCCACGTTGCTGGCATCCGTGTACAGCACAAACAGTTGGTCGTATTCTGGGTAGGCCATGAGAGCCAACTTCAATCGAGTGAAGGATGTCTCCAGCCCATCGTCCCAGTCAAATGGGGTATTCTTACCCTTGTTTTCTTGGATTGGCCCACTGAAGTCTTTCACAAATCTTCGGTAATAGCCTACTAACCCGAGGAACTGTCGGACTTCATGTAGGTTACTGGGTTTTGGCCAGTTCTTGATGACGGTGACCTTGTCTGGATCTGGGGCCACTCCTTCTGAGCTCACCACATGGTCCAGGTATTGCACTTTGGATTTCAACAGATGACATTTTGAGGGTTTTACCTCTAAGCCAAAGTTGGACAGAGCTTCAAACACCTCGGCCAGGTGCTTCAGATGATCCTCATACGTCTTGGAGAATACAATGATGTCGTCCAGGTACAACAAGACAGTTTCGAAGTTCTTGTGTCCGAGAC
The DNA here is from genome assembly GCF_032444005.1 of Ranitomeya imitator. Taxonomy (NCBI): domain Eukaryota; kingdom Metazoa; phylum Chordata; class Amphibia; order Anura; family Dendrobatidae; genus Ranitomeya; species Ranitomeya imitator. Next base: position 779,720,670 of record NC_091284.1, read on the forward strand.
AGCATTCCATCATTCTCTGAAATGTTCCTGGGGCGTTGCTCAATCCAAATGGCATGTAATTGAACTCGGAGTGACCCATCGGGGTTGTGAAGGCTGTCTTCTCCTTGTCTGCCTCTGCTATAGGAACCTGCCAGTACCCACTAGTGAGATCCAAGGTAGAGAAGTAGTTAGCTGATTGTAAAGCAGCTAAGGACTCTTCTATTCTAAGAAATGGGTATGCATCCTTGCGTGTAATGCGGTTTATTTGCCTATAATCTACACACATCCTCATGGTGCCATCTTTCTTTCTGACGAGGACTAATGGAGCTGCCCAGGGGCTACAACTATCTCTGATTATCCCAGCCTCCTTCATCTCTCACAACATACTTTTGGCACACTGGTAATGAGCTGGAGGTACAGACCGGTATCTCTCCTTGATGGGTGGATGACTACCCATGGGGATGTGATGTTGTACCCCTTTTACCTGCCCGAAGTCTAGTGGGTGTTTACTGAAGACTCATTCATACTCTTGAACCACCCTGTAAGCTCTTTGTTTCTGGAATGAAGGTATAGAATCAGTACCCACATGTAATTTTTGACACCAATTTTCTATTTGACCAGCAGAGCCCTTGACCTCCGCCTGGGTCGGCGGGACCAAGGGTTCTGCCGCCTGTATCACATTATTATCAACAGCAAACAGTTTGGCTATTGTGGCATATATGGTTAGGTGAACTTCTTTCTCTTCACAGTTGAGAACACGTACTGGTACTCTCCCTTTGCGGACTTCAACCACCCCTCTAGCTGTCAGGATCGTAGACCTACTATCAGAATACACAGGTTCTACTAGCGCCTGGTAGTCTTTACCTCTGATACCTATTGATGCCCGACACCATATTAACATTTCACTTCTCGGGGGGGGGGGTATTGCAATGGGGATTGGATCACTCACTGTGACTCTGCCAATTTCTCCACTAGACTGTTGTCTTTGTACCAGAGCCCTGATTTCTTTCTGTAGGACTCTCTGGTCACTGGAACCAGCTGTTTCGGCTATCTGCTGTAACAAGACAATAACCTCGGTCAATTTTCAATAACATTAGTGCCAATGGTCATCATGGGGTTACATTCACGTCGATCAATATCAACAATCACAATCCCTTGGGACTTTAACTCTATCCATCCCACTTTAATGGTGACCTCTTTGTATCCCACTAGTATTAATGGCTGACCGTTACTGGCTACTATAGTAAAATCATCATCAGGGACACGGGTAATGTCTGTGTCAGCCCAATAACGTTTATATAGAATGTAAGGCGTAGTTGTCACCTGAGAACCTGTGTCCAACAAAGCGTTCATGGGGATACCGTTGATCACAATGTGGAGAACATTCACATTCCTCCAACGTATTTGGCTCGCCAATTGTTTGGGCCTGGTCGTCCTACTCCTGGGGGTTGGCCCTCTGCCCCAGGGGTTGCTCGTTTAAAATGACAGTACCTTGCAATGTGTCCTGCTTGGTCGCAGCGGCGGCAGATTGGTCATCCATCCTGGTTATAGCGATCGTCGTCTCTTCCTCTGGTCAGCGGGATCCTCTTCTGTTGTTGCCAGGGGACATCCTCTGGTCTGGAAGCCAGCTTGATCTTCTCCTTGGGGGCCTCCTGTAGGGATTGCACGGTCCGGGATAATGCAGCAAATTTCTTCGTCAGCTCCTGCATCTGGAGACGTAGTCCTGCGGGAGAATCATCATCGAGGACCTGGGCATCGGCCTCAGCAGGGACTTGGGGATATGACGCCATCTCCTGGTGGTACGTGAGGGCTGGTCACTTAGGAGGTACTGCACGGCTGGGTGGAGGTTCGTGCAACACCCGGATGGCGTTGTCCTTAAATTGCGCAAAGTCTAGGTCGGGGTTTAGCCAGAATACGTAATTGAGCCTTGTGGGTATGAGATAGAAGCCCCTCAATGAACTGCTCTTTCAAAAGTTTATCTGCATCCTGTATGCTGTTAGGATCTACTTGTTCGACAGCCCAGAGTGCCTCCTGCAGATTAAGTGCATAGTCCCGTATACTGTCTTGGCCTTTTTGCTTACATCCGAAGAACTTCATTTTTATCTCTGCAGCGGAGCGGGTGTCAAAAGTAACTTTGAGCTTAGCAAAGATCTGCTGCACAGTCCCTTTATCCACATCTGGCCAGGATTTTACCTCCCTTGGGGCCACTCCAGACAGTTGGCCAGTTAGAATATGAATCTTCTGATGCTCTGTCAGGGGATAGACTTCCAACAGGCTACAGAGTCTTTCTTTAAAATCGGTGGACATATGTGATTCGCCAGATTATTGCGCGAGCCAGGCTGCTCCAGGTATGTACGGCATGGAGAGGGGCATGATGGCCGCTGTAGCTTTGGCGGTGTCCATCCGGCTTATGGGAGCTGCGGGCTCTGCAAGGCCTGGTGGCAGTACGGGGCCTGCGGCTGCGTCTACCGCGGGCCCGGGGACATCACTGGGCCTGCAGGTGCATCTGCTGCTAGGCCTGGGGGTGCTATAAGGTCCGCGGCTGCGACCGCAGCCACCTCCCCTCCCAGATTTGACATGGCTCTTCCCCCTCGCTAACCTGATAGAAGTCGATCTCTTCTCCGGAATCTGCGGTGGTTACTCTGGTGCTCCGCTCAGCACTTTGCAGCGTCTTTTCTTCCGGCTTTGCTGTACGACGTTTTCAATTCCGGCCTTCTTCTCAGCAGCGTGGCACCCGGTTTCCTGCTTCGAGCTCTTTTTGGATGGCCCCGCCCACGAAGGTATGTCTCCTCCTCCTCGCGCTCCGCGCGGTGCGGCAATGGCAGATTTTGGCGGCAATTCACAATACACAGTCTCTGGCACAAAACAGTTAGGCACAGTCCTTTAGGCACACATGACCCAATTTTCATGGTCAGTAGATCCTGTTTGTGATGCCAAGATGAGTCGCTAGGGGTCACTCGGTATCGGGTCCAGTGTTCACAGGGGGATGTCACGGTGGCTGCTTCTGAGGTTCCTTCCACAGGTGACGAGGTTAATTCGTTAGCTGGCTGCTCTATTTAACTCCACCTAGATCATTGCTCCATGCCACCTGTCAATGTTCCAGTATTGGTCTAGTTCACTCCTGGATCGTTCTTGTGACCTGTCTTCCCAGCAGAAGCTAAGTTCCTGCTTGTTTTTCTTTAGTTTGCTATTTTTCTGTCCAGCTTGCTATTTTGATTGTTGTCTTGCTTGCTGGAAGCTCTGGGACGCAGAGGGAGCGCCTCCGCACCATGAGTCGGTGTGGAGGGTCTTTTTGCGCCCTCTGCGTGGTCTTTTTGTAGTTTTTTTGCTGACTGCAAAGCTTCCTTTCCTATCCTCTGTCTGTTCAGTAAGTCGGGCCTCACTTTGCTAAATCTATTTCATCTCTGTGTTTGCAATTTTCATCTTTAGTCACAGTCATTATATGTGGGGGGCTGCCTTTTTCTTTGGGGAATTTCTCTGAGGCAAGGTAGGCTTTATTTTTCTATCTTTAGGGCTAGCTAGTTCCTTAGGCTGTGTCGAGTTGCATAGGGAGCGTTAGGAGCAATCCACGGCTATTTCTAGTGTGTGTGATAGGATTAGGGATTGCGGTCAGCAGAGTTCCCACGTCTCAGAGCTCGTCCTATATTATCAGTAACTATCAGGTCATTCCGTGTGCTCTTAACCACCAGGTCCATTATTGTCCTGACCACCAGGTCATAACAGGTGATGTTATGGCAGCTAGGTGGTATATCTTCCCACAGGTGAAATATATCCCCAGGGCTCCCGGTGTGTAGATGGTTGTATAGTGAGAGGTGTAGAGAAGAACAAGAACACAAGGTTGCAGTCTCTTTACCTTTACTGAAGACCTCAGCATCCACATTCCAGGGCAACAGACCAAAGGGCAGGCCAGAGATAAGCAAGTTCCCCTGGGTAAGTCAGGTGGGAGCCTACCACTGTGCGCTTTCTGTCTCTAAGTCTCTGCTTCCACTAAGTGTCTCAACAAGGTCTTTAATTGTTCTGCTGTCCTAGGACAGGTACCTGTATGGCAGGCAGCTTGGGCCGTGTGAACTGGGGTATGTTCTCGGTGACTCCAGGCTCCTAGGTGCTGCTGTGCCACAGGTAATTATGGGCAAAGTCCTTGTAGAACAATACCCTCCAGTTCTGCTCTGTGTTTTATAATCCACAAAAGCCTCGGGCTTCTGGTAACCGGATTCTTGCGCTGATACTCTTCAGAGGCCTGCTCATGGCCTCCTGGAGCTCTCTCTTTCCTCTGTGCTCCACTCCTATCTGTCGTCGCACACAGACTTCTGCTACAAACTGAGCTGTCTCCACCTCCAAACCAGGATCTTTATTGAGCGAAGCTGCCCTAAAACAGGGCTTGGAGCTCCCCCTCCTGGCCTGGAGGTGGAAGGTGTTGTGTGAGTGTGAACCTACCAAAGGAAACCTCACTTGTCTCCAGACAGAGCACTATCCTCCCCGTGAGGAAGACAACACTACTGTGGTACTCGAACTCCTGAGGTGTCACGAAAATTTCCTCTCCCACTTAGGCTTATTTCAGACGCAGTATTTTTGAAGCGTTATTCATCTTTAATATTGCTTTCAACCACTACAAATGCATTCACTGGGAAATGTCATTGTAACATTTTACAACCCTAGCTGGCCATGTGGTGTGTGACACATAAGCAGACCCATCTTGTTTCATTTACGAAGGAGGGACTTTTAAAGTCACAGAGCCTATTTTTACTGGTGCATCAGGCGACATTAATCTTCTTAAAGGGCCATTATGAAACAGTGGGTCTCCTAAGCTGTTGTAGCCTATGCTGTGAGTGGATGGGCTGCCAAGAATTACGACTCACCACAATACCCCTGTCATAAGATGTCCAGGGGGGACTCCTGAAAAAGTGTTGCATTGAATTCAAGGCCTGCCCTTCTACCAATTCATATGCACCCCAATAAGCCTTTGAACCCACATAGTGGATGGGCCCATGAAAATCCACTTCACAATATGCATTTTGTACTCCGTACTCCTTTGTTTTACACATTGGCAGCTAGGCCAGCCCTGCTGCCTAATCAGGCATATGCACCCCATTACGCCTGCTGATGTGGGCATGGCAGGTGCTGCAAATGGCCTGTTTGAGGTTATCGGCAGAGTCTTTAAAAAACAGCCAGACTCAGGAAGATCTCACAGGTGGAATGGCAACTTCCCTCATGTTGGTGTTGCGGGGAACGGATGCATACCTTCTGTCTGTGGCCACCACACTGCTTCTTCCTACCTGTTGGGGAGATATGCCTCCTTCCCCATTTGGGCTGCTGTCCTCGCTATGCATGTCCTCCTGCCAGGTTGAGTCAGTCACTATGTCATCCACCACCTCGTCTTCCACATCCGCACCCTGCTCCTCCTCCTGACTTTCTGGCAATTGTGTCTCATCATCGTCCACCTCTTTTGACACTTTCCCACCATCGCCTTTGTGTGTCTGGGGTTGGTCTAAGCTTTGGCCAGCTCTACATGCGATTTCATCTTTCCCCACTTCAAGTTGACCGGCAGAGATTTCTGAATCTTGAAATGGAAAACTGAACAGCTCTTCAGAGTGTCCAAGTGTGGGATCAGTTGTCTCAGGGCACTCGGCATGGTCGGAGGAAGGAGGAGAAGATCAGGGTGAGGAATATCCTGGCCGCTCTCACGGCTACTCAGACTTGACCATGTGGAAGACAAGGTGGTGGTGGTGGCTAAGTGACTGGAAGCAATATCCGCTATCCAACCAAGAACTGTTTCACACTGCTCTGGCTTCAATAGTGGTGTGCTGCAGTCCCCTAGAAACTGGGACAGGAAGGTTGAGCTAGAAGATGTGGGTCTTTGTTGTTGCCCACTTTCACCTTGTCCTCTGGATGCACCATCAGCATCACGTCCACTTCCCCGTCCCTTGCCCCTTGCCTTAACCATTTTAAATGGACTACTGCACTATTTCAAATGCCCAACACAAATGTCTTTATTAGTAGCGAAATAATATATGATCAGTATGCCTGCCAATCTACGATTTTTCAAACCCAAACACCAGGCAGGCCTCAGCCTGACCTAACAGACTGTATTCAAGATTTGTTTTTTTTTATAGTTAATTTATGCGAAATAGTACTGTATAGAATTTGAGCATCACACGGCCAAAAAATAAATACACCGGCCTACAATGTCCAAACTTGGAGCAGAGATATATGTGGGCTCTCACAGAAATACCACACTGGCAAATCTGTGGCCTTTCAATTTTTTTTAATGCTAAATAGCGCTGTCCAGAATTTGAGTATCACACAGCCAAAAAATAAGTACACCGGCCTCCAATGCCCAAACTTGGAGCACAGAGATATATGTCGGCTGTAATGGAAATACCACACTGGCAAATCTGTGGCCTTTCAATTATTTGTATGCTAAATAGAGCTGTATAGAATTTGAGTATAACACACAGCCAAAAAATAAGTACACCGGCCTCCAATGCCCAAACTTGGAGCACAGAGATATATTACGGCTGTAACGGAAATACCACACTGGCAAATCTGTGGCCTTGGAATTTTTTTTGATGCTAAATAGTGCTGTATAGAATTTGAGTACCACACAGCCAAAAAATAAGTACACCGGCCTACAATGCCCAAACCTGGAGCAGAGATATATGAGAGATCTCAAAGAAATGCCACACTGGCAAATCTGTGGCTTTTGAATTTTTTTTAATGCAAAATAGTGCTGTATAAAATTTGAGTATCACACAGCCAAAAAATAAGGACACCGGCATCCAATGCCCAAACCTGGGGCACAGAGATATATGATGGCTGTAACGGAAATAGCACACTGGCAAATCTGTGGCCTTTCAATTTGTATGCTAAATAGAGCTGTATAGAATTTGAGTATAACACACAGCCAAAAAATAAGTACACCGGCCTCCAATGCCTAAACTTGGAGCATAGAGACATTTTACGGCTCTAACGGAAATACCACACTGGCAAATCTGTGTCCTTGGAATTTTTTTAAGGGTAAATAGTGCTGTATAGAATTTGAGTATCACACAGCCAAAAAATAAGTACACCGGCCTCCAATGCCCAAACTTGGAGCACAGAGATACATGACGGCTGTAACGGAAGTACCACACTGGCAAATCTGTGGTCTTTCAATTTTTTTTATGCTAAATAGTGCTGTATAGAATTTGAGTATAAGGCTGGCGTCATACTAGCAAGTTTTACGGATGTATGAGAGGTGCAGAAAATACGGATTGCACACGGTACAATGATTCTCTATTGCCCAGCTCCTATCAGCCGTATTTTACTGATCCGTATTTGTCACCGTATTGCGAAAAAAAATCGCCAATGAAAGTCTAAGCGGGGCGAGAAAAATACGGATTACACACAGACCAGCAGTGTGACTTGCGAGAAATACGCAGCACTGTTCTATAGAAAAGCCGGTAATTCAATTGCCGGCTTTTGCTATCTCCTTCCTAAACCCGACATGATATGAGACATGGTTACATACAGTAAACCATCTCATATCCCTTTTTTTTTGCATATTCCACACTACTAATGTTAGTAGTGTGTAAGTGCAAAATTTGGGCGCTCTAGCTATAAAATTAAAGGGTTAAATCGCGGAAAAAATTGGCGTGGGCTCCCGCACAACTTTCTTCGCCAGAGTAGTAAAGCCAGTGACTGAGGGCAGATATTAATAGCCTGGAGAGGGTCCATGGTTATTGCCCCCCCCCCCTCTGCAGCTAAAAACATCTGCCCCCAGCCACCCCAGAAAAGGCACATCTGGAAGATGCGCCAATTCTGGCACTTGGCCACTCTCTTCCCATTCCCGTGTAGCGGTGGCATATGGGGTAATGAAGGGTTAATGTCACCTTGCTATTTTAAGGTGACATTAAGCCAGATTAATAGTGGAGAGGCGTCAATTATGACACCTATCTATTATTAATCCAATAGTATGAAATGGTTAATAAAACACAAACACAAGACACAGGTTGTTGTAATATTTTATTAGACTCTTAATCCACCTGAAGACCCTTGTCACCTGAAACAAAGTTAAACAAAACAAACAACAATTGTGAATTCTTTCGCCTCCTTGCTTCTATCTGCTGCACTGCTCTCTCCAACCCCATCATTACCCCAGGGGCATGCTCTTGCTATGGTGAGTGATCCATCTTGCTGCATTACCATCTATCCACTGGGGATCCCACTTGCAGCGCTGGCCAGACACATCAGCAGGTGTCACGATAAAATCATAAAATATTATCCCCTGTAAATATTCCTATTTCATTTGTCCAGTCAGGGCCACGGTGCTGGGCAATCACCAGAATAATAATTTAAAATTTAGATTTTTAGGAGCAAAATAACAATGCAGTGACATGACAAGAATCCCCAGAACTAATCATATGCTAAATAGTTACAAGTCAAATTTATGTACGAGATAGCCAAGATGCTTGTCTATAAAATGATGGTAGTCTCATGTTTGAAGCAGTAGTGGATGGTGAGATCTGGAGCCTGAAAGTCAAAAGCTCAAAACATTGTTACCCTTTTGCTTACCAGTATAACTGCAATGCGGGACCCTCTGTTTGCGACAGATGCTTTAACGTCTAAGTCATGTACCAGTTACCATTTGTATATATTGTTCACCAGTTCCTCCAGCAAATTAAAGTTTATTTTTTGTAGACCACAATGACTCTTTCTTTGACCGATCTGTAGGTTCCCAAATTTTATGTCTTTTAACAGTAAGCAGCCACAGAGTATCTCAATATGAGTAATTTTACGGTAATATATTTAAACTAGCTATTGAACCCGTTCTACGCCCGGGTGGCGAGCATTTATATTGGTATATGGTCTCCATCCTGGTATGTGCTGCTCCATCCTGCGTCCCCATCCTGTCATGTGCTGCTCCATCCTGCGTACCCATCCTGTCATGTGCTGCTCCATCCTGCATCCCCATCCTGTCATGTGCTGCTCCATCCTGCGTCCCCATCCTGTCATGTGCTGCTCCCATCCTGCACCCCCATTCTGACATGTGCTGCTCCATCCTGCATCCCCATCCTGACATGTGCTGCTCCATCCTGCGTCCCCATCCTGTCATGTGCTGCTCCATCCTGCGCCCCCATTCTGTCATGTGCTGCTCCATCCTGCGCCCCCATTCTGTCATGTGCTGCTCCATCCTGCATCCCCATCCTGTCATGTGCTGCTCCCATCCTGCGCCCCCGTTCTGTCATGTGCTGCTCTCATCCTGCACCCCCGTTCTGTCATGTGCTGCTCCCATCCTGCGCCCGTTCTGTCATGTGCTGCTCCCATCCTGCGCCCCCGTTCTGTCATGTGCTGCTCCCATCCTGCGCCCCCGTTCTGTCATGTGCTGCTCCCATCCTGCGCCCGTTCTGTCATGTGCTGCTGCCATCCTGCACCCGTTCTGTCATGTGCTGCTGCCATCCTGCGCCCGTTCTGTCATGTGCTGCTGCCATCCTGCGCCCGTTCTGTCATGTGCTGCTGCCATCCTGCACCCGTTCTGTCATGTGCTGCTGCCATCCTGCGCCCGTTCTGTCATGTGCTGCTGCCATCCTGCGCCCGTTCTGTCATGTGCTGCTGCCATCCTGGGCCCGTTCTGTCATGTGCTGCTGCCATCCTGGGCCCGTTCTGTCATGTGCTGCTGCCATCCTGCGCCCGTTCTGTCATGTGCTGCTCCCATCCTGCTCCCCTGTTCTGTCATGTGCTGCTCCCATCCTGCGCCCGTTCTGTCATGTGCTGCTGCCATCCTGCACCCGTTCTTTTATGTGCTGCTGCCATCCTGGGCCCGTTCTGTCATGTGCTGCTGCCATCCTGGGCCCGTTCTGTCATGTGCTGCTGCCATCCTGCGCCCGTTCTGTCATGTGCTGCTGCCATCCTGCCCCCGTTCTGTCATGTGCTGCTCCCATCCTGCGCCACCATTGTATGATATGCCCCCCATAAGACGCTCCAGTGTGTATGCCCCCGTATGCTGCTGCCATATAAAAAAAAATATATATATACCATACTCACCTATCGTCTGGCTCCACTGCAGGTGTGTCTTCAAGAAAATGGCGCCGGAAAGCACGGACTGCGCAGGCGCCGATTCTGGCAGCAGGAATCGGCGCCTGCGCAGTCCGCGCTTTCCGGCGCCATTTTCTTGAAGACACACCTGCAGTGGAGCCGGAGTGTGCCTTCAAGAAAATGGCACCGGAAAGCGCGGACTGCGCAGGCGCCGATTCTGGCAGCAGGAATCGGCGCCTGCACAGTCCGCGCTTTCCGGCGCCATTTTCTTGAAGACACACTCCGGCTCCCCTGCCTGTGACTGGTAAGTCAGAGGGCGGCGCCGGCGCGCATTAAGCGCGTCATCGCGCCCTCTGAACTGTCACAGCAGAGGAGCCGGGAGACGGAGCCGCACGCAGCGCTGGAACGGGGAAAGGTGAATATACTTACCCTCCTGGCGGTCCCTGACTCTCCAGTGGAGATCGCGGTATGCGTTCAGTGTTTACACATACTGCGATCTCCTGGGAGCGTCACTTTGTGGGGGCCAGACTGCGCCGGCGCTTGCGCCTGCGCAGTCTATAAAGGCTTTGGACAGAGTGACGCTCCCAGCGTTATATTATAGATGTTAAAATCTTCTCTGCCTCTAGAGGGAGCTCACTGCATACATCTTTCTGTAAAAACTATTCAGCTCAATAATAAAGCAGTATGCAGCGAGCTGCTCCTTATATTATAATCCTTTCTAAATGCACAAAGGGGCTTTTTTAGTACTTGAACACCTCTTAGGTTTTTCCATAGACATTATAAACAGCAGACATATTACACAGTAAACTTGTGATTTTTGTAAAGCAATTATCAGCAGGTAGAGGTCTTTCTATTGCTCTTATTTGGGGTTATTATCACACATATTGCATCTACATTTACAGTTGTAAAGTAATTAAGGTAAAGTGGATGCATTCATATCTTATTATGACTATGTCTGAAATAAATATGTTTAGGTAAAAGGACTAGAAGATTGAACAGTGGTGTGAAAATGAATTTCCACTTTTTAACGACATTATCAATATGCAAATTCATTATCAACAACCAACAATAAACACTAGGACAGGCGAATGGACTTAAGGTACCTTCACACATAACGATATCGTTAACGATATCGTTGCTATTTGTGACGTAGCAACGATATCGTTAATAAAATCGTTATGTGTGACAGCGACCAACGATCAGGCCCCTGCTGGGAGATCGTTGGTCGCTGAATAAAGTCCAGAACTTTATTTCGTCGCTGGATCTCCCGTGGACATCGCTGTATCGGCGTGTGTGACACCGATCCAGCGATGTCTTCACTGGTAACCAGGGTAAACATCGGGTAACTAAGCGCAGGGCCGCGCTTAGTAACCCGATGTTTACCCTGGTTACCATGCTAAAAGTAAAAAAAAACAAACAGTACATACTTACCTACCGCTGTCTGTGCTCCAGCGCTGTGCTCTGCACTCCTCCTGTACTGGCTGTGAGCCGGAAAGCAGAGCGGTGACGTCACCGCTCTGCTTTCCGGCTCCCAGACAGTACAGGAGGAGAGCAGAGAAGCAGAGCGCAGCGCTGGAGGACAGACGGCTGTAGGTAAGTATGTACTGTTTGTTTTTTTTTACTTTTAGCATGGTAACCAGGGTAAACATCGGGTTACTAAGCGCGGCCCTGCGCTTAGTTACCCGATGTTTACCCTGGTTACCGGCATCGTTGGTCGCTGGAGAGCGGTCTGTGTGACAGCTCTCCAGCGACCAAACAGCGACGCTGCAGCGATCCGGATCGTTGTCGGTATCGCTGCAGCGTCGCTTAATGTGAAGGGGCCTTTACTGAAGCAGCACCAGAGTATTTCATTACCAGAATCCCATTATCTCAAACCCTTGGAAAAATAAACTTCTATTTACCCTGCTTTAAAACTGCCTCTATTTTAATTATTTTTTTAATGACACAGACAAGCCGAGCAGGAAGCGGTCTACCTAAAAAAATTAAATGGCATTTGTTTTCTAAACATGTGTAAATAAAGCTGTAATTTAGGGGAATTCCCAACTCAGTAATTGACGTCATATTGTTGGATATGCCATTATTTAATGATCATGGGTGGTCCTTTTCTGGAACACCCACCAATCTGTTCCTGGGAATGGAAGGGATGTACAGTCATAGCCAAAGGATTTTGAGACTGATCAAATTTTTGTTTTCGATGCTACAATGTTTATAGCGTTCTTTTAGTCTTTGGTTACTCACTGCAGTACAATTATCAACATTTCATATGTTTTTACAATTTTACTGACAAATACATCAAGTTTATGTAAACACTAGAGATGAGCGGTGTTCGAGTTGAACTGTTCGCCAATCTCAAATTCGAGCTGTTTCGGGCGGTGTTCGAGTCGTTCGACGAACCCGAACAATTTGCTTAAAATTCGGCTGTTCGAGTTTCTGTTCGATAACTGTTCGTTCAGCAAAAGCCTCGCTTGATTTGCACATTAAAACTGTTTATCATTGTTAATAGACTGTTTCAGTGTATAGTGGGCAGGGGGGTCGGGGGATAGATCTGTGCTGAAATAACACTGATGTCCATTTTTTTTTTCTTTCCCACATTTACAGTGGGGCGGTGCAGTCTCTCAGCCTATCAGCAGTGCGCACACACAGCATGTGATGCACACAAGCAAGGGCATGTGTCATTGGCTGTGTATGTCACATGTCCTTGCCCTATAAGAACCAGCCATTTCCTCACTGCTGCAGCTTAGTGTTAGACGGCATCGCTGCTGCTGCTGTGGCTATACAGACAAAGAGTAATTTTTTGGAGCCAATTGTCAGAGAGATAGGTTTAGGGAGTCGGGAGGAGTCGGGACTAGTTGTAATATCAGCCCTTTTCAGGGTAGGTTACAGCAGTTCATAGCACTGTTTGCCAGGCAGGTCTGTGCCAGTGCTGTGCAAGTGTTTGTCAAAGCATTTGGTGTAATCTAGCTCAGCCAATCCATTTGGGCTAGTAGCATTGTCTGATAGTCATCTGAGTAGCCCGCCTGTGAAACTAACTACACCGCCTGTGTATCTCTATTTTCACTGCATCTAATCCAGTTATTAGTTTAGGGCCTAGGAGCAGTGTCTGCACGTCTGCAGAGTAGCCCGCCTGTGAAACAAACTATACCACCTGTGTATCTCTATTTTCACTGCATCTAATCCAGTTATTAGTTTAGGGCCTAGGAGCAGTGTCTGCACATCAGCAGAGTAGCCCGCCTGTGAAACAAACTATACCGCCTGTGTATCTCAATTTTCACTGCATCTAATTCAGTTATTAGTTTTGGGCCTAGTACCACAGTTTGGCCACTCAGTTCTGCTCGGTTTTCATCCATCGGTTGTTGTGCCAACAACTACAGATACAGAGTTGCCAATTAGTTAAACACTAAAATGAGTGGCAAAAGGCCTGCTGCTGGTGGAAAGAGGAATAGGCGTGTTGGAAAGGGAAAAAAAGGTTGTGTCCGTGGGGTAGATGGTAAAGCAACAGTAACATCTGCAGAAGAAAGACCATCTTCCAGCCAAAGTAAGATGTCTACTTCTTTTCGTGAACAATCTGATATGATCCCTTTCTTACGACCATCGCTACAAGCATCGCCAAAAATTCCAGATGAGGCACAAAAGCAGCAGGTGCTTGAACGGATATCAAGTGCTCATTCAAGTGGGCTCTCCTCCATGTCAACTTCAACATCACAACTACTCCAGTCCTCAGAGTTGTCACCCCAATCGCACTTGCTTCCTCACAGCTCCCAAGTCTCCAGCTGCTCGTCTGAGCATGGGGGTAACACACATGGTTGAGTCTGTAGAGCTGTTTACGCATACTATAGCCTGGGAATCAGAGGTCTGCTCCAGAGCTTCTGTGAATCCAGACGAGGAAATGATCTGCACTGATGCCCAGAATCTTTGTGAGTCGGATCCAGGCCCAGATGAAGAATGCTCTGAGCATAATGTAGACCCTCGTTCCCAAACTGTAACTCCTGTTGGTGGAGACAATGAGGAAGATTATGGTGAGACTGAGATACCTGATTGGAACGAAAACTTGACTTTTCGGTCGGGGCAGGAAGAGGTTGACTCTGAGGATGACGGGTGTGAGAACACACAGGATGATGATGACGAGGTTGTAGACCCCACTTACTGTCAACCCCCAGTTCGCCAGTCCATGAGGTCAGCAGAGGAGGTGGAGGATGATGCTAGTGACGAGTCTGACGACGAGGTAATGGTGCACCTTCCTGGACAGAGACGGAGTACTGGAGGCACGTCAACAACTGCATCCTCAACCCCAACTGTGCCTCAGACCAGAAGTCATGGTGGCTCTTCAGGTCGCACGGGCTCTAAGCCTTGAATAGCCTGGGCATTTTTTGACATCGCAAAGGATGACCCAACTCATGTTGTCTGTAAGATTTGTCAACAAAATCTCAGTAGAGGCCAAAAAATCACTAGCTTGAGTACTTCATGCATGAACCGTCACATGGATATGAGGCATAAGTTGCAGTGGGAAGCTCACTGTGCTACAATGCGGCCTAGTGGGCCGGATCAACCACCGTCTGCCCCATCAAGTGCATCCACATCCTCTTCATCCTCTGTGACTGTGGGGACAGCAGTCGCACATGGTTTTGGATGCAGACCTTCCACCTCTTTACCCGCAACAGCCAGTGTGATTGGCAGGTCGTCAGGACATTTGCTAGTGGAAACACCTGCTGGTGTTGAGCGCTCTCCGACATTGACACCACTTTTTGATCAAGGCAACATAACATCTCCGCCTGCACCTTCCTCACAGACCAGCAGTTTGCCGGGGACACCCTACTCAACTCCGTCTAAGCACGTCAGCCAGCCCTCAGTCCCTCAGATGTGGACAAGTAAAAGACCATTTTCTCCTAGCCATGACAAAGCTAAGAGGTTGAATTTCTCCATCAGCAAGCTCTTGGCTACAGAATTGCTGCCTTTCCGCCTGGTGGACACAGAGGATTTTCGAGACCTTATGTCTGTCGCAGTGCCCCAGGAACAGATGCCCAGTCGCCACTACTTCTCAAAGAAAGCTGTGCCTGTGCTTCACCAGCATGTCGCACACAACATCACCGCTTCCTTGAGAAACTGTGTGTGACAGGGTGCATTTCACCACAGACACTTGGATGAGTAGACATGGACAGGGGCGTTACATGTCAGTGACTGGGCACTGGGTTACTACGGCGACATCAGGAGAAGGGGCTGCTGTCCAAGTCTTGCCATGAGTTGCTCGTCGATCCTCTGTATCTAGAAGTTCCTCCACTGATTCTGCCTCCTCAACCTCCTCTTGGTCCTCCACCTGCACCCAAAGCCTGTCTGGTAATGCCACCCGTGTTGTAACTGCTCAGAAGGAATCCTGCACACCTCCTCACTATGCTGTCTCCAGGGCTCAACGGCATCAGGCAGTGTTAACATTGAAATGTCTGGGAAATGTGAGTCACACAGCAGAGGAGTTGTGGTCAGCTCTGGAGACCGAGCTCCATCAATGGTTGTCGCCACTCAACCTGCAGCCAGGGAAGGCTGTGTGCAAAAATGCTGCAAACCTGGGTGCGGCCCTTCGCTGGGGCACATGTCACACACGTGCCTTGTATGGCTCACGTTTTGAACCTGGTTGTCCAGCAATTTTTATCCCACTATCCCAGACTAGATGGGCTTCTGCAGAGGGCATGGTCGCTGTGTGCTCACTTCCGCCGTTCGCATCCCGCAGCTCAACGACTTGCATCTCTACAGAAGTCGTTCGGCCTGCCAGTTCACCGGCTGAAATGCGATGTGCCCACACGGTGGAATTCAACTCTGCACATGTTGCAGCGACTGTGGCAGCACCAACGAGCCCTGGTGCAATATGTTATGATGTATAGTCTGGGCCAAGGAGATCAAGAGGTGGGGCAAATCACACTGCAGGAGTGGTCTCAGATCAGAGACCTATGCACCCTTCGGTACAGTTTTGAAATAGCAACGAAGATGTTTAGTGCTGACGATGCCATTATCAGCATGACCATTCCGGTGATTTACATGCTGGAGCACACCTTACACAGTGTTCAGAGTCAGGTGGTGGAACAAGAGGAGGAGGAGGAGGAACAGGAGGAGTCGTATGCAGAAAGGATCATATCTCCAAGGTCAAGAAGGTTGGCAACACCAAGGCGGCTGGCATTGGAGGCTGGGGGAGAGGGGTTACCAAGGGCGCATGGTAGCAGCCAAACTGTTGAGGAAGGTACAGGAGGCGAGGAAGAAGTGGAGGACGAACTGGCGCTGGGCATGGAAGACTCATCAGATGAGGGAGACCTCGATCAAATTTCTGTTGTGCGAGGTTGGGGGGAGAGGGCAGACGAAGGAAGCATGATTCTCACCTCACCACCACCAAGACAACAAGGACTTGGTCCTCCTGGATGCGCAAGACACATGAGTGCCTTCTTGCTGCACTACCTGCAACATGACCCTCAGATTGTCAGAATCCGAAGTAATGCCAATTACTGGGTTGACACACTCTTGGATCCCCGGTACAAAAACAAATTTGGCGAAATGATTCCTGCCATAGAAAGGGATTCACGCATGCAGGAGTATTAGCAGAGACTGTTACAGAATCTAACATCTGCTTTTCCACAAAACACCAGTGGTGCACGTAGTCAATCTCTGAGTTCTAACTTGCCAACCGTGGGATTATCGAGTCATCACTCAAACCGTAACAGTAACATCATTTCTGGTGGTAACAGCAATTTTTTCCAATCGTTTCAAGATTTTTTTTAGACCATCCTTTGCAAGGCCACAGGAGACAAGAAGTCTGACTGTCACGATATGGTATGAAATATCATATAAGTAGCTCTCTTGCTCAAGGCTGTGGGCTAACAAGCCCCCCTTCCCTTTCACTCAGCCAAGAGCTGCTTTGCCAATGTACTGGGGGGAGTTTTATGGCCGAAAGGTATTTACGACCGGCATTTCCTGCCGTGTAAGCTCTTGTCCAGCTATAAGTGAACTAGAAACTTCTAGGATTCAAGAAAGTTCTTTGTTTTGTTTTTGTAAGATATTATGCACAATGTTTACGTTACGAACACGAAAATATATATCCTTGGTCGCACTCGGTGGACCTACCCATTGCTCGAATCACGGGCTTCTAACTCCATCTGGTAAAGAAGTAGGGATTTCTCTGTAGATGTGTGTCCCAGATAGGACATATTTGATCTCATTGGAATGCTCACGTTAATCCGAGATGAATGATGGGTTTGTTATGCCTCTGACATGTTTTGTAGAGAAGTTATAGAAATTAGAGAAAATAGTTTAAAGTTTAGGTAGACTGAAGAGGTAGGAGGGACGAGGTGATCCAACCCCTTTCTGGGATGTCACAGGCTGAAGCTATAACTGTCTGCCAAGATCCCCAGCTCATTCTTCTTCCTGCTTGCTTGCTTGCTTCTTCTTCTGAAAAGCTCTGCGCACGTCCAATGAGCTGGGACGTATGGTTGCCTGCCATGCTTTGAACATGTGAGTGTTACCTTTTCTCATTTAATCCCTGTTTATTTCATAATTACCCTTGTACATATTTGCAATTGTCTCATTTGTAACATCTTTATAAAATACTTTTGATAAAGCACTGCCTAATTTTTATGGGATATAATATTATATGTTAGTTCATTCTCCATGCTCTAAAAACCGTACCCTAAGTCTTCTGAAGGGAAATACGCTACTGTTGTGTTGGGTTAGCTTCGGACCCGTTTAATCGAAGCTGGTGGCAGTGATAGTGTGCTGACTTTTGGATTATGTTGTAGCGACTGCGGCGTTGATAATTATTGTTCCTGCCTGAGTGGGAGTAGTTTATCGCGTGCCAGGTATATTATGCATCCATCTAGCAGTAGGTTCTAGTCTCATACACCATTTGTATCACGGCGATTAGTCTGTGGTGCTTATGTGTGTTTTCTGGTTGCTGGACATGATAGTCTAAATTTTTGGGCATAACATCATTTTGCCAATATTAAAGGGACACTGTCACCTGGATTTGGAGGGAACAATCTTCAGCCATGGAGGCGGGGTTTGGGGGTTTTTGATTCACCCTTTCCTTACCCGCTGGCTGCATGCTGGCTGCAATATTGAATTGAAGTTCATTCTCTGTCCTCCATAGTACACGCCTGCGCAAGGCAAGATTGCACCTTGCGCAGGTGTGTACTACGGAGGACAGAGAATGAACTTCAATCCATTATTGCAGCCAGCATGCAGCCAGCGGGTAAGGAAAGGGTGAATCAAAAACCCCAAAACCCCACCTCCATGGCTGAAGATTGTTCCCTCCAAATCCAGGTGACAGTGTCCCTTTAAGGTACTGGATAGGCTATTATGCAAGTTTGGCTGGTTATATAGTGTTTACTCATTTTTAGTGGACTTTCTATGCTAGCGTATATGGTGTTAGTATTACTGTGAATTTTTAGGCATTTGGTGTGTCGGCCCCTTTATGTTCTGTGGGTAGTACATTTTCTTTCTCCACACCAGCATTACCAGTATTTGTTACCATGTCCTACTATTATGTGCTGCATTTTTATCTAATTGCACGATGTTATATCTATTAAGTGTACCAGACCCACTGTTTCGGGTCCTAGGGATCTTTATTTCCTCCTGCCTCTCTCTTTCGGGGTGGTCTTCAATACAAGTGTTTTTAATACTTATGTTTTTATGTAACTATTTTCTATGTGGTATGTGTTGTTTGGACTTCAATAATAAATAAAATATCTTTTTTACATTTATAACTTTATACTAAGGGTGTTCCCCAGGTTTTGGTATGTCTCTTTTTTTCTTTGTTTTTTGAGTTTATCGCGCCGCTGCAGCGTGCCCAATAGCCAGTACATAGCAGGCAGCCTTTCTGGCGACTAATTACCCAGGGTGCAGTACCTAATCTGACCTGAGAGTAAGGGGGGCGCCAGAGAGCTGCAAGTTTTAAGTGGAACTGTAAGCAGGATATACATAAATCCCTGCAGTTCGTGGTATATTGAAAAGCAGTGGGATACCTACAATAAGCCCCTGCTGTAAACTAAGAGGTCAATAGCCTTGTGTGTGTTTTCTCATCGCATTGTTAGCAGTGGAGGGATAACTAAGATAAGCCCCCCTGCACATGTGATAGTAACATAGTAACATAGTAACATAGTTAGTAAGGCCGAAAAAAGACATTTGTCCATCCAGTTCAGCCTATATTCCATCATAATAAATCCCCAGATCTACGTCCTTCTACAGAACCTAATAATTGTATGATACAATATTGTTCTGCTCCAGGAAGACATCCAGGCCTCTCTTGAACCCCTCGACTGAGTTCGCCATCACCACCTCCTCAGGCAAGCAATTCCAGATTCTCACTGCCCTAACAGTAAAGAATCCTCTTCTATGTTGGTGGAAAAACCTTCTCTCCTCCAGACGCAAAGAATGCCCCCCTGTGCCCGCCACCTTCCTTGGTATAAACAGATCCTCAGCGAGATATTTGTATTGTCCCCTCATATACCCATACATGGTTATTAGATCGCCCCTCAGTCGTCTTCTTTCCAGACTAAATAATCCCAATTTCGCTAATCTATCTGGGTATTGTAGTTCTCCCATCCCCTTTATTAATTTTGTTGCCCTCCTTTGTACTCTCTCCAGTTCCATCATATCCTTCATGAGCACCGGTGCCCAAAACTGGACACAGTACTCCATGTGCGGTCTAACCAGGGACCTGTACAGAGGCAGTATAATGCTCTCATCATGTGCATCCAGACCTCTTCCAATGCACCCCATGATCCCGTTTGCCTTGGCAGCTGCTGCCCGGCACTGGCTGCTCCAGGTAAGTTTATAATTAACTAGGATCCCCAAGTCCTTCTCCCTGTCAGATTTACCCAGTGGTTTCCCATTCAGTGTGTAATGGTGATATTGATTCCTTTTTCCCATGTGTATAACCTTACATTTATCATTGTTAAACCTCATCTGCCACCTTTCAGCCCAAGTTTCCAACTTATCCAGATCCATCTGTAGCAGAATACTATCTTCTCTTGTATTAACTGCTTTACATAGTTTTGTATCATCTGCAAATATCGATATTTTACTGTGTAAACCTTCTACCAGATCATTAATGAATATGTTGAAGAGAACAGGTCCCAATACCGACCCCTGCGGTACCCCACTGGTCACAGCGACCCAGTTAGAG
This sequence comes from Ranitomeya imitator, assembly GCF_032444005.1. NCBI lineage: Eukaryota > Metazoa > Chordata > Amphibia > Anura > Dendrobatidae > Ranitomeya > Ranitomeya imitator. Next base: position 779,740,816 of record NC_091284.1, read on the forward strand.
ACTATACCATTTATAACCACCCTCTGCTTTCTATCACTAAGCCAGTTACTAACCCATTTACACACATTTTCCCCCAGACCAAGCATTCTCATTTTGTGTACCAACCTCTTGTGCGGCACGGTATCAAACGCTTTGGAAAAATCGAGATATACCACGTCCAATGACTCACCGTGGTCCAGCCTATAGCTTACCTCTTCATAAAAACTGATTAGATTGGTTTGACAGGAGCGATTTCTCATAAACCCATGCTGATATGGAGTTAAACAGTTATTCTCATTGAGATAATCCAGAATAACATCCCTCAGAAACCCTTCAAATATTTTACCAACAATAGAGGTTAGACTTACTGGCCTATAATTTCCAGGTTTACTTTTAGAGCCCTTTTTGAATATTGGCACCACATTTGCTATGCGCCAGTCCTGCGGAACAGATCCTGTCACTATAGAGTCCCTAAAAATAAGAAATAATGGTTTATCTATTACATTACTTAGTTCCCTTAGTACTCGTGGGTGTATGTCATCCGGACCCGGAGATTTATCTATTTTAATCTTATTTAGCCGATTTCGCACCTCTTCTTGGGTTAGATTGGTGACCCTTAATATAGGGTTTTCATTGTTTCTTGGGATTTCACCTAGCATTTCATTTTCCACCGTGAATACTGTGGAGAAGAAGGTGTTTAATATGTTAGCTTTTTCCTCGTCATCTACAACCATTCTTTCCTCACTATTTTTTATACTCATTAACCATTTGAGTATTAACCATCATTTATACTAATTAACCATTCTTTTCCTCACTATATTTCATACGACTATGATAGCCGTCTGTTGGCCCAAAGTCACCCCGACCCGTGACGTAGGGGTGACGGTCACGGTGTGAATCGTGACGAATTGGTGGCAGCGGTCAGGGGATTCCTGACAAATTGGTGGCAGCGGTGGGATATTAGAGCATTAGTGATTTGGTTTGAGCAATCATTCCTCTCACTAAAAACTTGCAGAAAGTTCTTGCGAGGACTCTGCGCAAATAAGTTTGGAGAACGAACTCAGTGTTTTATTAGTCTTGAGACAATTGCGTACTGGTAATTATCCCCTCCCTTCCTCTTCGTTTTTCTATCCTATCTTTTATTTGACAACCATGGCTGCAAAAGGGGAAGCCTGGTACAACCAGCAGAAGAAGGACTTTCTTGCTGGGATATGCACGTGCCATGGCCTGAACCCCCAGGGTAAGACCAAGGCTCAAATGGTCGCTGAACTGGTGCAATTTGAAACGGACCAAGCCAGGCCACAGAGCCCAGAGGCCGCAGAAGCCAGCACAAGCGAACATGGTGCTGCAGCAGAGGTCCAACCACTGAATACGGGCCCTACTGGCAACCAGGGGGGTGCAGACCTCCTCCTGCAGCTGGCTCTGCAGCAATGCTCCGCAGATGACCTAGAGAGAAATCTGCAGCTGATCCAGCAATACCAGGAGCGTGCCGAGCGAGAGGCCCAAGCGGAGCGGAAGTACCAGCTGCAGATGGCCCGACTGCAAATGCAGGGGTTGTCCCAGACCAACCGTGAGCCCAGCAGCGCTCAGACACCGAAGCCCCGACCCGATTACTTTCCGGTTATGGAGAAGGACGGAGACTTGGACACTTTTCTGCGGGCCTTTGAGAAAGCCTGCAGACAGTACCGGCTGCCTACAGATGAATGGGCCCGATACCTGACACCAGGGCTGAGAGGTAAAGCTCTGGAGGCGTTTGCTGCCCTCCCTCAAGAACAAGATGGAGACTATGAGGCCATCAAGCAGGCCCTGATAGCAAAGTACCAGCTTACTCCCGAGGTGTACCGTAGAAAGTTCCGGACCCTCCAACGTGGCCCACACGACAGTTACAGTGATGTGGTGCATGGACTGGGGACCCACTTTGACCAGTGGACCCAAGGACTGTCAGTGACCACCTTTGCACAGCTGCGAGACCTGATGATCAAAGACCAGTTCTTTCATCTTTGCCCAGCTGAGGTGCGACAGTTCGTGATGGACAGAGAACCCAAAGACGTGACGAAAGCAGCGCAGATTGCCGATGTCTATGAGGCCAACCGTAGATCGGAAGCGCGGAAGCCAGTCACCACCAGCTGGAGAGGGGGTAAGCCTGCACCTAACGCCAGTACCCCTGCCAGCCAACACACCAGAGGTCCTGGCCCTGTGGCCAACAACACCAGACCTACCACCGAACCTCGCCAGTGTTACTACTGCAAGCGGCCTGGGCATATCAGTACCTTCTGTCCAGACAGGCGGAAGAATCCCCCAGCCAAGGCCCCAGGGCCTAATGCAGCAGTTCTTTTGGTGGGTGGTGTGGTTGGGAGGATGTGTGACAACGTACAGCACGTCACTGTGGGAGGCCATGTTGCGACAGGCCTCAAAGACACCGGGGCTGAACAAACCCTCATCCGACCCGAACTGGTGGCCCCTGAAGAAATCATTCCGGGGAAAACCCTAACTGTCACTGGGATTGGGGGCATCAGCTGTCCCTTACTGATGGCCCGGGTTTATATTGATTGGAGTGCCGGGAGCGGGGTGAAGGAAGTGGGGCTGTCTGATAATTTGCCCACTGATGTTTTGTTGGGGACTGATTTGGGGAGGATGGTTGCATACTACGTTCCTGACACCCCTCCCCAATCTACTAATGAGGGTAACGTTAACCCTGATGATGATGATGATGATGATGATGATGATGATGATGATGGGAAATCGCATGTGTTACCTGACCATGCTTTATCTTGTAATGATGCATCGAATAATCATTTTTTTCCTAGGATTGATGGGGAAAATGTTGTACCTGTGCCAGCTGAACCTGATAATGATTTTTCTGTGAAGGTTAATGTGTCCATAGGTACAGGCGTGCCCAGCCACATCGCACTGCGGAGTGAGACGGCTGAGGAACCCCTAACAGGGGCAAGTGTTGGTGCTACAGGAAATGGGGAGATGCATGGGGACCGTGAGGAAGGTGATGCCATGAAAGTGACCAGTGCCACCGGGGAAGGTAACTGGCCCATAAGTAGCACTGCCCCTGGAGTGTTGGGGGTGGATGGGGAGGTAGGGCCCATAGCATCACCGGCTGATGGGTCTGTAGAAACCCCTGGGGAGACAGCCTACGTAGCTGCTGTCACCCACAGTCAGCGTGCCCGGAACGCAGATGTCAGCCTTCCGGACGCTCCTCAGTCATCACTGTGACTGAACGAGAGGTGGACCCAGAGCAGGTTCAAGAGGGTTCCCGTGGGGAAGGGACCCTGACGTCGCTTTTGGCTTCCCCTAGCCAGGAGTTTCAGGCCGCCCTGCACACAGATGCGAGCCTAGAGAGTTTGAGGCAACTCGCCGAGACGCCCACCTCCGAGACTGATAAGTGTTCTGGGAACGAGGAAGGTTATACCGGGAGACAGTACCCGGAGAATCACAAAAGGAGTGGTTGAGGGAAAGACAGCTGGTCATCCTGCAGCAATTCCGGGGTGAGTTGTTGCGGATTGCCCATGAGATCCCGCTAGCTGGACACTTGGGGATCAGCAAAACTAAGGCCCGGCTGTCTCAACACTTCTATTGGCCTAAGATGGGGACAGATGTGTCAAACTACTGCCGCTCCTGTGTCACCTGTCAAAGAGTGGGGAAGGCGGGGCTAGCTCTTAAGGCTCCCCTGATCCCGTTGCCAGTGATAGAGGAGCCTTTCCAGAGGATCGCGGTGGACATTGTAGGCCCGCTGGCCGTCCCCAGAAGCTCTGGAAAGTGATACATCCTTACTGTGGTAGACTACGCTACCCGGTAACCAGAGGCAGTATCTCTGTCGTCAACTAGGGCAGATAAGGTGGCGGATGCCCTGTTGGCCATCTTTTTACGTGTAGGATTTCCCAGGGAAATGCTTACTGATCAAGGGACCCAATTTATGTCTCGCCTAATGGAGGCTCTCTGTAAGAGAATGCAGGTGAAGCACCTGGTATCGAGTGCGTATCACCCACAGACCAATGGCTTGTGTGAACGCTTCAATGGTACCCTCAAACAGATGCTACGCATGCTGGTTGAGACTCAAGGGCGCGACTGGGAGCGGTACCTCCCACACCTGCTGTTCGCTTACCGAGAGGTTCCGCAGGCCTCGACGGGGTTCTCCCCCTTCGAGCTCCTGTATGGCAGGCGAGTCCGGGGACCCCTTGGGTTGGTAAGAGAATCCTGGGAAGAGGAGCCGAACCCTTCTGAAGTGTCCATACTGGAGTATGTCATGCACTTCCGTGACAAGATGCAGACCTTGACGCAGTTGGTGCATGACAACATGACGCAGGCTCAGGCTGACCAGAAGCACTGGTACGACCAGAACGCCCGGGAGCGGACCTACCACATGGGTCAAAAGATGTTGGTGCGGGTCCCCGTACCAACGGATAAGCTTCAGGCAGCCTGGGAGGGCCCGTACGTCATCCACCAACAGCTCAACCCGGTCACGTACGTGGTCACGCTTGACCACGCTCGGTGTAGGCGAAAGGCCTTTCACGTCAACATGATGAAAGCTCATCACGAACGTGAACCTCTCGTCCTACCGGTCTGCAGCTTGCCCGAAGACGGGGAGGAAGACACCCTCCTGGACATGCTGGCCCAAGCCAAGGCCAATGGGTCCATCGAGGACGTGGAGGTAAGCGCCTCGTTAACTGATCCCCAGCGGTTGCAGTTGCAAACCACACTGGAACCCTTCTGGGTCGTGTTCTCCAACCGACCTGGGAGGATGCAGTTAGCAGTCCACGAGGTGGACACCGGGAATCACGCCCCACTACGGCGAACACCCTATCGAATCTCTGACCAGGTGCAGCAGATTATGCGCCAAGAGATCGATGAGATGTTACAGCTGGGGGTGATTCGACGGTCAAAGAGCGTGTGGGCCTCACCTGTAGTTCTTGTGCCAAAGAAAGACCGGACCACCCGGTTCTGCGTGGACTACAGGGGGCTCAATGCCATCACAGCCTCCGACGCGCACCCAATGCCGCGCATCGAGGAGCTGCTGGATAAGTTAGCTGGTGCAGATTACCTAACAAGAATGGATCTGAGTCGAGGATACTGGCATATTCCCCTGAGCCCCGAGGCGCAGGAGAAGTCCGCCTTTATCACACCCTTTGGACTGTACGAGTCCACGGTCATGCCCTTCGGCATGAAGAATGCCCCTGCCACTTTCCAGTGGATGGTCAACCTCCTGCTTCAGGGACTGGAGAAGTACGCCGTGGCGTACTTGGATGACATTGCCATCTTCAGTTCCTCCTGGGAGGAACACCTGCAGCATCTCGAGGAGGTGCTCAGGCGAATTCACCAAGCAGGACTGACCATCAAGCCCGGAAAGTGCCAGATGGGCATGAGGGAGGTTTACTACCTGGGGCACCGGGTAGGCGGGAACACCCTGAAGCCAGAGCCGGAGAAAGTGGGCGCGATCGTGAACTGGCCCACTCCCGTGACCAAGAAACAGGTGATGTCCTTCTTGGGCACTGCAGGGTACTATAGGCGCTTCGTACAGCACTATAGTAGCCTGGAAAAACCTTTGACGGACATCACCAGGAAGAAGCTACCCCACATTGTCAACTGGACAGATGGCTGTGAGGGGGCCTTCCAGGCGTTGAAAACTGCACTGTGCAACGCCCCTGTGTTGAAAGCAGTCGACAGCAGTCGACCGTTCTTGGTGCAGACCGACGCCAGCGAGTTTGGCCTTGGTGCTGTGCTCAGCCAGGTTGACTCGGAGGACCAAGAGCACCCCGTGTTATACCTGAGCCGGAAACTTTTGCCGAGGGAAGTGGCCTACTCCACCATCGAGAAGGAGTGCCTGGCCATAGTCTGGGCCCTGCAGCGCTTGCAGCCCTACTTGTACGGTCGCCCCTCCACTGTGGTGACCGACCACAACCCTCTGCGCTGGCTAAACGCCATGTGTGGAACCAACGGCAGGTTGCTACACTGGAGCCTTGCAGTTTGACTTCACCATTGAACACAAAACGGGCAAAGAGCATGGGAATGCAGACGGACTGTCCCGCCAGGGTGAACCTACTGAGGTGCTCATGGAGGCATACCGTGGGGTTCTACCTCCCTAGCGCACACCAAAAGGGGGGAGGTGTCACAATATGGTATGAAATATGATATAAGTAGCTCTCTTGCTCAAGGCTGTGGGCTAACATGCCCCCCTTCCCTTTCACTCAGCCAAGAGCTGCTTTGCCACTGTACTGGGGGGAGTTTTATGGCCGAAAGGTATTTACGACCAGCATTTCCTGCCGTGTAAGCTCTTGTCCAGCTATAAGTGAACTAGAAACTTCTAGGATTCAAGAAAGTTCTTTGTTTTGTTTTTGTAAGATATTATGCACAATGTTTACGTTACGAACACGAAAATATATATCCTTGGTCGCACTCGGTGGACCTACCCATTGCTCGAACCACGGGCTTCTAACTCCATCTGGTAAAGAAGTAGGGATTTCTCTGTAGATGTGTGTCCCAGATAGGACATATTTGATCTCATTGGAATGCTAACGTTAATCCGAGATGAATGATGGGTTTGTTATTCCTCTGACATGTTTTGTAGTGAAGTTATAGAAATTAGAGAAAATAGTTTAAAGTTTAGGTAGACTGAAGAGGTAGGAGGGACGAGGTGATCCAACCCCTTTCTGGGATGTCACAGGCTGAAGCTATAACTGTCTGCCAAGATCCCCAGCTCATTCTTCTTCCTGCTTGCTTGCTTGCTTCTTCTTCTGAAAAGCCCTGCGCACGTCCAATGAGCTGGGAAGTATGGTTGCCTGCCATGCTTTGAACATGTGAGTGTTACCTTTTCTCATTTAATCCCTGTTTATTTCATAATTACCCTTGTACATATTTGCAATTGTCTCATTTGTAACATCTTTATAAAATATTTTTGATAAAGCACTGCCTAATTTTTATTGGATATAATATTATATGTTAGTTCATTCTCCATGCTCTAAAAACCGTACCCTAAGTCTTCTGAAGGGAAATACGCTACTGTTGTGTTTGCTTTAGCTTCGGACCCGTTTAATCGAAGCTGGTGGCAGCAATAGTGTGCTGACTTTTGGATTATGTTGTAGCGACTGCGGCGTTGATAATTATTGTTCCTGCCTGAGTGGGAGTAGTTTATCGCGTCGCTGCAGCGTGCCCAATAGCCAGTACATAGCAGGCAGCCTTTCTGGCGACTAATTACCCAGGGTGCAGTACCTAATCTGACCTGAGAGTAAGGGGGGCACCAGAGAGCTGCAAGTTTTAAGTGGAACTGTAAGCGGGATATACATAAATCCCTGCAGTTCGTGGTATATTGAAAAGCAGTGGGATACCTACAATAAGCCCCTGCTATAAACTAAGAGGTCAATAGCCTTGTGTGTGTTTTCTCATCGCATTGTTAGCAGTGGAGGGATAACTAAGATAAGCCCCCCTGCACATGTGATAGCCGTCTGTTGGCCCAAAGTCACCCCGACCCGTGACATAGGGGTGACGGTCATATAGCCATAGCCATAGAGAGGATGGTACAAGAGTATCTCCAAGTTAACATCGATGCCATGACTGTGGAACTGGACCCTTGCTCATTTTGGGCTTCCAATCTTGAAAAATGGCCTGAGCTTGCCACTCATGCCTTGGAGATCTTGTCGTGCCCCGCAGCCAGCATTCTCTCTGAACGTGTGTTCAGCGCTGCTGGTGGTGTACTGACAGATAAGCGCACGCGGCTGTCCAGTGACAAGGTAGACAGACTAATGTTCATCAAGATGAACAAATCCTGGATCCGCAAGGACTTTTCTACCCCTGTGTCATCTTGGGGTGACTAAAAGCTTGATGATTTTTGAAAATCACCTCACCAACCGTTTTAAAAAACTCTGGCGAAATTGATGCCACTTAAGTGGTGTCTGTGGCCGAATTTTTGGAAAAAATGGAGACTCTTTTATTTAGTCCCCTTGCTGAGTTTTAGATGACGTTGCCATCGTCAATTCCAGGTGGGTGGGGTCGTCTGCAGAGTTTTTTCCTCATACTATGGCCTGGGATTCAGAGGTCTGCTCCAAAGCTTCAGTGTCTGCTAGTCAGCAGAGTAGCCCAGCCACCCACCGCCTGTTTACCTAAGTACTATTTTTAACGGCATGTAGCCCAGGAAATCCTTTTGGGCCTAATAGAATTTGGTACTACTCAGCAGTGTACTTCACCCATGAAGCAAGCTACACCGCCTGTTTACCTAGGTACTATTTTTTAACGGCATCTAACCCAGGAAATCGTTTTGTACCTAATAGCATTTTGTGCTAGTCAGCAGAGTACACCACCCATGAAGCAAGCTACACCGCCTGTTTACCTAAGTACTATTTTTTAACAGCATCTAGCCCAGGAAATCCATTTGGGCCTAGTAGAATTTAGTGATACTCAGCAGCGTACCCCACCCATGAAGCAAGCTACACCGCCTGTTTACCTAACTACTATTTTGTAACGGCATCTAGCCCAGGAAATCCGTTTGGTCCTAGTAGAATTTAGTGATACTCAACAGCGTACCCCACCCATGAGGCAAGCTACACCGCCTGTTCATCTAATTACTAATTTTTAGCTGCATCTAGCCCAGGAAATCGTTTTGTACCTAATAGCAGTTTGTGCTACTCAGCAGAGTACCCCACCCATGAAGCAAGCTACATCGCCTGTTTACCTAAGTACTATTTTTTAATGGCATCTAGCCCAGGAAATCCTTTTGGGCCTAGTAGAATTTAGTGATACTCAGCAGAGTACCCCACCCATGAAGCAACCAACACCGCCTGTTGATCTAATTATAAATTTTTAACTGCATCTAGCCCAGGAAATCGTTTTGTACCTAATAGTATTTTGTGCTACTCAGCAGAGTACCCTGTTGTGAATTCTGTGGCCAAGCTCCCTCCTGTGGTCGTGAGTGGTACTTCGGCTGGTTCTGTCTATGAGCTTCCTTTGGTGGATGAGAGTGGTACTGCGGCTTCTGAGTTTCCTTCCTCAGGTGATGAGGTTAAGTCGTTAGGTGCTGCTCTATTTAACTCCACCTAGTGCTTTGATCCTGGCCTCCAGTCTATGTTCTAGTATTGGTCTTGCTTTCTCCTGGATCGTTCCTGTGGCCTGGCTATCCTGCATAAGCTAAGTTTTGCTTGTGTTATTTTTGTTTGCTATTTTTTCTGTCCAGCTTGATATATTGGTTTTTCTTGCTTGCTGGAAGCTCTGGGACGCAGAGGGAGCACCTCCGTACCGTTAGTCGGTGCGGAGGGTCTTTTTGCCCCCTCTGCGTGGTTGTTTGTAGGGTTTTGTGTTGACCGCAAAGCAATCTTTCCTATCTTCGGTCTGTTCAGTAAGTTGGGCCTCACTTTGCTAAATCTATTTCATCTCTGCGTTTGTATTTTCATCTCAACTCACAGTCATTATATGTGGGGGGCTTCCTTTTCCTTTGGGGTATTTCTCTGAGGCAAGGTAGGCTTATTTTTCTTTCTTAGGGCTAGCTAGTTTCTCAGGCTGTGCTCGAGGCGCATAGGACTGGTCAGGAGCGCTCCACGGCTACCTTTAGTGTGGTTGGATAGGATTAGGGATTGCGGTCAGCAGAGTTCCCACGTCTCAGAGCTCGTCCTATGTTTTTGGTAATTGTCAGGTCACTTTGTGTGCTCTGAACTTCAAGGTCCATTGTGGTTCTGAATTACCTGTTCATAACAGTACTGGAGGCCCAAAGTACTAATGCTTCTCAATAGAGGGAAAAGAGAAGTTCTGAGACCATTTTTTTTTCTTTGCACTGTGTTCTGTCTTTCTTTTCCCCTTTACATCAGGGTGGTGCAGAACACAGGTGTGGACATGGACATTCAGGGTCTGTCCTCTTTGATGGATAATCTCGCTATAAATGTACAGAATATTCAAGATTTAGTGGTTCAGAATCCTATGTTAGAACCTAAAATTCCTATTCCTGAGTTATTTTCTGGAGATAGAGCTAAGTTTTTGAATTTTAAAAATAATTGTAAACTATTTCTGGCTTTGAAACCCCGCTCCTCTGGTGACCCAGTTCAACAAGTTAAGATCATTATTTCTTTATTACGTTGCGACCCTCAAGACTGGGCATTTTCCCTTGCGCCAGGAGATCCTGCATTATGTAATATTGATGCGTTTTTTCTGGCACTCGGATTGCTGTACGATGAACCTAATTCAGTGGATCAGGCAGAGAAAAATTTGCTGGCTCTGTGTCAGGGTCAGGATGAGATAGAGATTTATTGTCAGAAGTTTAGAAAGTGGTCCGTGCTCACTCAATGGAATGAATGTGCGCTGGCAGCTATTTTCAGAAAGGGTCTCTCTGAAGCCCTTAAGGATGTCATGGTGGGATTTCCTATGCCTGCTGGTCTGAATGAGTCTATGTCTTTGGCCATTCAGATCGGTCGACGATTGCGTGAGCGTAAATCTGTGCACCATTTGGCGGTAGTATCTGAGCATAAACCTGAGCCTATGCAGTGCGATAGGACTTTGACCAGAGCTGAAAGGCAAGAACACAGACGTCAGAATGGGCTGTGTTTCTACTGTGGTGATTCCACTCATGCTATCTCCGATTGTCCTAAGCGCACTAAGCGGTTGGCTAGGTCTGCCACCATTGGTACGGTACAGTCGAAATTTCTTTTGTCCGTTACTTTGATCTGCTCTTTGTCTTCCTATTCTGTCATGGCATTTGTGGATTCAGGCGCTGCCCTGAATTTGATGGACTTGGAGTTTGCTAGGCGCTGTGGATTTGTCTTGGAGCCCTTGCAGTGTCCTATTCCATTGAGAGGAATTGATGCTACGCCTTTGGCCAAGAATAAGCCTCAGTATTGGACCCAGCTGACCACGTGCATGGCTCCTGTGCACCAGGAGGATATTCGCTTTCTGGTGTTGCATAATCTGCATGATGTGGTCGTGTTGGGGTTGCCATGGCTACAAGTCCATAACCCAGTATTAGATTGGAAATCTATGTCTGTGTCCAGCTGGGGTTGTCAGGGGGTACATGGTGATGTTCCATTTCTGTCTATCTCATCATCCACCCCTTCTGATGTCCCAGAGTTCTTGTCTGATTACCGGGATGTATTCGATGAGCCCAAGTCCAATGCCCTACCTCCGCATAGGGATTGTGATTGTGCTATCAATTTGATTCCTGGTAGTAAGTTTCCTAAGGGTCGACTGTTTAATTTATCTGTACCTGAGCACGCCGCTATGCGGAGTTACGTGAAGGAGTCTTTGGAGAAGGGTCATATTCGCCCGTCATCGTCGCCATTGGGAGCGGGGTTCTTTTTTGTGGCCAAGAAGGATGGTTCGCTGAGACCTTGTATTGATAACCGCCTTCTAAATAAAATTACGGTCAAATTTCAGTACCCCTTGCCGCTGCTGTCTGATTTGTTTGCTCGGATTAAGGGGGCTAGTTGGTTCACCAAGATAGATCTTCGTGGTGCATATAATCTTGTGCGTATTAAACGGGGCGATGAATGGAAAACAGCATTTAATATGCCCGAAGGCCATTTTGAATACCTGGTTATGCCATTCGGGCTTTCTAATGCTCCATCAGTGTTTCAGTCCTTTATGCATGACATCTTCCGAGAGTACCTGGATAAATTCCTGATTGTATACTTGGATGATATTTTGGTCTTCTCGGATGATTGGGAGTCTCATGTGAAGCAGGTCAGAATGGTGTTCCAGGTCCTGCGTGCTAATTCTTTGTTTGTGAAGGGGTCAAAGTGTCTCTTTGGTGTTCAGAAGGTTTCATTTTTGGGGTTCATTTTTTCTACTTCTACTATCGAGATGGACCCTGTTAAAGTTCAGGCCATTTATGATTGGACTCAGCCAACATCTCTGAAGAGTCTGCAGAAGTTCCTGGGGTTTGCTAATTTTTATCGTCGCTTCATCAATAATTTTTCTAGTATTGCTAAACCGTTGACTGATTTAACCAAGAAGGGTGCTGATGTGGTCAATTGGTCTTCTGCTGCTGTGGAAGCTTTTCAGGAGTTGAAGCGTCGGTTTTCCTCTGCCCCTGTGTTGTGCCAACCAGATGTTTCGCTTCCGTTCCAGGTCGAGGTTGATGCTTCTGAAATTGGAGCAGGGGCTGTTTTGTGGCAGAGAAGTTCTGATTGCTCGGTGATGAAACCATGCGCCTTCTTTTCCAGGAAATTTTCGCCTGCTGAGCGAAATTATGATGTTGGCAATCGAGAGTTGCTAGCCATGAAGTGGGCATTCGAGGAGTGGCGTCATTGGCTTGAAGGAGCTAAGCATCGCGTGGTGGTCTTGACTGATCACAAGAACTTGACTTATCTCGAGTCTGCCAAACGGTTGAATCCTAGACAGGCTCGTTGGTCACTGTTTTTCTCCCGTTTTGACTTTGTGGTTTCGTACCTTCCGGGCTCTAAAAATGTGAAGGCGGATGCCCTGTCTAGGAGTTTTGTGCCCGATTCTCCGGGTTTGCCTGAGCCGGCGGGTATTCTCAAAGAGGGGGTAATTTTGTCTGCCATCTCCCCTGATTTGCGGCGGGTGCTGCAAAAATTTCAGGCTAATAGACCTGACCGTTGCCCAGCAGAGAAACTGTTTGTCCCTGATAGGTGGACGAATAAAGTTATCTCTGAGGTTCATTGTTCGGTGTTGGCTCGTCATCCTGGAATCTTTGGTACCAGAGATTTGGTGGCTAGATCCTTTTGGTGGCCGTCTCTGTCGCGGGATGTGCGTTCTTTGTGCAGTCCTGTGGGATTTGTGCTCGGGCTAAGCCCTGCTGTTCTCGTGCCAGTGGGTTGCTTTTGCCCTTGCCGGTCCCGAAGAGGCCTTGGACACATATCTCTATGGATTTTATTTCGGATCTCCCCGTCTCTCAAAGAATGTCGGTCATTTGGGTGGTTTGTGACCGCTTCTCTAAGATGGTCCATTTGGTGCCCTTGTCTAGATTGCCTTCCTCCTCTGATTTGGTGCCATTGTTTTTCCAGCATGTGGTTCGTTTGCATGGCATTCCAGAGAATATCGTTTCTGACAGAGGTTCCCAGTTTGTTTCGAGGTTTTGGCGAGCCTTTTGTGCTAGGATGGGCATTGATTTGTCTTTTTCCTCGGCTTTCCATCCTCAGACAAATGGCCAGACTGAACGAACCAATCAGACCTTGGAAACATATCTGAGATGTTTTGTTTCTGCTGATCAGGATGATTGGGTGTCATTTTTGCCTTTGGCTGAGTTCGCCCTTAATAATCGGGCCAGCTCGGCTACTTTGGTTTCGCCGTTTTTCTGCAATTCTGGGTTCCACCCTCGTTTCTCTTCAGGGCAGGTTGAGTCTTCGGACTGTCCTGGTGTGGATACTGTGGTGGATAGGTTGCAGCAGAATTGGACTCATGTAGTGGACAATTTGACTTTGTCCCAGGAGAAGGCTCAACGTTTCGCTAACCGCAGGCACTGTGTGGGTCCCCGACTTCGTGTTGGGGATTTGGTTTGGTTGTCATCTCGTTATATTCCTATGAAGGTTTCCTCTCCTAAGTTTAAGCCTCGTTTCATTGGTCCATATAGGATTTCTGAGGTTCTTAATCCTGTGTCTTTTCGTTTGACTCTTCCAGCTTCTTTTTCCATCCATAACGTGTTCCATAGGTCATTGTTGCGGAGATACGTGGCACCTGTGGTTCCATCTATTGATCCTCCTGCTCCGGTTTTGGTTGAAGGGGAGTTGGAGTATATAGTGGAGAAGATTTTGGTTTCTGGTGTTTCGAGACGGAAACTCCAGTATCTGGTTAAGTGGAAAGGTTATGGTCAGGAAGATAATTCCTGGGTCTTTGCCTCTGATGTCCATGCTGCCGATCTGGTTCGTGCCTTTCATGTGGCTCATCCTGGTCGGCCTGGGGGCTCTGGTGAGGGTTCGGTGACCCCTCCTCAAGGGGGGGGGGTACTGTTGTGAATTCTGTGGCCAAGCTCCCTCCTGTGGTCGTGAGTGGTACTTCGGCTGATTCTGTCTGAACTTCCTTTGGTGGATGAGAGTGGTACTGCGGCTTCTGAATTTCCTTCCTCAGGTGATGAGGTTAAGTCATTAGGTGCTGCTCTATTTAACTCCACCTAGTGCTTTGATCCTGGCCTCCAGTCTATGTTCTAGTATTGGTCTTGCTTTCTCCTGGATCGTTCCTGTGGCCTGGCTATCCTGCATAAGCTAAGTTTTGCTTGTGTTATTTTTGTTTGCTATTTTTTCTGTCCAGCTTGCTATATTGGTTTTTCTTGCTTGCTGGAAGCTCTGGGACGCAGAGGGAGCACCTCCGTACCGTTAGTCGGTGCGGAGGGCCTTTTTGCCCCCTCTGCGTGGTTGTTTGTAGGGTTTTGTGTTGACCGCAAAGCAATCTTTCCTATCTTCGGTCTGTTCAGTAAGTTGGGCCTCACTTTGCTAAATCTATTTCATCTCTGCGTTTGTATTTTCATCTCAACTCACAGTCATTATATGTGGGGGGCTTCCTTTTCCTTTGGGGTATTTCTCTGAGGCAAGGTAGGCTTATTTTTCTTTCTTAGGGCTAGCTAGTTTCTCAGGCTGTGCTCGAGGCGCATAGGACTGGTCAGGAGCGCTCCACGGCTACCTTTAGTGTGGTTGGATAGGATTAGGGATTGCGGTCAGCAGAGTTCCCACGTCTCAGAGCTCGTCCTATGTTTTTGGTAATTGTCAGGTCACTTTGTGTGCTCTGAACTTCAAGGTCCATTGTGGTTCTGAATTACCTGTTCATAACAGTACCCCACCCATGAAGCAAGCTACACCACCTGTTTACCTAACTACTATTTTGTAACGGCATCTAGCCCAGAAAATCCGTTTGTTCTTAGTGGAATTTAGTGATACTCAGCAGCGTACCCCACCCATGAAGCAAGCTACACCACCTGTTTACCGAACTACTATTTTGTAACGGCATCTAGCCCAGGAAATCCGTTTGGGCCTAGTAGAATTTAGTGCTACTCAGCAGCGTACCCCACCCATGAAGCAAGCTACACTGCCTGTTGATCTAATTACTAATTTTTAACTGCATCTAGCCCAGGAAATCCTTTTGGGCCTAGTAGAATTTAGTGCTACTCAGCAGAGTACCCCACCCATGAAGCAAGCTACACCACCTGTTTACCGAACTACTATTTTGTAACGGCATCTAGCCCAGGAAATCCGTTTGGGCCTAGTAGAATTTAGTGCTACTCAGCAGCGTACCCCACCCATGAAGCAAGCTACACCGCCTGTTGATCTAATTACTAATTTTTAACTGCATCTAGCCCAGGAAATCCTTTTGGGCCTAGTAGAATTTAGTGCTACTCAGCAGAGTACCCCACCCATGAAGCAAGCTACACCACCTGTTTACCGAACTACTATTTTGTAACGGCATCTAGCCCAGGAAATCCGTTTGGGCCTAGTAGAATTTAGTGCTACTCAGCAGCGTACCCCACCCATGAAGCAAGCTACACCGCCTGTTGATCTAATTACTAATTTTTAACTGCATCTAGCCCAGGAAATCCGTTTGGGCCTAGTAGAATTTAGTGCTACTCAGCAGTGTACCCCACCCATGAAGGAAACTACACCGCCTGTTTACAAAAGTATTATTTTTTAACGGCATCTGGCCCAGGAAATCCTTTTGGGCCTAGTAGCAATTTCTGCTACTCAGCAGAGTACCCCACCCATGAAGCAAGCAACACCACCTTCTTTGTTTCTCAATCTAACCCCTCGGCTCTGGGGTGTCCACTCACCCTCCAGCTCTCTCCTTCTCACAGGTGGACTACCACGTGTTTTCACACTGTGGCGAATCTTTTGGGCCCAGGCATAAGAAGTCGTCGAGGTAATGGATAATATGGGCCGCCTTACAAACGTCCATGACGACACATTCGAGGAAGCAACTAAATGCCTCAAATAGTGAGCAGGATATGGAGCACCCCATGGACAAACAGCGATCTATGTAGTATGCTCCTTCACAGAAGCAGCCCAATGGGAGAACACTATTCGGAGGCACAGGTAGTAACCGGAATGCCCCCGCAATGTCTGTTTTGGCCATTAGGGTGCCCCTTACCAACTTCTTGACCACCTGATTGCCTCGTCAAAGGAGGTACAGTACATAGTACTGTACTTGGTTCCGCGCTGATGTTGTCGTTTACTGACCTGCCCCTTGCACATGACAAATGGTGGATTAGTCTGAATGTATTGGGTTCATTTTTTGGCACAACTCTCAACGGGGGTACCACTACGTCTTCTAAGGAAAGTGTTCTGAATGGACCCGCCACCATTCTACCTAAAGATATTTATTTATTTATTTATTTTTTTTGTCAAGACGTCTGGGTGTTGGTATAGTGAGTTTAGATTTTTACTCCAGGCTTTCTTGATTTTAGAAGGGCATGACATACCTATATCTGTGTCTCCTCCTCCTTTTATTCCTCCACCTCTTTTCTTTTCACATGACTATATGTAGTTGTGACTTTTCCATGTTTGTTGTGTCTTCTGAGCAGTTTGTCAGCTTTTGGACACCTTTTAAGGTGTTTTCTATGTGTTTTCCATGTGTTTGTATGTGTTTGTGTTTGCCTGCCATTGGTTTCAATGGGGTTCGACGGTGTTCGTCAAATGTTCGACGAACAGTTCGGCGAACACCTCCCTGTTCGACGAACCGAACCGAACCCGAACATTAGGGAGGTGGCTCAACACTAGTAAACACTCAATATTTACAGTGTTGTCCCTTATTTTTTAAGACTTCTGCTCATCATCCTGGCAGCTGGAGATCGCCTTCTGGGCCAAATCCTGACTAATGACAGCCTATTATTGCTTGGAGATTATCAGAATTATCAGAACCACCTGCTTTTTTAAGATTGACCACAGGTTCGCAATAGGATTTAGATCTGGGGAGTTTCCTGGCCAGCACTTATCACTTCTGCTTTGTCAGTCACATAGTCTCCATCTTGCTGGAAAAATCATTGTCCATCACCAATTCCTCTTGGATGTTTGGGATAAGCTGCTCTTAGAGGATGCTTAGATGCCATTCTTTATTCATGGCAGTGTTCTTAGACAAAATTCTGAGTGAGCTCACTCCATGGATGAAAAGCCCCCACACATGGGTCTCAGGATGCTTTTCTGTTGGCATGTCACAGGATCATGGTAACGCTCACCTTTTCTTCTTCAATCATTCTTCCAGATGTCACAAGCAGTCTGATGGGGGCTTCATCAGGGGAAATAACTTTAACTCCGTCATTGGCAGTCCAATCACTGTACTTCCTGCTGAATGTCAGTCTGTGCTTGCTATTTTTCTTGTACAGCAGGGGCTTCTTTGCTGCCCCTTTTGACATTAGGCCGACCTTCAAAAGGCCTCACCATACTGTGGATACACATGCACTGACACCTGCCTGCTGCCATTCACGAGCAAGCTCTGCATTAGTGTTGAATCCATCCCATAGTTGATTTTTTTTTTTTAGAAGACAGTCCAGGCACTTGCTTGACTTTCTGTGGTGACCTGAAGTCTTCTTCATAGCAACTGAACCTTTTTCTTTGAAGTTCTTGATGATCCAATAAATGTTTGACTTATATTCCCAATTGTCTGATCACTCGTCATCGTCATAACAATCCAGACTTAATGCAAATTTTCACTATAAAAACTGAAGCAGCAAACTTTGTTTCAGTCACAAAACTTTTGGCCTCAAGTTACTATAGAGCTAAAGCAGCGCTGCATTCATACTAATATCTTCTACTGCCCACCTGGATGTGCAAAAATCACTTGCAGCCCCATTCACTGAACCAGCACTAAAGCAAGTGGTCAGCAATGTCCTTGTGCAGTGGAAAAGCCGAAGCAGTGCAGCAACTCCTTCCTTCCTAAGGATCTGTAGGGTCCCAGAGAAAGGATTATTAAGCAATTACATATATTAGCAACATGTCATAACATACTGAGAAGGGAATACCGCTTTAAGAAAGACACTAAACTTTGCCACATAATAGGACATCAATATTATAAAGTGCTGGTCGGTGGATGGGCCTGATGCACACTTTGCATTGTAACCCAGAAGCTTCAACAGTCATACTAAGATGTAGGGGGCCCCATAGACCCATATACTTTATGGCTTATGTATTGTGGCCGGCATTGTGTCTGGTGCAAATGTGGCTATTATATGGGCCATTGTGGCTACCAAAAAGTATGTGTGTATTCATGCATGCATGTGTTAAAGTGCGAGTTGAAGTGCGACTTTTTCTGAAAGGATGCACAGCTGTCATATTGGATTGTCCAGGTAGAGCACAAGCTACCAAAGAGGAAGAGAGACTTTAAGGGCTCATACTCACTTGCGTGAAATTCGGCTGAGTCTCGCATGGTAACACCCGGCTCTGCTGCCGGCACTTGGGAGCGGAGCGTGCAGCTCCATATATTGCTATGCGGCTGCACGCTCCGCTCTGGAGTGCCGGCGGCAGAGCCAGGTTTTAACATGCGAGACTTGGCCGTATTTCATGCAAGTGAGTATGAGCCCTAAGACTGCCAGAGACTCTGATCATTTGACCGAGTGGCAAGTCGCCATTTGAACAAATCTTCGGTTTTAAGTAGTTCATAGTTAGGTCTGCTGACATATTTTAAGCCCATAAATAGGATACAGTGTAAGGAGGTGACCCTCATTTGCCCCCTCCTTCACACGGAGCCATACGACCGTCAACAGGTTCCTTTTTGTGATCTGTATGAAAATGCCGTATGCTAATATGTGTCTGTTGTGAATTGCTGTGATATTTAGTGTGTTATGTATTACTGTTGTATTGCATTGTGCTATGTTTGCATTGTGTACTGTGTGGAGTTCTCTTTAATGGTCATGTGTTACTGCTGCCTGTATAGCTTAGGGAGAGTAAAGGGTTCAGGTTGTGGGCTGGACGAGCAGCCTCTAGTGAACAGGAAGCTCAGGCTTCCTGGTCAGTCGCCTGGGCATGTTTGCCCTGGGCAGGTGCTCAGGACTGTGAGGAGGAAAAGGCTCCCCTGGAGGGGAGAGGAGTGCTGGCCCGGACCCACGGACAGTGAAGAGGGCAACAGGACTTTGTGAGTGCTCCGCCGAAGGGAATATAAGGCTATGTGCACACGTTCAGGTTTTTTCGCGTTTTTTTTCACGGTAAAAACGCTATAAAAACTCATTAAAAACGCATACATTATGCATCCTATCATTTAGAATGCATTCTGCATGTTTTGTGCACATGATGCGTTTTTTTCCGCGAAAAAAATGCATCGAGGTAAAAAAAAGCAGCATGTTCATTAATTTTGCGGATTTTCTGCGTTTTTTCCGCTATTCTATGCATTTGGGAAAAAAACGCACAAAAACGCACCAGAAAGCGTCGCAAACACATGAAAAATGTGAATAAAATGCATGCGGATTTCTGGCAGAAATGTCCGGTTTTTGTCAGGAAAATTTCTGCAAGAAATCCTGACGTGTGCACATACCCTACGCGTCCAGATACCGGCCACTGAAGCAACTCCACTGCAGTGACTAGCAATAAGGACAGAGCAGGAATTTTTATTGGATTTACTGCAACTTCTTTTTTCTACCCTTTTCTACTTTATTTGTTCACAAATATAATAATTTCCCTGTTGGATCATAGCTGTGCTTCTGGGTGCTGATTGCCTAGGCTACAGTGACCGAAGAGATGAGGTAAATCCCCTGGGTTGTATCCATCCTGTTTAATGCGCAAGGGGCCGGGGTGTTTGTGGACTGTAGTGTTAAAGGAACTTGTCCGCAACAACCACCCCGGTCGCTCTTGTTACAACACAATTGTATATTAAATCAAATTTTATTGAGATTAAAAATCAAAAAAGAAAAAAATTCAACGAGAATAAAATTAGCAGGAGGTAGGGTTGTCTCATAGCATCAAAGATCACAGTGATCATTGGTGTTCAAAAATTGCATTGAATAATATTAAAGAAGATGTAATGGATCCTTAATAGCCCAAGCAGATGAATATGGAAGTAAGTCTATTCAATAAATATTCAATTCATATGAACATAATTAACATAAAGTGATAATATTCATCATGACAAGGCTAAGGGGAATTAAGGAATAATGGACAACACCAAATGTACACCAGTTAGCTCAGCATATGAAAAAAGGGGACATTTTGCATGTCTAAAGGAACAGGCATAATGACATGATTTCTTAAATGGGTAATGTAAATCCATCATACAGATCACCATAATATAAATTGACCGTTTTACTCTGACTGCATAGTATATATGAAATAAAAAGCAAAGTGGTAAAATATCTTGGTTTATCAAACCTAATGGCACAACCTATAAAGTGACAGTGGTCAAAATTGATAGGAGTTTCAATACATGAAAAGGGCCCCTGTGAGTGCAAAAATACTGTGCTTCCCATCCTGCCAAGTAATGAATATCTGAACTTAACCTTCGTCAGGCTGCATAATTTTACAACGTTAACAGGCTGCAGAGGTACAATTGTACCTTCATATATATTTTATTGAAATTTGGCCAATTTATTCTGGACCAAAACTGCAGAGATGTCACGAAATTTCAGCCCTCTACGGCTTTTCGAAAAAAAAAAGTTATTGCAATTTTAAAACGGAATAGTTACAATTGTACCTTCTCAGCCGGACGAAGGTTAAACATGTGATTGATCGTAAGTGACCCCGCTGTCGTCAGTGTTATACGGACTTAATAGAAAGCCTATGGGTCCGTACACAGCTATGCAGTGTTTGGGGTCTCTGGGTCCAGACCCTTGTCGATCTGCAGCATGTTAAATGGGCTACAACATATAAAAAAATATTTAAAATGACAGTTACTTAAAGATGACTGTTGATTAAATGATGATAAATTTGCAGAATCAAGATGTTCTTTTGTATTTAAAAGGGTGATAGGAGTTAAAGTCCACCTCACTGTACCATGCCCCATGCGCGCTTGGTCAGAGCTTTGAGGAGGGAATGAGTTAACACAGAAGAACGGTCTTTTTAAACCTGAAAAGACCAATCTTAGTAAGAGATGTTAAATAAATAAGTGGAAGCAGATGTGCTGTTTTTAACCCCTTCATGACCCTAGCTTTTTTCGTTTTTGTTTTTCGCTCCCCTCCTTCCCAGAGACATAACTTTTTTATTTGGTGGTGCGGTGAAATTGCAGGGAAAAAAAATGCATAGATCGCCCCAATGTAGCAGAATTATAGGTGTGCTATGAGCACCGACCACAGGGTGGCGCTCACAGCAAGCTGGCATCAACAACCATAGAGGTTTTCAATAGACCTCTGGTTATCATGCCGACGCATCGATGACCCCTGAACACGTGACGGGGGTCAGCAATGCGCTCATTTCTGGCCCGATGGCCGGAAGTGCTAGTTAAATGCCGCTGTCAGCGTTTGACAGCAGCACTTAACTAGTTAATAGCTGTGGGTGAATCGCGATTCCACCCGCCACTATTGGGGGCACATGTCAGCTGTTCAAAACAGCTGTGAAATTGCACAAAAAATGCATAGATTGCCCCTATGTAACAGAATTATATGTGTGCTATGAGCGCCGACCACATGGTAGCGCTCACAGCAAGCTGGCATCAACAACCATAGAGGTCTTCAATAGACCTTTGGTTATCATGCCGATGCATCGCTGTCCCCGATCACATGACGAGGGTCAGTGATGCGCTTATTTCCGGCCCGATGTCCGGAAGTGCTAGTTAAATGATGCTGTCAGCGTTTGACAGCGGCATTTAACTAGTTAATAGCGGCAGATGAATCGCGATTCCACCCGCCGCTTTTGCGGGCACATGTCAGCTGTTCAAAACAGCTGACATGTCCCGGCTTTGATGTGGCTTCACCGCCGGAGTCCGCATCAAAGCGGGGGTTCTGACCTCGGACAAACTATCCCGTCCGAGGTCAGAAAGGGGTTAAGTATATGACCATTGTGACAGGGTCACTGGCACAGTGTATGAGGTGAGATATGTGTCACTGCGCATAATGGCGTCAGTAATGTGAAACCAGGATATTTTCCTCCAGCACACTACATGTTTAGAGGGTTAAGTTGCTGGTTTTATGTGAGTGGGTGGGAAGGGGCCCACCATATCTCCACCTGCAGAGCCAACACCAGCAGATGTATTGACAGGACCAGGAATGATGTCACATTCATGTGATCATCACATGGTCTGGCTTAAATAGCTTGACTTGAGTCAGTGTGTGGTGGTTTGGAGAGAGCAAGTCTCCAAATGGCGACTTCAGGTGGAGCTGAATACACGTGGTGGTCTGAGCTAGAACATCACTCAGACAAATGGAATTTGTCATATGTTATCTCTTTTTGTTTTAACGTTATGTCAGAAACCTCTCCTTATTTTGCTGAACCCTTATGATCTATGCTGTCTATATTAAACCAGCAGGTGATTTACTACAAGAAATGTACTGCTGTCTACCTTGAGAAGCAGCCGAGTGTGTCAACCCATCACACATGGTAGAGAATGCGGGTAGGGTTCCAGAAACACGCACAGAAGCTGTGGACAACTGGATGTCCTAGGTAAAATCCGCCATCCAGCAAGAGACATCCGGCAACATGGAGAAGCTTGTGAAGCATCTCGTCCAGGTATAACAGCAGCACCAGCTCGCCAGTCAACAGCAGCAATTGGTGCAACAGAAGATGAATAAGCTGTTAGCACAGCAGCTTCAACAGCAGCAGGAGCAACAGCAGCTGGCTAATGGAACTCCTCTCAAAGGAAAACTGTAAGACAAGCCATGCAGAAAATGACCCTGGGGGATGATGTGGAAGCCTTTCTGATTGTTTGAGAAGGTGGCTGAACTGGAGAAACTTCCGCCAGAGCAGTGGGCTGAGGTGTTGGCACCATATCTGTCGGAGGAACCTAAGAAAGGAGTATTATGACTTAGCACTCCAGGATGCCAAAGAATATGCCAAATTAAAAACTGAAATCCTGTGGATAACGATGTCTGTAAGAGCTCAACGAGTCCACCACTGGGTGTATGCTGGCAACAACCCCCCTCGCTCACATATGTTTGATTTATTGTACCTAATCCAAAAGTGGCTGCAGCCAGAGACTTCCACTCAGGCACAGATGGTCAATTGTGTGGTTATGGACAGGTTCATCCACTCTCTTCCCAGGCCAACACAGACCTGGGTTGCCTAGGGCGACCTTCAGAATGCGGACGACCTGGTTGGCCTGGTTGAGACATACCAGGTCATTGAGAAATCCCTTGGGAAACCAGAGATTGCTACTTCCCCATACTGGGATACCCAAAAGGGCGGGCTCACCACAGAGGGTGGCTAGACCTACAAATGGGGGGCATCCTATCATGCCTATCAGGCCTGCAGTGTGGACTGTCAACCCAGCACAGGGCCACAATCATGTACCATATCTGTCAACTGGGTAATGGTTCTTGGACCTTTGGACGCTGGAAGTCTAGTGACCCTAATTAGTGCTACACTGCCCCACTAGTTAATCCCTAATAAGTTTGTGGGCATTCGCTGTATACAAGGAGATGCCAAAGACTACCCTGTAGCAAGAGTAACCATGGGAACAGACTGTGGTAATAAGTCCCTTGAGGTTGGGGTAGTGTTGTGAATTCCGCTCTTAGGCTCCCTCCGGTGGTTGTAAGTGGCACTTTTGTGAGTTCTGCTCTTGGGCTCCCTCTTGTGGTTTCTAGTGGTATGGCTGCTCCTTGGAGTTAGCTGTCATCAGCTGCCTCCACTTATCTTCTCTTCTGCTCGGCTATTTAGGTCTGGCTCTGTCTTCAGCCAGTGCCACTTGCAAATGGTTTCTGGTTGGATTCACATCTCTTTGGAGTTCCCTGTTATCCTGACCAGTTCAGCTAAGCTAAGTTTTTGCTTGCTCTTTTCTGTCCATAGATTGTGGACTTATCCATTCTGTGCTTTCTATGTTTGTCCAGCTTATCAGTGTGAATTTATTCTGTCTTGCTGGAAGCTCTGGGAGGCAGATTTGCCCTCCACACCTTTAGTCAGGTGTGGAGTTTTTTTTTGTAAACTCTGCGTGGATTTTTGTAGTGTTTTATACTGACCGCACAGTATTCCATCCTGTCCTATCTATTTAGCTAGACTGGCCTCCTGTGCTCATCCTGGTTTAATTCTGTGTATGTCTTTTCCCTCTCCACTCACAGTCATTATTTGTGGGGGGCTAATCTATCCTTTGGGGATTTTCTCTGAGGCAAGATAGTTTTCCTGCTTCTTTCTTTAGGGGTAGTTAGCTCTTAGGCTGTGACGAGATGCCTAGGGAGAGTTAGGAGCATTCCACGGCTACTTCTAGTGTTGTGTTGAGCTTAGGGACTGCGGTCAGTACAGTTACCACGTCCTTCAGAGCTCGTTCCATGTTGCTCCTAGACCACCGTATCATAACAGTACAAGTGGCCAAAAATGAATTAAATGCATCTCAAAAGAAGGAAAAGAAAGTTCTGAACCATTTTTTTTTTCTGTGCTTTGGTTTGTCTTTTTTTTTTTTCTTTTCCTCTTGGTATCTGGGTGGTTCAGGATATATGCTTTGGCATGGATGTTCAGGGTTTGTTTTCTCGTGTGGATCAACATGCTGCAAGAGTACAGAGTATCCAGGACTATGTTGTCCAGACTCCGGCTTTAGAGCCCAGAATTCCTACTCCTGATTTGTTTTTTGGGGACAGATCCAAGTTTTTGAACTTTAAAAATAACTGCAAATTGTTTTTTGCTTTGAAACCCCATTCTTCTGGTGATCCCATTCAGCAAGTAAAAATCATCATATCCTTGCTGCGTAGTGACCCTCAAGTCTGGGCTTTTTCTCTTGAAACAGGGGATCCGGCATTATTGAATGTAGATACATTTTTTCAAGCGCTCGGATTATTGTATGACGAACCTAATTCTGTGGATCATGCAGAAAAAACCCTGTTGGCCTTGTGTCAAGGTCAGGAAGCGGCAGAGTTATACTGCCAGAAATTTAGAAAATGGTCTGTGCTCACTAAATGGAATGAAGAGGCTCTGGCTGCTATTTTCAGAAAAGGTCTTTCTGAAACCCTTAAAGATGTTATGGTGGGCTTTCCTACGCCTGCCGGTTTGAGCGAATCTATGTCTCTAGCCATTCAGATTGATCGGCGTCTGCGCGAGCGCAAAGCTGTGCACCATATGGCAGTATCCTCTGAGCAGAGTCCTGAGCCTATGCAATGTGATAGGATTTTGACTAGAATAGAACGGCAGGAATTCAGACGTCTGAATAGGCTGTGTTTTTACTGTGGTGATTCTGCCCATGTTATCTCTGATTGCCCTAAGCGTACTAAGAGAGTCGCTAGGTCTGTTACCATTAGTACTATACAGCCTAAATTTCTCTTATCTGTGACCCTGATTTGCTCATTGTCGTCCTTTTCTGTCAGCGCATTTGTGGATTCAGGCGCTGCCCTGAACTTAATGGACTTAGAATTCGCCAGGCGCTGTGGTTTTTCCTTGCAGCCTTTGCAGAGCCCTATTCCTTTGAGGGGCATTGATGCTACACCCTTGGCCAAGGATAAACCTCAGTACTGGACACAGATGACTATGTACATGGCTCCTGCACATCAGGAAGATTGCCGTTTTCTGGTGTTGCATAACCTGCATGATGTTGTTGTACTGGGATTTCCATGGTTACAGGAACATAATCCGGTGCTGGATTGGAAAACTATGTCGGTGACTAGTTGGGGTTGTCGAGGAGTACATAGTGACGTTCCTTTGATGTCAATTTCCTCTTCCCCCTCTTCTGAGGTCCCTGAGTTTTTGTCGGATTTTCAGGATGTATTTGATGAGCCCAAGTCCAGTTCCCTTCCTCCACATAGGGACTGTGATTGTGCCATTAACTTGATTCCTGGTTGTAAGTTCCCTAAAGGCCGACTTTTCAATCTGGCTGTGCCGGAGCATGCCGCCATGCGGAGCTATGTTAAGGAATCTTTGGAGAAAGGGCATATTCGGCCCTCTTCGTCACCATTGGGAGCGGGTTTCTTTTTTGTTGCTAGGAAGGATGGCTCCTTTAGACCCTGTATTGATTATCGTCTTCTTAATAAGATCACGGTCAAATTCCAATACCCCTTGCCTTTGCTTACTGATTTGTTTGCTCAGATTAAGGGGGCTTGTTGGTTTACTAAGATTGACCTCTGAGGGGCATATAATCTTGTTCGTATTAAACAGGGTGACGAATGGAAAACTGCATTTAATACGCCCGAAGGCCATTTTTAATACCTTGTGATGCCATTTGGGCTCTCTAATGCTCCATCTGTGTTCCAGTCTTTCATGCATGATATTTTCCGCAATTATCTTGATAAATTCATGGTCGTATATTTGGATGATATTTTGATTTTTTCCGATGATTGGGAGTCTCATGTGAAGCAGGTCAGGATGGTGTTCCAGATCCTTCGTGATAATGCTTTGTTTGTGAAGGGGTCTAAGTGCCTATTCGGAGTTCAGAAGGTCTCTTTTTTGGGTTTTATTTTTTCTCCCTCGTCTATAGAAATGGATCCTGTTAAGGTCCAAGCTATTCATGACTGGATACAGCCCACATCTGTGAAGGGTCTTCAAAAATTTTTGGGCTTTGCTAAT
Source organism: Ranitomeya imitator (assembly GCF_032444005.1). Lineage (NCBI taxonomy): Eukaryota > Metazoa > Chordata > Amphibia > Anura > Dendrobatidae > Ranitomeya > Ranitomeya imitator. Next base: position 779,767,263 of record NC_091284.1, read on the forward strand.
TTCTATCGCCGTTTCATTGCCAATTTTTCCAGTGTGGTTAAGCCCCTTACTGATTTGACGAAGAAAGGCGCTGATGTGACTAATTGGTCCTCTGAGGCTGTTGAGGCCTTTCAGGAGCTTAAACGCCGATTTACTTCTGCCCCTGTGTTGCGTCAACCGGATGTTTCTCTTCCTTTTCAGGTTGAGGTCGAAGCTTCTGAGATTGGGGCAAGGGCCGTTTTGTCTCAGAGGGAGTCTGATGGTTCTTTGATGAAACCGTGTGCTTTTTTTTCCAGAAAGTTTTTGCCTGCGGAACGCAATTATGATGTCGGCAATCGGGAGTTGTTGGCTATGAAGTGGGCGTTTGAGGAGTGGCGACATTGGCTTGAGGGAGCTAAACACCGTGTTGTGGTCCTGACCGATCATAAGAATCTGATTTACCTCGAGTCGGCCAAGCGGCTGAATCCTAGACAGGCTCGATGGTCCCTGTTTTTCTCCCGTTTTGATTTTGTGGTCTCGTATCTTCCGGGATCTAAGAATGTTAAGGCTGATGCCCTCTCTAGGAGTTTTTCGCCTGATTCTCCTGGAGTCCTTGAGCCGGTTGGCATTCTTAAGGAGGGGGGGATTCTTTCTGCTATCTCCCCTGATTTGCGGCGGGTGCTTCAGGAATTTCAGGCTGATAGGCCTGACCGCTGTCCAGTGGGGAAGCTGTTTGTTCCTGATAGATGGACAAGTAAGGTAATTTCTGAGGTTCATTGTTCAGTGTTGGCTGGTCATCCTGGGATTTTTGGTACCAGAGATTTGGTTGCTAGGTCCTTTTGGTGGCCTTCCTTGTCGCGCGATGTGCGTGCTTTTGTGCAGTCTTGTGGGACTTGCGCCCGGGCCAAGCCTTGCTGTTCCCGCGCTAGTGGGTTGCTTTTGCCTTTACCGGTCCCTGAGAGGCCCTGGACGCATATTTCCATGGATTTTATTTCGGATCTTCCTGTTTCCCAGAAGATGTCTGTTATCTGGGTTGTTTGTGACCGGTTCTCTAAAATGGTCCATCTGGTACCTTTGCCTAGGTTGCCTTCCTCCTCAGATCTGGTTTAATTATTTTTTCAGCATGTGGTTCGTTTGCATGGCATTCCGGAGAATATTGTGTCTGACAGAGGTTCTCAGTTTGTCTCTAGATTTTGGCGGGCCTTTTGTGCTAGGATGGGCATTGATTTGTCTTTTTCTTCGGCGTTTCATCCTCAGACTAATGGCCAAACTGAGCGAACTAATCAGACCTTGGAGACCTATTTGAGATGCTTTGTGTCTGCTGATCAGGATGATTGGGTGTCTTTCTTGCCGTTGGCCGAGTTTGCCCTTAATAATCGGGCTAGTTCGTCTACTTTGGTTTCACCTTTTTTTTGTAATTTTGGTTTTCATCCTCGTTTTTCTTCTGGGCAGGTTGAGCCTTCTGATTGTCCTGGTGTTAATTCTGTGGTGGACAGGCTGCAGCAGATTTGGACTCATGTGGTGGACAATTTGACGTTGTCTCAGGAAAGGGCTCAACGTTTTGCTAACCGCCGTCGGTGTGTTGGTCCCCGGTTCGTGTGGGGGATTTGGTTTGGTTGTCTTCTCGTCATGTTCCTATGAAGGTTTCTTCTCCTAAGTTTAAACCTCGGTTTATTGGTCCTTATAAAATTTCTGAAATTATTAATCCAGTGTCTTTTCATTTGGCTCTTCCTGCCTCTTTTGCCATTCATAATGTTTTCCATAGATCTTTGTTGCGGAAATATGTGGTGCCCGTTGTTCCCTCGGTTGACCCTCCTGCCCCGGTGTTGGTTGAGGGAGAGTTGGAATATGAGGTTGAGAAGATTTTGGATTCTCGTTTTTCGAGGCGGAGGCTTCAGTATCTTGTCAAGTGAAAGGGTTATGGCCAGGAGGATAATTCTTGGGTTGTTGCCTCCGATGTCCATGCCACCGATTTGGTTCGTGCTTTTCACTTGGCTCATCCTGATCGGCCTGGGGGCTCTGGTGAGGGTTCGGTGACCCCTCCTCAAGGGGGGGTACTGTTGTGAATTCCGCTCTTGGGCTCCCTCCGGTGGTTGTAAGTGGCACTTTTGTGAGTTCTGCTTTTGTGCTCCCTCTTGTGGTTTCTAGTGGTATGGCTGCTCCTTGGAGTTAGCTGTCATCAGCTGCCTCCACTTATCTTCTCTTCTGCTCGGCTATTTAGGTCTGGCTCTGTCTTCAGCCAGTGCCACTTGCAAATGGTTTCTGGTTGGATTCACATCTCTTTGGAGTTCCCTGTTATACTGACCAGTTCAGCTAAGCTAAGTTTTTGCTTGCTCTTTTCTGTCCATAGATTGTGGACTTATCCATTCTGTGCTTTCTATGTTTGTCCAGCTTATCAGTGTGAATTTATTCTGTCTTGCTGGAAGCTCTGGGAGGCAGATTTGCCCTCCACACCTTTAGTCAGGTGTGGAGTTTTTTTTGGAAACTCTGCGTGGATTTTTGTAGTGTTTTATACTGACCGCACAGTATTCCATCCTGTCCTATCTATTTAGCTAGACTGGCCTCCTGTGCTCATCCTGGTTTAATTCTGTGTATGTCTTTTCCCTCTCCACTCACAGTCATTATTTGTGGGGGGCTAATCTATCCTTTGGGGATTTTCTCTGAGGCAAGATAGTTTTCCTGCTTCTTTCTTTGGGGGTAGTTAGCTCTTAGGCTGTGACGAGATGCCTAGGGAGAGTTAGGAGCATTCCACGGCTACTTCTAGTGTTGTGTTGAGCTTAGGGACTGCGGTCAGTACAGTTACCACGTCCTTGAGAGCTCGTTCCATGCTGCTCCTAGACCACCGTATCATAACAGGGTAGTAAAAGACTTAATTCATCCGGTAATACTGGGGCGGGATTTTTCACTACTTTGAAACTTGTGGCAAAAGGGAGCTGTACAGAGTATCCTGGACAAAAGCCAGATTCCTCTGGAAGAGGCTCTGTCAAAAGTAAAAGCGGAGGAATTTAACCATGTGTCCTTACTGGAGAGGAGGACAAGACGGAGACAGAGGAGTCAATCTTCCCTGAGTTAGAAGAACTTGAAGAGAACTTTGGGACTGCCCAACTTAGAGATCTGACATTGAAAGGGGCATTTGATAATCTTATCATATGTAATGGTTTGCTCAAGAGCTGGAGGCTAACACCAGGTTCCTTCACTTTGCAGTCAATGGTGATTTGTTGATTCGGGTGACCAAATTGAGTGGAAGGTGAGATAGTGGAGCAGCTTTTAGTTCCAGATCCCTACTGGCAGAGGGTTTTAGACATGGCCCATTCGCAAGTTTTTTGGGGGCACTTCTGAAGCCCCTTAGTTCCATTGCTGGTGATAGAGGTCCCCTTTGAGAGGATTGCCATGGACCTACTAGGTCCCCTAGTTAAACCTGCACACAGGCGTCAGCACATCCTAGTGGTCATAGACTACAAGACCTGGTACCTGGAAGCGGTGCCATGGAGGAACTCTTCGGCTAAGAGTATCGCCCGGGAGCTAGTCCATTTGTTTGCTAGGACCGGCTTGCCTAAAGAGATTTTGATGGACCAGGGTAACCCCTTTATGAGCATAGTGTTGAGGGAGCTGTGTAGAGTCCTCCAGATTGCACAGCTGCGAACCTCGGTTTACCATCGGCAGACCGATGGCCTGGTGGAGCGCTTCAATAAGACCTTGAAGGCCAAGCGCAAGAGGGTAATTGAGCAGGATGGTCTAGATTGCGACTATCTGCTTCCATTTCTGCTATTTTCCATTAGAGAAGTTCCACAAGCCTCCACTGGCTTCTCGCCATATGAGCTCCTGTACATCCCCAAGGAAACCTGGGAAGTCAAGGTCACCATGCACCAGATTATCATTGAGCATGTTACAGTTGCAGAAGAGGATGGCACATGTGATGCCTGTCATAAAGGAACATCTCCAGGCACAGGAGGCACAGACAAGGGTATACAACCGATCAATGAGGCTAAGGCAATTGCAGCCCAGGGACTACGTGCTAGTGCTTATCCCCACGGTGGAGTGTAAATTCCTGGACAAATGGCAAGGCCCATGTGAGTTTGTGGAAAAGCTCAGTGACCTGAATTACAAGGTACACCAGCCCGGTCACAGGAAGCTGCACCAGGTGTACCATGTGAACTTGCTCAAACCATGACGAGACTTGGAATCGCTGGAAGCTCCTTGCCTGGGGGCCCATCCTGATGCCAAGGTGGAGGAGATCACTATTGCTGAGACACTAACGCTGGCCCAGAAGCAACAGTGTAGAGAACTGCTGCAGCAGAACAGTGACGTGTTCTCGGAGGTACCAGGGCACACACAGGTCATTGAACATGACGTGTTAACATAGCCACATGTAAGGGTGAACCTCAAGCCCTATAGAATCCCGAAGCACAGCGGGAGATAATATCATAGGAGCTGAAGATAATGCTGGACCTTGGAGTGATAGAGGTGTCAAAAAGTGGATGGTTGTGTCCCATCGTCCCCGTGCTGAAGCCCGACAGCAGGTGGAGATTTTGTAAAGACTACCGCAAGCTCAATGAGGCATCCAGTTTTAATGCATTTCCGATGCCCCGCATGGATGAACTAATTGAGCGAATAGGGCCCGCAAGTTACATCACAACCTTCAACCTGACGAAGAGGTACTTGCATATCCCCATGTCCCAGAGTGCCATGGAGAAGATGGCCTTCTTGCTGCCGGATGGTTGTATCCAGTTCACCAGAATGCCCTTCAGACTGCAGGGAGCCCCAACTAATTTTGAGAGATGATGGATCGGATCTGGTCTCCAGATAAGTAGTATGCCACAGCCTACCTTGATGACATTGTGGTCTTCAGCCCTGACTGGAGTAGTCATCTACCAAAGGTATAGGCGATCCTGGATGTGTTTAAAAAAAAGCTGGGCTCACCGGAAACTTGAAAAAGTGTGCCATAGGGAATAAAGAGGCCAAGTACTTAGGCTACATCATTCGTAGAGGCGAAATCAAGCCACAGTTAAACAAGATCAAGGCAATTCAGAAGTGGCCTCAACCTCTTCAGAAGAAGCAAGTGAGGGCATTTCTTAGAATTATGGGATATTACCGGCAGTGTATCCCAAGTTTTGCCATAATTGCCACATCATTAACAGATCTCCTTAAGGGCACCAAGTCGACAATGGTGAAATGGACTACTGACACAGAGGTGGCATTTCAGGCGCTTAAGCAATCTCTGTGCAAACATCCAGTTCTGGTCGCAAAGAATTTGTGGTCCAGACGGATACTTCAGAAGTCAAGTTGTGAGCTGTCCTGTCTCAGGAAATGGGGAAGATCATCCCATCCTGTGTCTGAGCCGGAAACTCTCTTCCGGCGAGAAAAGCTATGTGATTGTGAGGAGAACTTAAGGAAAACTTAGGTAAGAAAGTGAAAGAACTGGGAGCACAGGTGATCTTCTCTTCAATCCTTCCAGTAGAAGGCCATGGAACAAAGAGGTGGAATACGATTCTGCAGGTGATCAACTGGCTACGTTGATGGTGCAATCAGCGAGGATTTGGATTTCTGGATCACGGAGTGAATTACCTATATGATGGACTACTTGCTAGAGATGGGGTGCACCTTACGAAGACTGGAAAACATGCATTTGGAAGTCGCCTTGCTACACTCATCAGGAGAGCTTTAAACTAGAACAATGTAGGAAGGGAAGCAAAAGGCCAGAAAAAGCCATACATCTGACAAATACTCACAGAAGAAAAAACCCCCATTGCATATTTAATATGCCAAAAGTGGGGATACTAAGTAGTATCAACCCACATTCACAGTATTTTATTGACTCCGTAATGTAACTATATAAATAGGAGAAAAACTGGAGTAACCAATAAATAAGTAAGAAAGTACAACATTTATTTAAAAAAAATCAAAGAAAAACACATATAATAAAATTGTCAATCAGGACAAGGACACGGAAGTACATACAGTAGTGAGGTGCACATGGGAGTTCAGAGGTAGTACATCTATCTGATTTACATTTGAATGCTTGTCCATGTGCTAGGTAAGTAGAGCCAAAAATAAGGCACAATAAATAAAGCCCAAGTATTGTATAGCAATGTGGGGATCCACAGAAGCAGTGGGAGCTCTATAGCAAGGTTTAAAGCCAAAAGTAAGGCAAAAAGAAAAAAGGTCAGGGTAAATCAACATAGCTCAAGCCCAGCTGGAGATCCGCAGAGTAAAGGGACTGTATCATAAATTAAGGGCAAAACTTACCAGGCCCAGTGCACTCATCATGCGCAAAACTTGCTGCACACAACTTGCTAGACTAACCTGTCACATGCAACTCGACACACAAAAAGTTGCTACACGCATGTTGCCACACAAAACTCATCTCACAAAAGTCGCTACATGCATGTCGCCACACGCAACTCAACACACACAACTTTACAAACGAAACTCGCCCTAAAACACACACAAGTCTGGTATTATCCTTCAAAAATAAAAATCTGATTAATAAGCAGACAAACTACAAGAGCAACAAATGTACCATATAGGAAATACGGCAGCTGTCAGTCACATGACCTGTCTATTATGTGTATGTGTGAGCTAATATATACTGCCAATGGGAGGGCTTCCTGTTGCCTGGGGATTTATCAAGCTGCCAATTTAGCTTACAAATACTGAGGTAAAAATACTGAGCAAATAACATGTGAACGAGGTCTAATACAGGAAGAGATGACACACAGGTATATACTATATACAGGGGAGATGACACACAGGTATATACTATATACAGGACAGATGACATACAGGTATATACTATATACAGGAGGAGATGACACACAGGTATATACTATATACAGGAGCAGATGACCTACAGGTATATACTATATACAGGAGGAGATGACATACAGGTATATGCTATATATAGAAGATGACATACAGGGGAGATGACACACAGGTATATACTATATACAGGATGGGAAGACATACAGGTATATACTATATATAGAAGGAGATGACATACAGTTATATACTATATATAGGAGGAGATGACATACAGGTATATACTATATACAGGGGAGATGACACACAGCAGGTATATACTATATACAGGGGAGATGACATACAGGTATATACTATATACAGGAGATGACATACAGGTGTATACTATATATAAGGGAGATGACAAACATGTATATACTGAGGTGAAAATGAGAGGTGTGAGGTGAAAATGAAAAGGTGTGAGTGCAAAATGTGATGAGTTAGGGAAAATAGTGGAGTGATCGGAAAATGACAGATGTGAGGTCGAAATGACAAGTGTTAGGGGGGAATGAGAGGAGTGAGGGAGAAAATGAGAGATGTGAGGGGGAAAATGAAAGATGTGATTGGAAAAATGAGAGGCGTGATGGGACAATAAGAGAAGTGAGGTGCTATAACTAATCACAGATATTTACTATGCCCAGGCAACGCCGGGCTCTTCAGCTAGTCTAAATAATAAAAATATTGGTGAAAGAAAAACCAATCACAAACTAAAATGTTTCTATATGAATGCACAAAGCATGGGCAACAAACAAGGAAAACTGGAACTACTAACGCAGGAAAAAATATGATGTCATTGGAATCACTGAAACTTGGTGGGACGATACACATGACTGGAATACAAGGCTAGAAGGATACAGCTTATTTGCAAGAAAGACTTGATAAACCAGGAGGAGGTGTCACATTGTATATTAGAAAAGCGTATATCTGCACAGAGATTGAAGCTTCAGAGACTGGGAGTTATGTGGAAAATGTTTGGGTAAAAATACAAGGACAGAACAATGGAAAGGACACCATTGTAGGCATTTACTACAGGCTGCCTGTGCAAGCTGAAGGTGTGAATGAACTCTTTATGCACCAAATGGCCAAGTTCTCAAAAAATATGACATAGTGGTCATGGGAGATTTCAACTATCCAGAGATTTGTTGGGAATCTCTCTCAGGCAAAACTAACAAGTCAAACAAATTATTATCCTCTCTTGCTGACAACTTTATCTTCAAAAATGTAGGAGAGAAAACAAGGGGATCTGCTACCTTGGATCTAATCCTTATAAACAGGGAGGAAATGGTTGAGGAGGCAAGAGTGGCTTGGACCCTAGGCGATAGCAACCATGCTATTTTCAAATTTTGGATAACTAGCGGAAAACCTGTGAAGTCTCAGACATCAAGGTTAGATTTCAGAAAGGCAGATCTTAAGGGAGTCAGAAAGAGAATTGGAGGGATCCGATAGCTGGATAACCTTAAGGACAAAATTTTCCAGGAAGGATGGGAAATCTTGAAAAATTAGATTCTCAAAGCACAATAATTAACAATTCCAAAAGGAGGGAAAAATAGGAAGCATTTAAGGAAACCAGGATGGAAGAACACAGGCAAAACTAACAAGTCAAACAAATTATTATCCTCTCTTGCTGACAACTTTATCTTCAAAAATGTAGGAGAGAAAACAAGGGGATCTGCTACCTTGGATCTAATCCTTATAAACATGGAGGAAATGGTTGATGAGGCAAGGTTGAGGAAGTAGCAACCATGCTAGAATTTTGGATAACTAGAGGATAACCTGTGAAGACTCAAACATCAAGGTTAGATTTCAGAAAGGGAGTCCGAAAGAGAATCAGAGGGATCCAATGGCTGGATATCCTTAAGGACAAAATTGTCCAGGAAGGATGGGAAATCTTGAAAAATTAGATTCTCAAAGCACAATCATTAACAATTCCGAAAAGAGGGAAAAATAGGAAGCATTTAAGGAAACCAGGATGGATGAACACAGAACTTAAACCCATGCTAAAAAGGAAGAAAGAAATGTTTATCAAATGGAAAGAGGGAGGCATATCTAAAGAATATAATGCTGTCTGCAGAACCTGCAGGGCACGAATCAGATTAACTTAACATGACAATGAATTAAGGCTTGCAAGAGATGTCAAAAGCAATAAAAAAGGATTTGGGGGATATGTCAAAAGTAAAAGAAAAGTCAAAGATGCTATAGGAATTTCACAGGATGAAAATGATGAAATGGTAAGAAAGGGTGTTGAGAAGGCCGAACTTTTAAATTCCTATTTTGCATCTGTTTTCTCTCAGAATGGAAATGTAACATCAACTAATTTTCACTGTCCTATTAAGGGAATAGAAGAATCCAGGACATCTATAAACAGAAAGATAGTGCAGAAACAACACTTACAGTAAATGAATTCAAGTCTCCAGGTCCAGATGAATTACACCCCAGAGTATTGAAGGAGATAGCAGAACATTTTTTTGAACCACTCTCCATAATCTTTGAAAATTCTTGGAGAGCAGGAGAAGTCCCAAAAGACTGAAGAAGAGCAAATGTTGTTCCTATCTTCAAAAAGGGGAAGAAAGTGGACCCAGGGAACTATAGGCTGGTGAGTCTGACGCCTATACCAGGAAAGATCTTTGAACAAATTATTAAACAACATGTACTGTATGTAAGTACCTGGATAAGAATGAAGTGAAATCTATAAAACGAACATTGACTTTTCCGCCATATTGTGACCATATGCAACTTTGATTGTCACAATACTCTGAGTGCCCCTCATATGACCTCAAGGCTGGGAAAATATTCAGAAAAGTTCCCACGCTCGAGGTCATATGAGGACATCCAGCAGAGGGTGCATAACCGCGAATGAAGGTAACTACAGGTCATTGACCTACTTTCCATTCATTCACTGGGTATTTACAGGCACAAGCACAGCTGCATTATAGCAGAGCTCCTGCCTGTAAAATAATTTAACCCCTTCAGATGGATTTACATCGTGGGACATATCGACGGAAGGTATGAGATATTGTTGGTTTATTATTTTTAATTTCTTAAAGGTCGAGGGTCTTCAGGTGGATTGAGAGTGGAATAAAATATTACAGGAACCTGTGTGTTTAGTTCATTAAAATACTTTGCAATATTGTGTGTGTGTTTTTTTAACCATTTCATGCTATTGGATTAATAATGGATAGGTGTCATAATTGACGCCTCTCCATTATTAATCTGGCTTAATGTCACCTTACAATAGCAAGGTGGCATTAACCCTTCATTACCCCATATCCCACCGCTACACGGGAATGGGAAGAGAGTGGCCAAGTGCCAGAATAGGCGCATCTTCCAGATGTGCCTTTTCTGGGGTGGCTAGGGGCAGATGTTTTTAGTCAGGGGGGGGGGCAATAACCATGGACCCTCTCCAGGCTATTAATATCTGCCCTCAGTCACTGGCTTTACTACTCTGGCGGAGAAAATTGCGCGGGAGCCCACGCCAATTTTTTCCACCATTTAACCCTTTAACCCCTTCATGACCCAGCCTATTTTGACCTTAAAGACCTTGCCGTTTTTTGCAATTCTGACCAGTGTCCCTTTATGAGGTAATAACTCAGGAACGCTTCAACGGATCCTAGCGGTTCTGAGATTGTTTTTTCGTGACATATTGGGCTTCATGTTAGTGGTAAATTTAGGTCAATAAATTCTGCGTTTATTTGTGATAAATACGGAAATTTGGCGAAAATTTTGAAAATTTCGCAATTTTCACATTTTGAATTTTTATTCTGTTAAACCAGAGAGTTATGTGACACAAAATAGTTAATAAATAACATTTCCCACATGTTTACTTTACATCAGCACAATTTTGGAAACAAAATTTTTTTTACTAGGAAGTTATAAGGGTTAAAATTTGACCAGCGATTTCTCATTTTTACAACGAAATTTACAAAACCATTTTTTTTAGGGACCACCTCACATTTGAAGTCAGTTTGAGGGGTCTATATGGCTGAAAATACCCAAAAGTGACACCATTCTAAAAACTGCACCCCTCAAGGTACTCAAAACCACATTCAAGAAGTTTATTAACCCTTCAGGTGCTTCACAGCAGCAGAAGCAACATGGAAGGAAAAAATGAACATTTAACTTTTTAGTCACAAAAATGATCTTTTAGCAACAATTTTTTTATTTTCCCAATGGTAAAAGGAGAAACTGAACCACGAAAGTTGTTGTCCAATTTATCCTGAGTACGCTGATACCTCAAATGTGGGAGTAAACCACTGTTTGCGCGCACGGCAGGGCTTGGAAGGGAAGGAGCGCCACTTGACTTATTGAATCAAAAATTGGCTCCACTCTTTAGCGGACACCATGTCACGTTTGGAGAGCCCCCGTATGCCTAAAAATTGGAGCTCCCCCACAAGTGACCCCATTTTGGAAACTACACGCCCCAAGGAACTTATCTAGATGCATAGTGAGCACTTTGAACCCCCAGGTGCTTCACAAATTGATCCGTAAAAATGAAAAAGTACTTTTTTTTCACAAAAAAATTCTTTTAGCCTCAATTTTTTCATTTTCACATGGGCATCAGGATAAAATGGATCCTAAAATTTGTTGGGCAATTTCTCCTGAGTACACCAATACCTCACATGTGGGGGAAAACCACTGTTTGGGCACATGGTAAGGCTCGGAAGGGAAGGAGCGCCATTTGACTTTTTGAATGAAAAATTATCTCCATCGTTAGCGGACACCATGTCGCGTTTGGAGAGCTCCTGTGTGCCTAAACATTGGCGCTCCCCCACAAATGACCCCATTTTGGAAACTAGACCCCCCAAGGAACTTATTTAGATGCCTAGTGAGCACTTTAAACCCTCAGGTGCTTCACAAATTGATCTGTAAAAATGAAAAAGTACTTTTTTTTCACAAAAAAAATTTTTCGCCTCAATTTTTTCATTTTCACATGGGCAATAGGATAAAATGGATCATAAAATTTGTTGGGCAATTTCTCCCAAGTACGCCGATACCTCATATGTGGGGGTAAACCACTGTTTGGGCACTCGGCAGGGCTCGGAAGGGAAGGCGCGCCATTTGACTTTTTGAATGGAAAATTAGCTCCAATTGTTAGCGGACACCATGTCGCGTTTGGAGAGCCCCTGTGTGCCTAAACATTGGAGCTCCCCCACAAGTGACCCCATTTTGGAAACTAGACCCCCCATGGAACTTATCTAAATGCATATTGAGCACTTTAAACCCCCAGGTGCTTCACAGAAGTTTATAACGCAGAGCCATGAAAATAAAAAATAATTTTTCTTTCCTCAAAAATGATATTTTAGCCTGGAATTTCCTATTTTGCCAAGGGTAATAGGAGAAATTGGACCATAAATGTTGTTGTCCAGTTTGTCCTGAGTACGCTGAAACCCCATATGTGGGGGTAAACCACTGTTTGGGCGCACGGCAGGGCTCGGAAGGGAAGGCACGCCATTTGGCTTTATAAATGGAAAATTAGCTCCAATCATTAGCGGACACCATGTCACGTTTGGAGAGCCCCTGTGTGCCTAAACATTGGAGATCCCCCAGAAATGACCCCATTTTGGAAACTAGTCCACCAAAAGAACTAATCTAGATGTGTGGTGAGGACTTTGAACCCCCAAGTGCTTCACAGAAGTTTATAACGCAGAGCCATGAAAATAAAAAAAAAAATTATTTTCTCAAAAATGATCTTTTAGCCTGCATTTTTTTATTTTCCCAAGGGTAACAGGAGAAATTTGACCCCAAAAGTTGTTGTCCAATTTCTCCTGAGTACGCTGATACCCCATATGTGGGGGTAAACCACTGTTTGGGCACATGTCGGGGCTCGGAAGTGAAGTAGTGACGTTTTGAAATGCAGACTTTGATGGAATGCTCTGTGGGCGTCACGTTGCGTTTGCAGAGCCCCTGATGTGGCTTAACAGTAGACACCCCCCACAAGTGACCCCATTTTGGAAACTAGACCCCGAAAGGAACTTATCTAGATGTGTGGTGAGCACTTTGAACCCCCAAGTGCTTCATAGAAGTTTATAATGCAGAGCCGTGAAAATAATAAATACGTTTTCTTTCCTCAAAAATAATTATTTAGCCCAGAATTTTTTATTTTCCCAAGGGTTACAGGAGAAATTGGACCACAAAAGTTGTTGTCCAGTTTCTCCTGAGTACGCTGATACCCCATGTGTGGGGGTAAACCACTGTTAGGGCACACGTCGGGGCTCAGAAGGGAAGTAGTGACTTTTGAAATGCAGACTTTGATGGAATGCGTTGCGTTTGCAGAGCCCCTGGTGTGCCTAAACAGTAGAAACCCCCCACAAGTGACCCCATTTTAGAAACTAGACCCCCCCAAGGAACTTATCTAGATATGTGGTGAGCACTTTGAACCCCCAAGTGCTTCACAGACGTTTACAACGCAGAGCCGTGAAAATAAAAAATCATTTTTCTTTCCTCAAAAATGATGTTTTAGCAAGCATTTTTTATTTTCACAAGGGTAACAGGAGAAATTAGACCCCAGTAATTGTTGCGCAGTTTATCCTGAGTATCCTGGTACCCCATATGTGGGGGTAAACCACTGTTTGGGCACACATCGGGGCTCGGAAGTGAGGGAGCACCATTTGACTTTTTGAATACGAGATTGGCTGGAATCAATGGTGGCGCCATGTTGCGTTTGGAGACCCCTGATGTGCCTAAACAGTGGTAACCCCTCAATTCTACCTCCAACACTAACCCCAACACACCCCTAACTCTAATCCCAACTGTAGCCATAACCCTAATCACAACCCTAACCACAACCCTAATTCCAACCCAACCCTAACCCTAAGGCTATGTGCCCACGTTGCGGATTCGTGTGAGATTTTTCAGCATCATTTTTGAAAAATCCGCGGGTAAAAGGCACTGCGTTTTACCTGCGGATTTTCCGCGGATTTCCAGTATTTTTTGTGCGGATTTCACCTGCGGATTCCTATTGAGGAACAGGTGTAAAACGCTGCGGAATCCGCACAAAGAATTGACATGCTGCGGAAAATACAACGCAGCGTTTCCGCGCTGTATTTTCCGCACCATGGGCACAGCGGATTTGGTTTTCCATATGTTTACATGGTACTGATGGAACACTGCTGCGAATCCGCAGCCAAATCCGCACCGTGTGCACATAGCCTAATTCTAAAGGTATGTGCACACGCTGCGGAAAACGCTGCGGATCCGCAGCAGTTTCCCATGAGTTTACAGTTCAATGTAAACCTATGGGAAACAAAAATCGCTGTACACATGCACTTCTTTGTGCGGATTCCGCAGCGGTTTTACAACTGCTCAAATAGAAAATCGCAGTTGTAAAACCGCAGTGAAATGCGCAGAAAAAACGCGGTAAATCCGCCATAAATACGCAGCGGTTTAGCACTGCGGATTTATCAAATCCGCAGCGGAAAAATCTGCAGAGGACCAGAATACGTGTGCACATACCGAAACCCTAACCCTAGCCCTAACCCTACCCCTAACCCTACCCCTAGCCCTACCCCTAGCCCTAACCCTACCCCTAGCCCTACCCCTAACCCTACTCCTACCCCTACCCCTAACCCTACCCCTAGCCCTACACCTAACCCTAATCCTAGCCCTAACCCTAACTCTACCCCTAACCCTACCCCTAATCCGATTCCAACATTAGTGGGAAAAAAAAAAATCTTTATTTTTTATTGTCCCTACCTATGGGGGTGACAAAGGGGGGGGGGTCATTTATTATTTTTTTTATTTTGATCACTGAGATATAATCTATCTCAGTGATCAAAATGCACTTTGGAACGAATCTGCCAGCCGGCAGATTCGGCGGGCGCACTGCGCATGCACCCGCCATTTTGGAAGACGGACGGACCCCGGCAGGATCGGTAAGTATGATGGGGTGGGGGGGAGCACGGGGAGGAGGGATCGGAGCATGGGGGGTGGATTGGAGCGCGGGAGGGGTGGAACGGAGCACGGGGGGGGGGGGTGGAACGGTGCACGGGGGGGTGGAACGGAGCACGGGGGGGTGGATCGGAGTGCAGGGGGGGTGATTGGAGCACGGGGAGGGTGATTGGAGCACGGGGGGAGCGGACAAAAGCACGGGGGGAGCCAGAGCACAGGACGGAGGGGAGCAGAGCTGTGTACTGGGGGGGCGATCGGTGGGGTGGGGTGGGGGCACATTATTGTTTCCAGCCATGGCCGATGATATTGCAGCATCGGCCATGGCTGGATTGTAATATTTCACCAGTTATAATAGGTGAAATATTACAAATCGCTCTGATTGGCAGTTTCACTTTCAACAGCCAATCAGAGCGATCGTAGCCACGGGGGGGTGAAGCCACCCACCCTGGGCTAAACTACCACTCCCCCTGTCCCTGCAGATCGGGTGAAATGGGAGTTAACCCTTTCACCCGATCTGCAGGGACGCGATCTTTCCATGACGCATATGCTGCGTCATGGGTCGGAATGGCACCGACTTTCATGATGCAGCGTATGCGTCAAAGGTTGGGAAGGGGTTAATTTAATAGCTAGACAGCCCAAATTTTGCACATACACACTACTAACATTAGTAGTGTGGAATATGCAAAAAAATGGGGATATGACATGGTTTACTGTATGTAAACCAGGTCTCATATCATGTCGGGTTTGTGAAGGAGATAGGAAAAGCCGGCAACTGAATTACCGGCTTTTCTATAGAACACACCGCTGCGTATTTCTCGCAAGTCACACTTCTGGTCCGTGTGTAATCCATATTTTTCTCGCCCCCATAGACTTTCATTGGCGTATTTTTTGCGCAATACGGTGACAAACGCAGCATGCTGCGATTTTCTACGGCCGTAGAAGACCATATAATACGGATCAGTAAAATACGGCTGATAGGAGCTGGGGCATAGAGAAGCATTGTACCGTATGCAATCCGTATTTTCAGCACCTCTCTTACGTCCGTAAAACACGGTAGTGTGACGTCGGCCTTAAAGGATGGTAGGAGTGGTCACCACCCACATCAGCTAACCCAGTAGTACTGCAGTAACGACAAGTTGCCAGCGGGGGAAAAACTGACATTAACCTATAATGGCCTAAAAGGAAAAAAGTTTAACTGAGAGGAATCAGATCTGCCACAAATCCAAAAATGGATCGTGACAGGCAGCTATGTGCTGAAGGAGTTAATCAGCCACAATAAGGGACCGGGTTTTATAGATGAGTATCAGAGATGGGCAGGATGCGTACTCACTATATCGCCATATCAAGGGAGTGGCTGGGAAGTTAAATGCTCAACCACTGGGTTTTTTCTCTGTGTTGTGGTTTAGAGAAGAAAGTCTCCAGATGTGGCTCCAGGAGGAGCTGAAGACATATGGTGGTCTGAGCGGCGAACCCCTCAGATATAAGGACATTCTGTGATTTATCTTTTCTTTTGCCATTATGCCATAAAGTCCATGTTTACTTTACTGAACCCTGCTACGGTTTATGCTGTTCCATGATAAACTAGCAGGTGAGTTACTTAACCCCTTAACCCCGGAGCTTTATTTGGTTTTGCGTTTTAGTTTTTCGCTTCCCTCCTTCCCAGAGACATAACTCTTTATTTCAATTCAAGATGGCCATGCGAGGGCTTTACTTTTGCGGGACAAGTTGTACTTTTGAACGACACCATTGGTTTTACCATGTCGTGTACTAGAAAACGGGGAAAAAATTCCAAGTGCGGTGAAATTGCAAAAAAAAGTGCAATCCCACACTTGTTTTTTGTTTGGCTTTTTTTTTTTTTGCTAGGTTCACTAAATGCTAAAACTGACCTGCCATTATGATTCTCCAGGTCATTATGAGTTCATAGACACCAAACATGTTTAGGTTCTTTTTTATCTAAGTGGTGAAAAAAATTCCAAACTTCGCTAAAAAAAGAAAAAAAAATTGCGCAAATTTTCTAAGACCAGTAGTGTCTACATTTTTCAGGATCTTTGGTCGGGTGAGGGCTTATTTTTTGCTTGCCAAGCTGATATTTTCATGATGCCATTTTGGTGCAGATACGTTCTTTTGATAGCCCGTTAATACATTTTAATGCAATGCCGCATCGACCAAAAAAACTTAATTCTGGCATTTTCAATTTTTTTTCTTGCTACGCCATTTAGCGATCAGGTTATTATTTTTTTTATAGATCGGACAATTCTGAACGTTGCATTACCAAATATGTGGGTTTTTTTTAAATTGTTTTATTTTGAATGGGGCGAGATGGGGGTGATTTAAACTTATATATATATATATATATATATATACATATATATATATATATATATATATTAACTTTTTTTAACTTTTGCCATGCTTCAATAGCCTCAATAGAAGCTGGCATAGCCTGATCAGCTCTGCTACATAGAGGCGATGCTCAGATTGCCCCTATGTAGCAGAATTACTGCATTGTTATGACCACAGGGTGGTGCTCACAGCAATCTGGCACCAACAACCATAGAGGTCTCCAGGAGACCTCTGGTTGCCATGTTGATGCACTGCTGACCCCAATCGCGTGACAAGGGTGAGCGGCGCGCATTTCTGGCCGTAAGCGCTTATTAAATTCCGAGGTCAGAGTTTGACAGCGGCATTTATCTAATCAATAGGCACAAGCAGATCGCGATTCTGCCCGTGCCTATTCCGGGCACATGTCAGCTGTTCAAAACACAGAGCAGAATGCTGCATGTGTATACCAGTAGTCACCATAGGTTTAGCTGGGGAGCCAGCAGTAACTACGCATACAGCATGATCCTGTGCAAGGTGCTGTGACCGGAGTCTCTACTGAGCAGTCAGTCCAGCGGCTGAGCCTGAATGGGAGACCACAGCACCAGACAAGGCTTGGGATCTATCCCATGCAGCAGAAAAATCCTGGTACCTAACACATATACAGCACTGCTACATCCATAGTACACATATACAGCTCTGCTACATTCATAGTACCGTATAAGCCGAGATTTTCAGCCCAAATTTTTGGGCTGAAAGTGCCCCTCTCGGCTTATACTCGAGTCACGGTGGGTGGCAGGGTCGGCGGGTGAGGGGGAGAGGGCGCTGAGGCATACTTACCTAGTCCCGGCGATCCTGGCGCTGCCCCTGCCTTCCCACGGTCTTCGGGTGCTGCAGCTCTTCCCCACTTCAGCGGTCACGTGGGACCGCTCATTAGAAAAATGAATATGGACTCCACTCCCATAGGGGTGGAGCCGCATATTCATTTCTCTAATCAGCGGTAACGGTGACCGCTGATAGAGGAAGAGGCTGCGGCACCCGGAGACCATCTGTCCGGGAGAAGGAGCGGGACGCCGGGAGCAGTTAAGTATGTCATATTTACCTATCCCCGTTCCACACGCCGGGCGTCGCTCCATCTTCCCGGCGTCTCTCCGCACTGACTGTGCAGGTCAGAGGGCGCGATGACGCATATAGTGTGCGCGGCACCCTCTGCCTGATCAGTCAGTGCAGAGAGACGCCGGGACCGGACGCCGGGAGCTGCAATCAAGAGAGGTGAGTATGGCTTTTTTTTTATTATTGCAGCAGCAGCAGCAGCAGCAATGGCACAGCTTTCTATGGTACATCAATGGGGCAATAATGAACGGTGCAGAGCACTATATGGCAGAGCTATGGGGCAAAAATGAACAGTGAGAATGAAAGAGGAATCCAGCTCAGGAAAGTATATAAAATCAAAAGTTGTATCATGGTCGTCCTTCCGTTCATTGGATATTGCTGATTTTTGACATGCAGTGTTTCCTCTTTTTTAAAATAATTTGGAATAAAAACTTTTGATTTTATATACTTTCCTGAGCTGGATTCCTCTTTCATTCTCATCGTTTCCAGAGAGCCTTGGCAGAAGCTCTTTCCGTGCTCGGACTGAATAAATCCCATGGAAATTACTCAAAAAGGGTGAGCTGAAATTTTGTGTGTTTTTCCAATAATGAACAGTGCAGAGCACTATATGGGGCACAGGTATAGGACAAAAATGAACGGTGCAGAGCACTATATGGCACAGCTATGGGGCAATAATGAACGGTGCAGAGCATTGTATATGGGGCACAGCTTTATATGGAGCATCTATGGGGCAATTTTGAACTGGATGGAGCATTATATGGGGCTCCTGATTCAATATGGATATTCAAAAACACTTAACCTACTGATGTCTCAATTAATTTTACTTTTATTGGTATCTATTTTTATTTTTGACATTTACCGGTAGCTGCTCCATTTTCCACCCTAGGCTTATACTCGAGTCAATAAGTTTTCCCAGTTTTTTGTGGCAAAATTAGGGGGGTCGGCTTATACTCAGGTCGGCTTATACTCGAGTATATACGGTATGTGGATACAGAAAGTATTCAGGTTTCATTGCAGCCATTTGGTAAATTCAAAAAAGTTCATTTTTTCTCAGTAACATACACTCTGCACCCCATCATGACTAAAAAAACTGAAATGTAGTAATTTTTGCATATTTATTAAAAAAGAAAAAGTGAAATATCACATGGTCATAAGTATTTATATGGCTCATTATTGAGAAGCACCTAGTACAGCCATGAGTCATGAGAATGATGCAACAAGTTTTTCACCCCTGGATTTGGGGATCCTTTGCCATTATTCCTTGCAGATCCTCTCCAGTTCCATCAGTTTGGATGGTGAACGTTGGTGGACAATCATTTTCAGGTCTCTCCAGGGATGCCCAGTGATGCCCAATTGGGTTTAGGTCAGGGCTCTGGCTGGGCCAGTCTAGAATGGCCACAGAGTTGTTCTGAAGCCACCCCTTTGTTATCTTAGCTGTGTGCTTAGGGTCATAGTCTTGTTGGAAGCTGAACCTTCGGCCATGTCTGAGGTCCAGGATGTCTGTACTTGGCCTCATTCATTTTTCCTTCATTGACAACCAGTCATCCTGTCCCTGCAGCTGAAAAACACCCCCATAGCATGATGCTGCCACCACCATGTTTAACTGTTGGGATTGTATTGGGCAGGTGATGAGCAGTGCCTGGTTTATCCACACATACTGCTTAGAAGTAGCACCAAAAAGTTCTATCTTCGTCTCATCAGACCATGGAATCTTATTTCTCATAGTCTGGGAGTTCTTCATGTGTTTTTTTTTTTTAGCAAAGTCTATGCGGGCTTTCATACACTGTGTGCAGAATTATTAGGCAAGTTGTATTTTAGAGGATTATTTTTATTATTGATCAACAACTTTGTTCTTAATCAACCCAAAAGACTCATAAATATCAAAGCTTAATATTTTTGGAAGTTGGAGTGGGTTTTTTTTTAGATTTGGCTATCTTAGGAGGATATCTGTTTGTGCAGGTAACTATTACTGTGCAGAATTATTAGGCAACTTAATAAAAACCAAATATATTCCCATCTCACTGGTTTATTTTCACCAGGTAAACCAATATAACTGCACAAAATTTAGAAATAAACATTTCTGACATACAAAAACTAAATCCAAAACAATTAGAGACCAATATAGCCACCTTTCTTTATGATGACACTCACCAGCCTTCATCCACAGATTCTGTCAGTTGCTTGATCTGTTTACGACCAACATTGCGTGCAGCAGCCACCACAGCCTCCAGACATTGTTCCGAGAGGTGGACTGTTTTCCCTCCCTGTAGATCTCACATTTTATGAAGGGCCACAGGTTCTCTATGGGGTTCAGATCAGGTGAACAAGGGGGCCATGTCATTATTTTTTCTACTTTGAGACCTTTACTGGTCAGCCACGCTGTGGAGTAGTTGGAGGCATCTGATGGAGCATTATCCTGCATGAAAATCATGTTTTTCTTGAACGATACCCCTTTATGTGTACAGTATATAATATAGGAGGAATGTGTACTGGGAACAAAGGTATCCGATGCACACAGTGTAGGCAAATAGGTTTCCCCGAAGACAGCAATGTAGTGTGTGCACCTGACCTGAGCCATTACAGATCTATGCAAGTCAGGTTCACACTGCGCCCCAAAGTTTCGCTGTTTATTAGATTCTATGTCCAAACCTTTAGCTATCACCGTCTGATGGCTGGAAAGAGAAAGCCAAAGGGACAGATGTGGTTCGCGGGCCACAATTTGCCAATATCTACTCTAGAGAATCGAGTACTTTTGCTCTTTACATAAACAACTCAATGGACACTGTGTAACAGTTCTTTTTCCCTAGGGAAACTGAGTAATCATTCCCAGGTTCCCCACAAATTGCTGAACATTGAAACCACATGACAGACGACGTTTTTAATCTTGAATATAAATTTTCTTCCAATACAAAAATATACATTTACATAGAAATTCTTCTTAGTCCTTTTCATTTTTATATTTTACCGATTTTAGATGAATGACATTTTTCTGGATAAAGTTATTGATTGAAGGTTGATTTATTCAAGAATTGTCACAAATGGTTTATTCGCATTGTAGCACTTCAGATACTTTATTTAAAACTATGCCAGAACAAAAAAATATATTCAAAAGATGGAGTCAAAACCAAATGTCACATTCTCGTCTTACAAGAAACTACGAGATAAAAGTTAGCAGCTTTTGTAGTATTTTCTTTTATTCTTTCACAATGCGAAATTCCTTCAAACTGTTTAGAGCAAGAAGTCACCGACTTAATCGAAAAAATAAATGCCCTCGAGGTCCTGTTTAGGTTTTATTATCAAGCCATTATCTGCAAGTTTAACCTAAGGTTCTAAATTAGGATACAAAATTCCTTTAAGAAATTTAAGATGTTCTTCAGTTGGCAACCTTGCTGATCCCAGAGTAAAATAACTAAAGCTCATGGTATTGGAAAACCTGTGAAATGTCTATGAATGTAGCTTAGCTGGAAGAACTTGGTCAAAGTTTTGCTCTCATGTGTGTATCATCACACAAGGTTGAGGCTTCATAAATGAAGAACTCGACCCTTGAAAGGAGATTTAAGATTGATAAAGGTTTGGTTCCCAGGACCATGGGAGCAATTATAATCATAGCAGCCATAGTAACTGCTACGAGGCCAGAGGTTGAGTGGTCCACAAAGGTACAAGAACAATGTAGGAAATAATATATAGGTGGATCTTTGCTATTTTGTTGGCTCTCCTGACTTATGGCACCTTTGCCAGAATTGAATAAATTCCTTTATTTTAGGTGGTGGGGCACATCTCATTTACAATGGGACCTTGAGTTATGGATTAACCCTGACAATATTACTTTACAGATGTGTCCTTCCCTTACCGTTCTTTTCAGAGATGAGCGGAAATACATTTTGCAATGCTCTGTCCAGGGATGTTTATCAATAATAATAATAAATTTAATTTCTATAACACCAACACATTCTGCAGCATTTTACATTTTAGAGGGGACTTGTACCTATAGTAAGTACAGAGTAACACATAAATCAGATACACAAAGGAGTGAGTACCCTACTCGCAAGCTTACAATCTATGAAGAAATAGGGGAGATACGAAAGGTGGATGGTGAAAAATGTTTGTATTGTACAATCAAGCAATTAATAAAATACATAGGGGGATTCACAATGCTGCATGAACCAGTCATCACTCAGTAGCAGTACAAGCACGGACACAGAGAGCTGATAAGTGATAGAGGGTCCGTGAACCAATGTTACGAGCGTCTAGATTTTGAAGAACGTTTTGAATGGGCAAAACAGGGATAGTTAGATAAGTGTAGTGAGGTGATAGACCAGTCTAAAGAAATGCATTTTTAGAACACGCTTAAAACTGTGGATATTGGAGATTAATTGAATTGTCCTGGGTAGTGCATTCTAATGAATTGGTGCAGCACGTGAGAAGTCTTGGAGATGGGAGTGGGAGGTTCAAATTATAGAGGATGTTAGTCTTAGGTCATTAGCGTGGTGAACCATGGAGCGCTTTGTGGGTGACAGTGATAAGTTTGTATTGAAATCTGTAGTGACTTAGTCACTCTAATACCCATGTTTATGATATATGTGGCCACCCAGTGGTTGTGATGTGCATTTCGTCCTGACAAAGGTTTTGTTAGCATGTTGTGCTAATATATTAAGTTTGTGTCAGTGCTTAAAAGGGTTGTCCGGTCTTAAGCTACAAGTCCGCAGACTTGTGAATCCTCACATCATGCACACTGCACCCTGTGACGAATCCTCGATGCTGGGGCCAGGAGCAGTCCGTCATGTGACCGCAGGTACGGTATGTGATTTGCATACTTCCAGCCACATTCCGATTAGACAGTGTCCAGCCTTGCTCAATACACTTGCAGTGAGCGACTTGTCTAGTCGGCATATGACCACATGTATGCAAATCACATACTCCATTCCCAGAGTCAGCATCGGTGAATCCTCACAGCGCGTGATCAGCCTAGTTGATGAAAAAGCATTTGATGAGAACTCATGGCCCTACATTTATTCCAGCCTCATCAGATGTAACTTGCCCCTAGTTTCTCATCTTCCTTTAAAACACTAGCTAAAGGGTGTATACCAACCTGACCATCAATGGAAGAAACATTTACAAAATCAACCACTTCCGAGGCACTAGACTGGGCTGCCCCCTATAACTGCTATTGCTTAATCTATCCATAAATCCCCTACTCTAACACGCTGAAAGACATGGTCTTTATCCCCATGGCACAATGGGTCAGCGGGTTAAAGTGGCAGACTTTGCCAACAATTTGCTTTTGAAGCTCTCCTCCTAAAGGCAGATATGGACAAATGTGAAGGACTGATCTTGAAGGCCGCAAATTGACCGACCTGGACAAAGTCAAGACTGCATAAATTAACATTTTCTTCTTAGTGCTATCTGGAGGATATCTGCGAGGATTTACTTTGAAAATAATTTCGAATCCACTCATTCTACCATGAGGAATTTTCTGCTCACCTTCATAGATAAGGCAAACCTCATTAAAATTAAAGAGTAATTTGGGGAGTTCTGTCTTATGCAGGTGCTCCCTGTTTCTCTACCAATTCTTCGTATGGGGAAATAAAAAACTAAAACTCTCCTTCAAA
Source organism: Ranitomeya imitator (assembly GCF_032444005.1). Lineage (NCBI taxonomy): Eukaryota > Metazoa > Chordata > Amphibia > Anura > Dendrobatidae > Ranitomeya > Ranitomeya imitator. Next base: position 779,790,944 of record NC_091284.1, read on the forward strand.
ATTCTGAAACAAATTAGGTTACACTGTGGTTTCATCTTCCCAGATATTCGCTTCTTAAACCTAGCATGCCTACTTCGAATAACAAGTGATTGGATTCATAATACCCCATACTACACTGATACCCAGATAGTTTGAACCTACTCTCCCTTATTCTCCCTGTCTAAACTATTAAGCCCTCCAATATGGAGATCTTCCACCATCATGTACATAGAAAGCTGAGCTGTGGGCTCTGATTCTATTACAACTACTGCACCCAATAAACTAAGTGAAACATCATTGGGTTCAGGGTCTCTTTTCCTATATTATGCTGCTGTCAGCAACAATTTATTAATTGTTATTTCAATTAAGAATTCCCTACCATTGTTTCTTTAATCTTAATTCCGGTCTGCTTTTTTTTTTTACTACCAATGACGTATTGATTGAGAATCCCAAATGTGTACTGGGATACTCAAATGGGACAACATTGGGGGAACGGGGCTGTGGTCACCCTGAAATGAATCGTCAGTGTTGTCCGTTTCAGAGGCTCGGATAATTCCTGTTCTACTGAGCGTGTGCGAATTGTCAATTCTGACATATCATCATATCTGAACATAGGAAAATAATGAAATCTTGATTTCCAGATATTCAGATCCAAATCTCCTCTAAATAAAAAAATGTGTCAATGCAAAAGTGATATAAACTGGGCATTAAAAGACCTCCAGACCAGTTCACACTAGGTCAGGGCATCTGGCCTCAACCAGGCCCAGGACATCTCTGTGCATAAGCGTCCTAAGGTCTCGAAGTTGTGATATCATGCCATGCGCCGCCACCTTATTAAGTCCTGGGCTAGTGTGAAGAGGTCTAGGGTTTTAGCATGTGGCGGTGGAAGAAGAGGCACTGAGGACAGCAAGCAGTGGGAGTGATGGTGAGGAGTGGAGGTGAGTATTAAGTTATTTTGTTTTTTTTTCTACATTTTACTTTTATTATTCTCTGGGGTCTCTCCAGAGCCCAAGACCATAATAAGGGACATTTAATTTGCAGAAAATATATTTGCTACAAATCGAATTTCCTGGTAAAATCAGGGCAATTTTGCAAATTTGAATCCGCTCATCTCTAGTTATATATTACATTTCCATCCACGGAAGTTGTATATAACTTATATTACTTATGATTTGAATCTGCTGTTTCTCCGTAGTATACAGAGTTCCTCAAGTTTTTTTTACTAGTGCGAAGATCAACTTTTGATAAAAGACCAAAAAAGTCTATTTTGACATTAATAAATCTTATAGTTCACTATAAAATGTGCTTGCTTTTTCTTTCCGGAGTTGGATACTATATCTTTTTGGAGACTAAATGTTCAGAGTTTTTCACTCACTATCAATATAACCTTTAATTGAATGAAATAACTATAGTGTTGACAGATCTAAAAAATATTCTATAATATATTTTCAAGGCCAGATAAAGGGTGCATAGAATATGGAGTAGTTTATTTATAGGATCCCCAAACTTTAGCCCCTTTACCCCCAAGGGTGGTTTGCACGTTAATGACCGAGCCAATTTTTACAATTCTGACCACTGTCCCTTTATGAGGTTATAACTCTGGCACGCTTCAACGGATCCCGGTGATTCTGACACTGTTTTCTCGTGACATATTGTACTTCATGTTAGTGGTAAAATTGCTTTGATATTACATGCGTTTATTTGTGAAAAAAATGGAAATTTTGTGAAAATTTTGAAAATTTCGCAATTTTCCAACTTTGAATTTTTATGCAATTAAATCACAGAGATATGTCACACAAAATAATTAATAAGTAACATTTCCCACATGTCTACTTTACATCAGCACAATTTTGGAACCAAAATTTTTTTTTGTTAGGGAGTTATAAGGGTTAAAAGTTGACCAGCAATTTCTCATTTTTCTAACACCATTTTATTTTAGGGACCACATCACATTTGAAGTCATTTTGAGGGGTCTATATGATAGAAAATACCCAAGTGGGACACCATTCTAAAAACTGCACCCCTCAAGGTGCTCAGCAATTTTTGCAATGTTTAAATAAAAATTAACATTTAACTTTTTTTCACAAATAATTTACTTCAGCTCCAATTTGTTTTATTTTACCAAGGGTAACATGAGAAAATGGACCGTAAACGTTGTTGTACAATTTGTCCTGAGTACGCCGATACCCCATATGTGGAGGTAAACCACTGTTTGGGCGCATGACAGTGCTCAGAAGCGAAGGTGCGCCATTTGACTTTTCAATGCAAAATTGACTGGAATTGAGATGGAACGCCATTTTCACAAAAATTATCTTTTTGCCCCAAATTTTTTATTTTCCCTATGGTAAGAGAAGAAATTGGACCACAAAAGTTGTTGTACAATTTGTCCTGAGTATGCTGATACTCCATATGTGGGAGTAAACCACTGTTTGGGCGCATGGGAGTGCTCGGAAGGGAAGGAGCGCCGTTTGACTTTTCAATGCAAAATTGACAGGAATTGAGATGGGACGCCATGTTGCGTTTGGAGAGCCACTGATGTGCCTAAACATTGAAACCCCCCACAAGTGACACTATTTTGGAAAGTAGACCCCCTAAGGAACTTATCTAGATGTGTGGTGAGCACTTTGACCCACCAAGGGCTTCACAGAAGTTTATAATGCAGAGCCGTAAAAATAAAAAATCATTTTTTTTCACAAAAATTATCTTTTCGCCTCCAATTTTTTATTTTCCCAAGGGTAAGAGAAGAAATTGGACCCCAAAAGTTGTTGTACAATTTGTCCTGAGTACGCTGATACCCTATATGTGGGGGTAAACCACTGTTTGGGCACATGGGAGAGCTCGGAAGGGAAGGAGCGCCGTTTGACTTTTCAATGCAAAATTGACAGGAATTGAGGTGGGACACCATGTTGCGTTTGGAGAGCCACTGATGTGCCTAAACATTGAAACCCCCCACAAGTGACACCATTTTGGAAAGTAGACCCCATAAGGAACTTATCTAGATGTGTGTTGAGCACTTTGACCCACCAAGGGCTTCACAGAAGTTTATAATGCAGAGCCGTAAAAATAAAACAAAAATTTTTTCCCACAAAAATTATTTTTTAGCCCCCAGTTTTGTATATTTTCGAGGGTAACAGGAGAAATTGGACCCCAAAAGTTGTTGTCCAATTTGTCCTGACTGCGCTGATACCCCATATGTGGGGGGGAACCACTGTTTGGGTGCATGGGAGGGCTCAGAAGGGAAGGAGCGCCATTTGGAATGCAGACTTAGATGGAATGGTCTGCAGGCGTCACATTGCGTTTGCAGAGCCCCTAATGTACCTAAACAGTAGAAACACCCCACAAGTGACACCATTTTGGAAAGTAGACCCCCTAAGGAACTCATCTTGATGTGTTGTGAGAACTTTGAGCCCCCAAGTGTTTCACTACAGTTTATAACGCAGAGCCGTGAAAATAAAAAATCTTTTTTTTCCCACAAAAATTATTTTTTAGCCCCTAGTTTTGTATTTTCCCGAGGGTAACAGGAGAAATTGGACCCCAAAAGTTGTTGTCCAATTTGTCCTGAGTACGCTGATACCCCATATCTTGCGGTAAACTCCTGTTTGGGCACACAGGAGAGCTCGGAAGGGAAGGAGCACTGTTTTACTTTTTCAACGCAGAATTGGCTGGAATTGAGATCGGACGCCATGTCGCGTTTGGAGAGCCCCTGATGTGCCTAAACAGTGGAAACCCCCCAATTATAACTGAAACCCTAATCCAAACACACCCCTAACTTTAGCCCCAACCCTAACTGTAGCCTTAACCCTAGCCCCAACCCTAACCCTAGCCCTAACCCTAGCCCTAACCCTAACCCTAGCCCTAACCCTAGCCCTAGCCCTAACCCTAGCCCTAACCCTAGCCCTAACCCTAACCCTAGCCCTAACCCTAACCCTAGCCCTAGCCCTATCCCTAGCCCTATCCCTAGCCCTAACCCTAGCCCTAACCCTAGCCCTAATGGGAAAATGGAAATAAATACATTTTATAATTTTTCCCTAACTAAGGGGGTGATGAAGGGGGGTTTGATTTACTTTTATAGCGGGTTTTTTAGCGGATTTTTATGATTGGCAGCCGTCACACACTGAAAGATGGTTTTTATTGCAAAAAATATTTTTTGTGTTACCACATTTTGAGAGCTATAATTGGTCTTGTTTTTTGCGGGACGAGTTGACGTTTTTATTGGTAACATTTTCGGGCACGTGACATTTTTTGATCGCTTTTTATTCCGATTTTTGTGAGGCAGAATCACCAAAAACCAGCTATTCATGAATTTCTATTGGGGGAGGCGTTTATACCGTTCTGCTTTTGGTAAAATTGATAAAACTGTTTTATTCTTCGGGTCAGTACGATTACAGGGATACCTCATTTATATCATTTTTTTATGTTTTGGCGCTTTTATACGATAAAAACTATTTTATAGAAAAAATAATTATTTTTGCATCGCTTTATTCTGAGGACTATAATTTTTTTATTTTTTTGCTGATGATGCTGTATGGTGGCTCATTTTTTTCTGGACAAGATGACACTTTTAGCGGTACCATGGTTATTTATATCTGTCTTTTTGGTCGCGTGTTATTTCCACTTTTTCTTCGGCAGTATGATAATAAAGCGTTTTTTGCCTCGTTTTTTTTTTTCTTAAGGTGTTTACTGAAGGGGTTAACTAGTGGGACAGTTTCATAGGTTGGGTCGTTATGGACGCGGCAATACTAAATATGTGTACTTTTATTGTTTGTTTTTTTTTCATTTAGATAAAGAAATATATTTATGGGAATAATTTTTTTTTTCTTTATTTAGGAATTTTTTTTTTTTACACATGTGGAAATTTTTTTTTAACTTTTTTACTTTGTCCCGGGGGGGTGGGGGGGGACATCACAGATCGCTGATCTGACAGTTTGCACAGCACTTACAGTGCTGCAGGCTTACCAAGCGCCTGCTCTGAGCAGGCACTTGGTAAGCCACCTCCCTCCCTGCAAGACCCGGATGCCGCGGCCATCTTGGATCCGGGCCTGCTGCAGGGAGGGAGGTAAGGAGACCCTCGCAGCAACGCGATCACATCGTTTGATCATGTTTGATCGCGGTGTGCCGGGGGTTAATGTGCCGGAGGCGGTCTGTGACCGCTCCTGGCACATAGCGCCGGATGTCAGCTGCGATAGGCGCTGATACCCGGCCGCGATTGGCCGCGCTCCCCCCGTGAGCACGGCCGATCGCCCTGGACGTACTATTCTGTCTTTGGGAATTTCGGTCCACCCCACATGGACGGAATAGTACGTCCAATGACAGAAAGGGGTTAAGGAGCCAATCACCAAATAATGTGTCAACTTTACGCATACTGTCAAATTGGTGATGTTTCATCAGGCTGGCCAATCAAAAGAAGAGTAATAGATGCCTTCAGGTAAGGGGCAATTCTCCGGCTCCTGTTCATCGGCCAAAGACCACTGTCATGGACAATAGACTGAGACGTGTGAATTGATTTGCCCCAACTCTAGTTCTTTTCTGATAAAGTCGTTCACTTTTCCCATCATTTCCATCTGGCCCAGACGGACATGACAACTTCTTTTAGCCACAACTTGTTTGTAGATTTTACAACAAAGACACATTTAACTTCTCACTTTTCCAGCACCTTCCCTACAGTCATGGCCAAAAGTATTGACACCCCTGCAATTCTGTCAGATAATATTCATTTTCTTCCTGAAAATGATTGCAAACACAAATTATTTGGTATTATTATCTTCATTTAATTTGTCTGAAATGAAAAAACACAAAAGAGAATGAAGCAAAAAGCAAAACATTGATCATTTCACACAAAACTCCAAAAATGGGCCAGACAAAAGTATTGGCACCCTCAGCCTACTACTTGGTTGCACAACCTTTAGCCAAAATAACTGCGACCAACCGCTTCCGGTAACCATCAATGAGTTTCTTACAATGCTCTGCTTGAATTTTAGACCATTCTTCTTTGACAAACTGCTCCAGGTCCCTGATATTTGAAGGGTGCCTTCTCCAAACTGCCATTTTTAGATCTCTCCACAGGTGATCTATGGGATTCAGGTCTGGACTCATTGCTGGCCACCTTAGAAGTCTACAGTGCTTTCTCTCAAACCATTTTCTAGTGCTTTTTGAAGTGTGTTTTGGGTCATTGTCCTGCTGGAAGACCCATGACCTCTGAGGGAGACCCAGCTTTCTCACACTGGGCCCTACATTATGCTGCAAAATTTGTTGGTAGTCTTCAGACTTCATAATGCCATGCACACGGTCAAGCAGTCCAGTGCAAGAGGCAGCAAAGCAACCCCAAAACATCAGGGAACCTCCGCCATATTTGACTGTAGGGACCGTGTTCTTTTCTTTGAATGCCTCTTTTTTTCTCATGTAAACTCTATATTGATGCCTTTGCCCAAAAAGCTCTACTTTTGTCTCATCTGACCAGAGAACATTCTTCCAAAACGTTTTAGGCTTTTTCAGGTAAGTTTTGGCAAACTCCAGCCTGGCTTTTTTATGTCTCGTGTATGAAGTGGGGTCTTCCTGGGTCTCCTACCATACAGTCCCTTTTCATTCAGATGCCGACGGATAGTACGGGTTGACACTGTTGTACCATTGGACTGCAGGGCAGCTTGAACTTGTTTGGATGTTAGTTGAGGTTCTTTATCCAACATCTGCACAATCTTGCGTTGAAATCTCTTGTCAATTTTTCTTTTCCGTCCACATCTAGGGAGGTTAGCCACAGTGCCATGGGCTTTAAACTTCTTGATGACACTGCGCACGGTAGACACAGGAACATTCAGGTCTTTGGAGATGGACTTGTAGCCTTGAGATTGCTCATGCTTCCTCACAATTTGGTTTCTCAAGTCCTCAGACAGTTCTTTGGTCTTCTTTCTTTTCTCCATGCTCAATGTGGTACACACAAGGACACAGGACAGATGTTGAGTCAACTTTAATCCATGTCAACTGGCTGCAAGTGTGATTTAGTTATTGCCAACACCTGTTAGGTGCCACAGGTAAGTTACAGGTGCTGTTAATTACACAAATTAGAGAAGCATCACATGATTTTTCGAACAGTGCCAATACTTTTGTCCACCCCCTTTTTCATGTTTGGTGTGGAATTATATCCAATTTGGCTTTAGGACAATTCTTTTTGTGTTTTTTCATTTAAGACAAATTAAATGAAGATAATAATGCCAAATAATTTGTGTTTGCTATCATTTTCAGGAAGAAAATGAGTATTATCTGACAGAATTGGAGGGGTGTCAATACTTTTGGCCATGACTGTATCTATTTTCAATGTACACAATCTCCTCATCTTGCTGATACCCTATTTGTCCCTATTACTGGACCTGCCATGTAGCATAGTAACAGTACTCCTCTTATTGTTCAACAGTAAAATTGCCCCCTAGAAAATATTAATCCTCTCTCCGAATGCCCTGGAAAAGTAATAATGCCCTCTGAAAGCCTTTCATGGTTACAATACCCCGAGAACCCCTAGAATGTAATAATGCCTCTTGAAAACATTATTATTGAAATTTGTTATGTTGAACTGAGCAGCAAAACTAATCCTTTTGTTTTTATAAATTAATTTTTATCTCTCTAATGCGGATGTATTAGCAATTAAAACATTTGCCACTTAATTAGACTTTCTTTTAATTCTAAGTGGGTGTTACCAGATAGTTTTAATTGGAGGTGTGTACTTCTCTTGTATGATGCCGAGTCGCTGACCAATCATAAAGAGGCAGCAATGCACAGCAGAAAAAGAATACCTCCACCACCACCACCATAGAATACCCTTCCTCCCCCGAACCAGCATAGATTACATTTCTCAGTTGATGATATGTAATGAAACAGCAATGATCTCCTGGTCTAACCTCCTGCAAGAGTCAGTGTTAGGGGAGAGGCAGTGCAGATGAAATTTTTTTTCTTCTATCAGGTCTTCTCTTCTCATACCACTGTCTCTGTCACCTCTACTGTACTGCCACTCTCTTGACACTTTCTGTCCAGAGATGTGTCAGTTATCACACTTATGTCTGTTGTACCCAGAACAGACAGGTTACTCCTGTGTGAGATATGATAACAGCTCTGAAATCACTGCCCAGCAAGTACAAGTAGCAGGAGCACAGCAGACATAACTGTGATTACATCTCAAAGGCTGAGAAATCTTCTCTAAGCTATGTCAGATGCATGTTCTTCTTCCTTTTAGTGTTGTTGCCTGCAAATGATTGGTCAGCATCACACAGGGAGAAAAACACACCCTGTGAAGAATATTGGAGACATTATTCCATGTCAATCATTTGTATACTATTGGGCATGGAGTTATGCTGTGGTAACATGACACCTGGCCAACTCAAACAAAAGGATTCCCACCCCCTCTAGAGCTGGTATGCAACCTTCTACAGGAAGAACCCCTGTGGATCCAAGCCATGCAGCCTGAGTCCTTTGTTCAGCCAGCTAAGATTTCATTAAGCAGTTATGGAAATACTATACGTCCTAGCTGTACATCGTATATATTTCCAAGATCCCCAGACCAGGGCAAGCACCTGTTTGGGTCTCGAATTATTCTAACATGCACAGGAAGGGAGATGCATAGAACAGCCACTAGCAGCTAGGTAGCAAAATTGCCAGAAAATTGCCAGAACCGCTGCCCTAGGACCGCCCAGAAAGGAGTTATGATCTTTCATATGTTTTGGGAGATTTATTTCCAAACCTCCAGGGGAGAAGATATTGGTTTAGCCGAGAGGGCAAGAGGGGAGTGACACAGAGGGTTATCTGCTTGTGTACAGCATTTCCTATTGCTTTTTCTCTGGAGGTCCCGAGGACATCGTGTGAAGACATGTCATACACAGAGGGCACCATAAGCCTCTCCATGAGGTAGTCCCTCCCCTGCAAGCCAGGTATTTCCTCTAACTGGTAACCGACTATATATTCTGTTTATACCCTTTGTCCTACCCCTATTGTATTTGTATATCTGACCATTATATATGTGTTACCATTGTGTGTATTGTGTATTGCCTAGTATGCCCTTAGGATGATTAAATATATAATTAAACTTTGGGCTGCTCTTTTATCTCGATCCACAAATTCACAAGTCCGTTTCTCAGCCTAATTTCACACACTACTGGGGCTGGTTTCTGGACCAATATAAGCCTGTTAACGGACCAGGTGTATATTGAACGAGGAACTGGTGGCATTCCTACCGATCTGAAAGGGTTCTGTTTCACTGAGGCTACTGAAAGGGGCCTCTCAGCCTGTCAGAGTTGTGAGCGAGTGTGGTGCCATGTCAGTGACTGCGTGGGCCACCTTCTCTCACCTTACTCTGAGCCCGTGTGGACAAGGGGGTGGGTCTGTGTAAACTGTGCCAACCTGACCTTTACGAGTCCCTAGGGGGTGTGGAATGTCATGTTGGAAAAGTGGGGAGACCTTACCACGTGATCCCGCTGACGTAATATTGCCATCAGACAAAGAGGTGGTGTGGCTCCTTAATGTTTCCCTCACACACGCCAATAGTGAAGAATGTCTGATACCCACTTCAACTTATTAGGTGCCATATACTTCGCTAAGATCTCTGACCCCACATATAGTAAAATGTACCCACAGCCACACACCTTTGGGCGTTTTATACCAGTATTGGCCAGTTCCACCAACCTTTTAAAAAGTTGGCAGTGTCTAGCCACATAACAGCATAGCGGAGCCTGACCAAAAAAAAAAATCAACATTTTTTTTCACCATAATGTAGTGGAAACTACAACAGAAATGTGCTCCAGTTGCTGACTTCAATATCTTTTTGCTGAGGTTCACAGCAGGTGAAAGATTTGTCAAATTCCACATGAGAAGCACTTATTCCAGTACAGTCTTCGTTATGACTGGCGTACAAAACAACAAAACACTAGTATTGGTGAATTGGGGCACCAATTCTAATAAAATAATTAAATAATCTAAGCAGTAAACTTTTGTTCTGATAAATTCATAAAGGAACAGTGGGGCAGAGATTGTTTTAAGAATTTTGAATTCTCCGTTCTATGACGCATCACTGTGCATAGAGATGGAATCCATTTCGGTCCATGACTCTTGCACAGGAATTTTGCATTTCTGGGAGAACAGAATTGTGGTCCAGGAGCCCTGTGCTACAGTTACACATTAAGTCATTCAGAGATCAGTTTTCAACTCTTGATTTAAGTTGACCATACTTTTGCCATTTGTCAGAAATATTTTATTTTTAGCACACATTGCTATTTGATTTTTAGTGTTTCTTTAGTGTTTTATGCCATTTTACTACAATGAATATTAATCGTAACCAAATCTCTTATTATTTTTGGGTCTTTCATTGGTGGTTTCTGTTTGGAGAATTTCCTAATATATACAAGGCTGAGTTGTATGCCATTGTTTTAAACAATTTTTAGGCACGCGCATCTCTGCAGCAAAGCATCAAGGCAGCTAAGCATACAGACGCCGCAGTTATTTCAACGGCAGTTAAGGTACCTTCACACATAACGATATTGTTAACGATATCGTTGCTTTTTGTGACGTAGCAACGATATCGTTAATAAAATCGCTATGTGTGACAGCGACCAACGATCAGGCCCCTGCTGGGAGATCGTTGGTCGCTGAAGAAAGTCCAGAACTTTATTTCGTCGCTGGATCTCCCGTGGACATCGCTGGATCGGCGTGTGTGACACCGATCCAGCGATGTCTTCACTGGTAACCAGGGTAAACATCGGGTAACTAAGCGCAGGGCCGCGCTTAGTAACCCGATGTTTACCCTGGTTACCATCCTAAAAGTAAAAAAAACAAACAGTACATACTTACCTACCGCTGTCTGTCCTCCAGCGCTGCGCTCTGCTTCTCTGCACTCCTCCTGTACTGTCTGTGAGCCGGAAAGCAGGGCGGTGACGTCACCGCTCTGCTTTCCGGCTCCCAGCCAGTACAGGAGGAGTGCAGAGAAGCAGAGCGCAGCGCTGGAGGACAGACGGCTGTAGGTAAGTATCTAGTGTTTGATTTTTTTTACTTTTAGCATAGTAACCAGGGTAAACATCGGGTTACTAAGCGCGGCCCTGCGCTTAGTTACCCGATGTTTACCCTGGTTACCGGCATCGTTGGTCGCTGGAGAGCGGTCTGTGTGACAGCTCTCCAGCGACCAAACAGCGACGCTGCAGCGATCCGGATCGTTGTCGGTATCGCTGCAGCGTCGCTTAATGTGAAGGGGCCTTTAGTCACGGCAGGAGTCAGGACCCCACTCTATGTTCTGTTTCTTCTGGGTGTGTCTTCCGAGTAAGCACTTCTTATTACTTGGATCTAGCTTTTTTATTAACCCATCTTACTTCTTTGCCATGTTTACCTGTGCCCCTACATTGTTTGCTCCACTAGTCCTCTCTCTCCTTCGCTATCACAAATCCCAGCACTCCCTAACCTAATAATCATCTCCCCTTCCCTCTTACCTCCACACCTGTCCTCCCCTGCTGACCTGCTCCTCAACCTCAAATCTGTCCAACAAACACATAAAACAAGTCGGCCACTCTCTTTCTCCCACCTGCTCTCTCTCTCTCCTTCTCCTCACTGCTGGAGACATATCTCCCATCCCTGGACCCCCACATCTCATACCTCCCATTACTACTCCCTCCTATCACTCCCTATCCAACATGAACTTCCGCAATCTTTCCAACATAAAACCCGTGCCCCTGACGCCCACCCCCCTGCTCCCTCTCTCTGGAGCACTCTGGAATGCCCGCTCAATCTGCAATAAGCTTCATGTGATTCACGACCTTTTTCTCTCCCGCAATCTTGCCTTCCTTGGCCTCACAGAAACATGGCTAACACCCTCTGACACCACCTCCCCTGCTGCGCTGTGTTACGGAGGCCTCCACTTCACCCACACCCCTCGACCCGGCAACAAACATGGTGGAGGAGTGGGTCTTCTCCTTTCTTCAAACTGCACCTTTAACCCAATCCCACCTCTTCCCTCCCTTATCCTCCCCTCTTTTGAAGTCCATTCTGTCCGCATCTACTCTCCCTCCACCCTCCAAGTGGCCGTCATATACCGACCTCCGGGCCCGGCCACTGCCTTTATTGACCAATTCTCCACCTGGCTTCTTCACTTTCTCTCTGCTGACACTCCTACCATCATCATGGGTGACTTCAACATCCCCATTGATACCCTTCAGTCAACAGCCTCCAAACTTCTGTCCCTTACCTCATCCTTTGGACTTACTCAGTGGTCCTCCGCAGCCACCCACACGGATGGGCATACACTAGACCTGGTATTCACCCGTCTCTGCTCTCTATCTAACTTCACCACCTCCCCTCTATCCGACCACCATCTGCTCACCTTCTCATCCCTGTCCTCCTCACCAATCATCCATATCCAGCAACATGCGCACCCACGCAGAAACCTTGCACACCTAGACACCCACACACTCTCTGACTCCATCCTACCACTGGCATCCATATCCTCACTCCACGACACAGACAGTGCCGCTGCTTTCTACAATGCCACTCTCGCATCAACTATTGACACGGTTGCCCCTCTCATCCATGGCAGAGCGCGACGTATCAATAGACAACCTTGGCATAATAACACCACCAAAAAGCTAAGGCAAGTGTCCAGGGTTGCGGAGCGGCGTTGGAAGAGAACACACTCGCAAGACGACTTCACTGTATTCAAACAAGCAACACTCGCTTTTAAATCTGCACTCACCTCTGCTAAACAGGCCTACTTCACAACCCTTGTATCTTCCCTATCCCACAACCCCAAACAGTTATTCAAAACATTTAACTCCCTCCTCCGCCCCCCACTGCCCCCTCCAACCTCCCTCATCTCTGCTGAGGACTTTGCCACACACTTTAAAAATAAGATCGACCAGACAAGGCAAGACTTTATTGTTCAACCACCACAACCCCTTTGTATACCAGACCAATGCCCAAACCCCATAACCTCCCTATCCAACATCACTGAAGGGGGACTTAATTGTCTCCTCTCCAAATCCCACCTCACCACCTGTGCGCTCGACCCCATCCCATCCCACCTCCTCCCCAACCTCACCACCACACTTATCCCATCCCTAACCCACCTCTTCAACCTATCACTAACTTCTGGCACCTTCCCCTCTGCGTTCAAACATGCCACAAACACGCCTATCCTTAAAAAGCCAACCCTCGATCCAACTGCTATGTCCAGCTATCGCCCAATATCGCTGCTCCCATTTGCTTCCAAACTCCTGGAGCAGCACGTCCATGCTGAACTCTCCTCCCACCTCTCATCTAACTTGTTGTACGACAATCTACAATCTGGTTTCCGCCCCCATCACTCAACTGAGACTGCCCTGACCAAAATCACTAACGACCTACTTACCGCCAAAGCTACTGGACAATACTCTGTACTCCTCCTTCTAGACCTGTCCTCTGCTTTCGACACGGTTGCCCACTGCCTCCTACTGCAGATGCTCTCCTCCTTTGGCATCAAAGACCTCGCCCTATCCTGGATCGCCTCGTACCTTTCCAACCGCACATTCAGCGTCTCCCACTCCCATACTACCTCCTCATCCCACCCTCTCTCTGTTGTAGTCCCCCAAGGCTCTGTTCTAGGACCCCTACTCGTCTCAATCTATACACTTGGCTTGGGACAACTCATAAAGTCCCATGGATTCCAGTACCACCTCTATGCCGACGACACTCAGATCTACCTCTCTGGCCCAGACGTCACCGCTCTGCTGTCCAGAATCCCAGAGTGCCTATCAGTCATATCCTCCTTCTTCTCCTCTCGCTTCCTCAAACTCAATGTGGACAAATCTGAACTCATCATCTTTCCTCCATCCCACAAATCTTCCTTACTTGACCTATCTATCGCAGTCAATGACATCATGCTTTCCCCTGTACCCGAAGTCCGCTGCCTCGGAGTAACCTTTGACTCTGCCCTGTCCTTCAAACCACACATCCAAGCTCTTTCCACCTCCTGTCGCCTCCAGCTCAAAAATATCTCCAGGATCCGTCCTTTCCTCAACCCCCAATCTACTAAAATGCTTGTGCACGCCCTCATCATTTCCCGCCTTGACTACTGCAACATCCTTTTCTGTGGCCTCCCTGCTAACACCCTTGCACCTCTCCAGTCCATCCTTAACTCTGCTGCCCGACTAATCCATCTCTCTCCTCGCTACTCCTCCGCTTCCCCCCTCTGCAAATCTCTTCACTGGCTCCCATTCCCTCAGCGTATCCAGTTCAAATTGCTAATACTGACCTACAAAGCCATCCACAACCTGTCTCCTCCATATATCTCTGAACTAATCTCTCGATATCTTCCCTCACGTGATCTCCGGTCCTCCCAAGACCTCCTTCTCTCCTCCACACTTATTCGCTCCTCATCCAATCGCCTCCAAGACTTCTCCCGAATATCCCCCATCCTCTGGAACTCTCTGCCCCAACACGTCCGACTATCAACCACAGTCGGATCCTTCAGACGGAACCTGAAAACTCATCTCTTCAGGAAAGCCTAC